>NC_056734.1:282602746-282892746 GCF_019279795.1 Protopterus annectens | reverse complement strand
GAAAACAATTGGGGAAACTGTTCTATTCACACTGCTTTTGACATGAGATTTTAGCAAAAGGTATATCTCCTCTGCTTTTATGACTAACACCCAGAGGTTCATCAAACTTCACCAATATACCTATCAGGGCTTCATTATTAGATAAAATAAGTCACATTCGAAAGGGTAGCTACAGACCTGATAGGGCCTTCACATTAGTCAGATAGGAAACACCAACACATAACAGTTATTCTTGATTTTAACACCAGATAACTAGAGGCCATTTTTGTGGATGTCTAGTGCTATGGTCATTGTTAGAGAATTAGGTTCATAGGTAAATATTATGTTCTCAGCCAGCAGATTATTACAAGCCTAACCAATAACCAAAGGACCTTGTATTTATGAGGTAAAGCCTTAACCATTATGTCAGTGCCATCAGGTTTGATTTACTGTCTTGTTAGGATGGGATAAATAAGGAGCTCATGGCTGTTCAAGGAACTACGTCATCTCTCTCATGATTGCAGTTTAGTGCTAATCTGAAAGCTGAAGGTTAAATAAATAAGAACTGTGTACTACCTCAGGTAGACAACTTAGGAAAATAGATCAATGTGATTTTAAAACATTTTTGCTTAAGATAATTGACCACAAGCAAAGCATGGGTCCACTGCAACTGTATGTCCTGTTTGTCATATGAGAATTACCACCATCTTGCAATGGAACTCCTCAGCTGAATTATGAGCATCATGTCAGAGTACTGATAGAAGTAACAAAAGAAGTATTGGATAAAGAAATGTCTCCTTGTTAGTGAAGTATATAACACAGATAAAGGAGAAACTGAAAGCCATACTTGCTGGTAAAAGAGTACATGACCAAAGCTGAGCAAGCTAAGGCCCACAGTTATAATAGGGGTGCAAAGGCCATAGAGATTCATTCCAGAAGCCTAGCAATGGCATTTATGACAGGGATATGGTTTGAGCTTGAGTACCATAGTATCAACTCCCATATAGTGTGGCTGGGGAGAAGCTGCACTAAACAGTGTTTCTGCAAGAAATCTGATTTCAAGGCACATAAATCAAATCCTGCATAATTTCCACTATGGTTATCAGCATGCACTTTTAAACAATCAGAAGACCTGCAATCAAAAAAGTGAGAGGAATGATAAGAAAAATACAATCTGGTCAAAATAACAGACAATCATTTATATATTGTCTGTTTCCATGTAAAACAAATATTATTTTCTAATGACCTTTTTGATGAGTTATTTGTCCTTACCTGCAGAAGATTCTGTTACATTAAAGCCAATTAATCTCTCAGCAAACCACAAAAATATGTGTACTGATGACTATCTAGAAAGGTAAACAGGCATACTCTTAGTCTGGATCTGTTTTTAATCAACTACAATTGCAGAGATAGCAAACTATGTTTTAGCAAAAGCCAGATCACCTTTAAAATAGACATGGATTTAATAAATTTTTATATGTCACCTTAATCTTATTGGCACTAAAATTGCTTCGGTATGTTAGCAATACTACAAAGATTTAGTATGATCCTTAGCCAGTCGTTTTTAGTTTTGTCTCTAGATAATGATGACTGAAAAAATGTATGTTGTTGTAATTCTTTATGCGTGCGACTTTTCAGAACTACCTCTGTCCCAGGATGCACAGATGCTCTGATGTTTTACTACATCCCAGTTTCCTTCAAGTTTCAAATATGTTAGATTGCTGCATAATACTGAAACATATGGCAAATGTCTATAGTGAAAATGTTACTGTTATGTAGTGGTTTTAATCTTTCGATATCAAAAGAGACCAGTGGTTGTGTTGGGGCCTGCTCTTTTACTTGATTTGGTCAATGCTATGTATTTTTTCACTTTTTATGGTTAACCAGGAAAATCCGCTCCAAAGCCAAACATCTCCCATGGTTATCTAGCAATTCCAAAACATAACTAAAACAATGAGATAAAGCCTGATCAACCTACCACCAAACTAAAAATGCTACAGACCTTCTTGTATTTAAGCAACTATGGAATCAAGCCAAAAAACAGATTTTACTAGATAGAAAGTCCTTCTTCCTTAAGTTGCAGCAAAAGCATACACATAACCCTACAAAATTCTGGTAAAGCATCAACCACCTACTTAAACCTGGCAAATTTCCGTCCCCACCCTCAACCACCTCAAACAATTCAGACTGTCTAATCTCTCAATTCAACTCACATTTCATCAACTTAATTACATACCTCTTACAAAATAATCCCTATCCATCCCTAATCACTCCAATTCTCCCAGCTCTTTCTCCTTCTCACCAGTCCAGACTAGCTATATTAAAACATTTCTTACAAAACTTAAACCCTCCTCCCCAGCTGCCGACCTTCTCCCGAATGAATTCTTAAAGCTAGCTGCTCCTTCTATCTGCTATCCTATCTCCATTCTTATTAATCATTTCATTACAGAAATGTATATCCCCAACATATAGAAAATCTCACATATCATACCCTTCTATAAAAGTGGCCCATCCACTGAGCTCTCCAACTACCACCCCATCACTCTTCTATCACCCATGGCAAAAATTCTGGAAAAATTCATCCATCGTCAACTACTTGATTACCTGCTCACCAACAGCATGCTATCAAACTCCCAGCATGGATTTAGACCCAAACACAGCACCTCTACTGCTCTGATCAGCTTCACCAACACTGTAAACCTCCTTTAAAATCAAGGCCTCTTAGTCTCCTCAGTCTTTATAGACATGTCAAAAGCATTTGACACTGTTTGCGATCAAAAACTCCTGAACAAAATTGGCTCAAACAGCCTAAGCTCTGCACCCCTTCAATAGTTTCATAGTTACTTATCCAATAGACAACAAGCTACCAAGTGGAACAACACCCTCTTACCTCTTCAACCTATATCTGTAGGAGTTCCACAAGGCTCCATTCTAGGACCCTCTTCTTTTCATCATTTTTACTAATGACCTCCACACTGCCACTAAGCATGCCATCTTAGTCCAATACGCAGATGATGCCACCCTCATCTGCTCCACTGCCACCTTCCCCGAACTTCAGGAGAAAACACAAAAATCCCTTCTAGACATAGAAACCTATCTAGCTGAAAACAATCTCATCCTCAATCCAAATAAAACAAAAGTCATGGTCTTCACCAAAAACAGATCCACAAACAGTAACCTCCCACTCACCATCCATTCCTCTAACCAAACTGTAATGGAACCCATAGAACAGACCAAACTCCTTGGCATCATAATTAATAATCAACTTAAACTTGACAATCACATAGCAATGACGATAAAAAGGTTCATATCAAATTTAGGTCAGCTCTACAGAGCAACACCCTATCTTACCAAAACCTCCAGACAAACCACTGCCAGATCATTTCTACTCTCCACCCTCTTACTTCTCACAAATCTTCACTCACTCACTTACGCAAGTCTGATCTAAATCTCCTTGAGTCTTGCTACAATAAAATAGCCAAATTTGCAGCAGGTATTCCCTATAGGGACCATCACTGCCTAGCTCTACAAAAACTCAGCTGGCTGGAGCTAAAAATCTTCTTCAATACAACCAACTCACCATCACCCATACTGTACTAACCAAACCAGATAAATGTCCTGACCTAAAAGACCTGGTTCAAGCTTATAATAACACTAGAGACCTTCAATCCTCTGACAAACTCCTGCTAAAAGTTTTCAAATCCCTAAACAGTTTCGGAGACTCACTGTACTCCAACAAAATATCCAAGTCCTGGAACTTATTATCTCTGTCCCTGCTCCAACCCTGACTAACCTCTACTCATTTCTGCATGCCTCAGAAAGAAGGTCCGCCACTAAAAATGCCTGCTATTTCAGTACATCAGACTTATGTTTACTCTAAATTAATTCTACTGTAAAGTAACTTGTATATAACTCCATCCAATATGCATACAATTACAGAACTCTTGTAATACCAATTTGCTACTAGTTGATTGTGTTATCACTGTCTAAATTTTGCTAATTGCTTTGAAGCTTGAGTTTGTTGTAATATTATTATATGTAAGTGTAAACTGTATATTTCTTGTTTTGGAGCTTTTCTCCCTGGGTCTCTGCTGAAAATGGGCTACCAGCCCAGCCAGACACTTACCCGATTATCAAATGTAAATAAATAAATAAATAAATAACTCTTTTGTCTAATACTGCTCCTTATCTTTAAGTTGCACTTGATGGGTATATACTATAGCATGAACCTATTTAAATGGTGCAAGTATGATGTCCAGTTCACCCTTGCATTCTTCACTAGAACAAGAAATGTGATAATAGTAACAAATACCTGGCTTGCTAATATATCTGCGGTGGTGCAGCATTAGCATTGTTGCCTCACAGCAAGAGGTTCTTCCATTCGATTCTTGGCTGGAGTGCGGGGAGTGCCTTCTGTGTGGAGTCTGCATGTCCTCCCTGCGGTTGGATGGGCGATCGAAAGACATGAATAAATAGGCGTACTTTCATTGAAGGTTGGATGTCGAGCTGGCACCTCGGCGTTCATGAAAATCTACTGCCAATCATTAGCGGACCGGAGTTCCGTTGTGGTGACCCCTAACCGGGAAAAGCCGAAAGACAAACAACAACAACCTGGCTTGCTAATATATGCAGCTGAACAGGGCTCATTACAGACTGAGCAAAGACAATACAGCTTGTTTGAGATTGGTTCCATTCTATAGGTATACCTTTTCAAAACTATCCCCAGGAAACAGATACATATTTTTTATGTTACAATGGACTGATCTGGCCAGCTTTTATTACTCATAATACAAATACGATTTAGCCTTTGATTCTACTTCTTGTTTCCTCTTATTTTTCCTTCCTTTATGACTTCTAGGCTTGAATTCTGCAAGCTTCTTCACTGAAGTCTCATTGAAGCTCTGGCATCATATGTAGCAACTAACCATCATATAGCACCTCTCAGATGATAAAGACTGATTTGTTAAATAACAGCTACAGTTTTACTGAATCTGTCTTATGCTGTGAAAGTTTTAGTGACTGTCACAAATAGAGATGATACTGTTCAAAGTGTGACTATGGCTTATATAGTCCAAAGAAACTCTTGTTTTTTATGCTCAGATTTTTTTTTATTAATATCATGTCATCCCTGCCCATCTTTCTTGGTCCTACTTATGGATCCAAACATTTGCCATACTGGATGGATCACCTAGTACTTTGAATAATTCTTACCACTTGCTTTTAAAGCATCTTCTGTAGAAGTTTTCAATATCCACCTTAATTAGTATTTTATTTCAAACACTGCTTTATATGAGCTATAAATATACATTTGCTGGTGTATTATTATTTTTTATGTAAAGGGATCAGACATTCTTGGACTGTGTATTTTGCAAGAAAAGCTTCCATTGTCTTACCAAACTGCAAGCACAATTTACTACAGCACCGTGTAAATCCATTTGCATTGTACTAAATAATGACGTCTCTCTGTAAGTAATTTATTACTCTAGAAGTAATAAGGATAACCAGTCTAGTTTCCAATCATTTGATATTTCAGTAATGGTAGAGGTGCTGAAACCAATATCTACTGCATCTTGTGATAGATAGATAGATAGATAGATAGATAGATAGATAGATAGATAGATAGATAGATGGATGGAAACCTCTATAATGTTTCCAGCCCCCTTAGGACATACATGGGTTGAGCCATGATAAGACCAGAAAGATAAACATTTAAAACAAGTTAATTGATTGAATAGCTATCTTGGTCTAAAACCATGCTACATTGTCTATGAAGGGAATACACAGCATATCTAGGAATAAGTCATGAGTGTTGCTGTTATTTCTCAAAAGAAAGATTTTAGAATGTACTAAATACCTTGGACTTTGGAAACTGAATGAACTTTGTGTATTCAGTTACTAAACTAAACATACAGTGATGGTCTGTCTACCCTAAAAGATGAGTGGGCTAAACAAAGTGACTAATGAACAGTGATACAATTGGAAATTCTTATATATATATATATATATATATATATATATACATATATATATATATATATATATATATATATATATATATATATATATATACACCCATACCTCTTAACTGTCCAGATTTTCGCAGAATGTCCAGATTTTTGGCTCATATTTTTGGTTTCTTCATCATAAAATTTGTGGTTTTCTCCCAAATCACTGTAATGATCTGAGGATAAAAGTCACTTAATAATAACATACATTTGAGTTTCAGACTTCAAATCCTTCAGAAAATGTATGCTAAAACAAAGTCTGCTACTCTAGCAACTGTTTATGTTTATAAGAGCAATATTTAAACTCTGTCCCCATTTTTGGACCTTTGTCCTCCCCATTTTGTTGAGCTTTGTCCAGATTTCTTGCACTAAGAGGTTGAGAAGTATGATGGCACCCCCTCCATGCAATATCACATCTATGCTGAACTCAGTCCCTTTACTTACAGACAGCCATCCAAAAAGCAGTTTATGTAGCGTTAAATATTATAATGCTTTCTGCATTGTTGCTTGCTGGTGGTAATGTCATCAAAATGTGCTTGGTTTGTTTAAGGGTAACATGGACATGAGCCTTTCCCTATCTAGTATAGTAAAATATAACCTCAGGCTACTGATTAAATGATACAGTAATTATATTTGAATTTGCTGCTCTATAATGACCACTGTGCACTGTAATATGCATGACAAGCACCACTGGACAGCATGTCAGCTCTTCTGGAAATCTTAGTGCAGTTGCTTAGTTGAGGTTCATGTCTTTAGTGGACCTGAAAGAGATCTGCAGCACAAATTGAAGAGCCATTTTTCTCCTTTTTTGCTCTGAATACAGTTCCTCCCTGAAGATAATACATTATAGCAAGGCAAAGCGCTGTGATCTGTACATGCCTTCTGACCTCTTGCTACATATACAATACAGGAGGCACTACAGTCATACCATAAAAAAGTGAGTTTTAAGGCATATTATTTTAGATGATGTTAGAATTGTTATAGAATACAAAAGTCAGCAGTGCTTTACTGGTGTGCTCTGCATTCTAACTCACAATAAATCAATATACTTTTAACCTTTTGTAGATGTGTCTAAAAATTGCAGATGAGTTAAGATGTTATTCTAAGGTCTGATTGCTCATCTAAGACAATAAATAAAAGAACATAAATAAAAGAACAATACATACTAACAACAAGTCAGTGCATATAAATATTATATAACTGAAGATGTTATTCTGCCTCATGTGACCAGCAATTAATGTAGTCATTCATTTTTGTCACAGATAAAGATAATAAACAATGTGAAGCCTGACCAGCAGAACCTGCTCAACAGACACACTGCCTTCATGTACTGTTGTGCTTTTACTGATAGCAGGTGCACTCATTTGGCATACTTTATTAGCAGACCCCACTTGACTCAGTTGTCTGACTGCATGCCAGAAGACAATGCTATCTTCCCTGCAGCAGATAATACAATGTGGGGGGTGCTTTCCATCTTGCAAGTGTTTGTTACAACTAAGCTGCCTGCAGCTGACATCTTTGACACAGTACATAGGCTGTGGCACACTTCCCTGTTCAGTCACCACCTATATGGCATGCTGCACTCAGTCATGTTTATGTGCTAGCTTTACTTTTTCCTTGTCTGTCAGTGCCAATTTATGTTCACCCTTCATCTGTCATTACTTTCCTTTCCCCCTTGCAATCTCTAAGAACAATTTTGGGTGACTACAGTCAGTAAATTTAGTTGTATCAAGCCTAATTGTTCTTTACCTTCTTTTTTCACCTTACCCTTCTTATGAATTGCTTTTTCCTACAGTTGTTTCTACAATTTACCCCATCTACCAGATTTGCGTATTATATTGTCTCTTAAATATGCTGTTAGTTGTCTAGCCTAAAAATTATGATGTGCTCATTTTTGACTTAATGTTTCTTGTGTCATTGAAATTTCTGAAAGCCAAAGTCTTTGTCTTGAATGACAAATGTTATGGAGCTGTTAGCTCTACTTAATTTGGATTGCTGTTATGTTTGTATCTGTAGCATGACTTCAATATCATTAGCATCTTAGAACACTAAATAATAAATTGCAACTTACATTTTATTTCCTTGACTAAGGTGTTATATAATGCATACTCTGAGCTGTTAATACGTTCTTTCCTGTTGTCCAGAGGTCTAGGGTTTGAATCCCTCAGCCTTCATTGCCTAACTGTGTGACTCTGAGCAAGTAACTTAACTGGACAGGACTCCCAGGCTGAGGCTGAGAAATGTCCAAGAAGATCAGTACTTTACTCCGGTAAACAAATGCAAATAAAATAAATAAGTAATCCCCAGTTTTCAGAGTTCTGCTTACTGACATATGTTAACTGCTATATAAACTTCCTACAATAAAATATAATATAAACAATAAAATAAGGATTTCAAGATCCAGAACCAAATAAAAATAACTGTAGAAAATGTTATTATGTTACTTCACATGACTAGATGGTTAACATTGTATCATTTCAATCTACCAGTATTTATATTTACTGTTTCTTTCCTTGTGTATCTAGTAAACTACTTAAAATGAATGTACTGTTTGAGGGTAAGGCAGGGCTATTTGGAGATGCTAATATCAGGACAAAAGCAGTAAATGTCCTAAAGAGTAGAACCTACCTTGCATGTTGAATGGATCTTTTTTGCAGCTCAGTTCCCATGTCTCCTGCCCAGGTTCTACTATGAAACGTAAACGTACTTAAAGCCAACAAGCCAAAGGATGAAAAAAATATATGCAAGAGTGAAAAAAAATCAATTTAAAATTTTTTTAAGAAGGTCAAGCCCCCTTCCACCTCCCTATGTGAGGGCAAGCTAATATATATATATATATATATATATATATATATATATATATATATATATATATTTACATAGTTGCACCAACTCAAAGAAGAGAAAAACCTCCCAAAACAAGTGAATTATTGCTGGTGCACACTAAGAAACCACACCAGCAGCAGCATTCTACATTATGCCTTTTGTCCTTTTCTATATGTGCTGCTGAGACTTGAGCAGCTGCAGGGAAGTCCTTCTGTCCAATGACTGCTTAAGGCCACCTAACATGAAAGTCTGCAGACGATAAATATTTTATCAAGTGCTGTTCCTTTTTAACCATGACAAATCTTCTTTGATAACAAAAGACACACGGTACAGACATGCAAACCCTGTTAAATTCCTATACGAGTCCCACTCATGAAACAATAAAATTTATATGGTGTTTCATTTTCAGTGTCTTTTCCATGCAATCATATGTCTCTTATTGGATAGTCCATTGATTAATCGAAGGGGAATCATTGGTTTTGATTATAATGCAGTATAATTTAGCACATGTAAGAATGTGCAAACAGTAGGTCAAAATCTCTTATAAATTAATCTGCTGTGATTGAAAAAAAATGTTTTGAATAGGCCCTGAAGTGAACAAGCTAGCATGATCAGTTTTCTCAATGTAGGATCGCCTTAGAAATCAAGCAGGCCCTGAAACTTCATATTTCACACTCTGATAAATGTAGTAGTTCCATGTCCAACTAAAATCCTACTCAGTCATTTATAAGCAGTTATATGTTTTGTTTCATTGTTTTGCTTGACAGTACCTAATGTTGCCAAGTCTACCCCACTCAACCACAAGGCTAAATCCTTCCTGCTTAGTTTGCGTTCCTGGTCACATATTGTATATCTGTAATCCTAATTTTCCCTGATTTGCTGAAAATATGTGCTGGTAACACCTCTGAAAAAAGATGTCACTTATTCCACTTAACCTGCACAATTTAGTTATCTCTTTGTTGTATCTTCTGTAATTCCACCAACAAAGTTACTGCTACTCGGAATTTACTATGACATTTGAGTACATTCTGCCATCCATGAGAAGTTATCAAACTTTCTGATGTGCTTTGTCCAACCACAGTCATGTAATCATTACACTCTGAGCTGCCTGCCTATAGGTGTTTCTTGTGATTGAGCCTTTTGTCACTAGTTGTCCTCACATCCCTTGGTGTCATTCTGACCTTACTGCAGTTCTACAGAGGTTGCCTATGAGAGATCTACTGCCTTTTGTTTTGAGACTATTTCTCATGCCTGTAACCAGTCTGATGAATTTTTTTTTTTCATTTGTTGTCATTCTCTCAATCTAACAGGAAATCTAGCTTGGTATCCTTGGCCACGTGTTTATTTCTGTCTGTCCTGCCTGCTGTCATCTACATTTACTTTTCTACTGCTCTTACATCCTTTTTCTTAGGCCTCTATGTCATGCCAACCCCAGTTTTTCTCTTCTCCTCTAACTCTGATATCTTTCCCAGATACTTTCATATTTTGCTTTCATCATCTCCCCATCCAGCTTTAGTTTTCATGTCTCCATGCTCAAGCCTTTCTTCTTCTATTCTGCTCGCTGATCATTAAAACTAATTACGTAATACAAAAATGGACAAAGCCAGAGTAAAGGTTAATGTAGCCATTTATTTGCTTTGGTAACACTGCAGACATGCCATCGGAGACATGCACACACTGAAAGTTATAGAAATGTTCATATGCTGGACTTCTTTCTGCTTTACATAGTTTAGCTTAGATTAACTGAGATGACAAATTAAATAACAAAAGTGAGTATTAATACTTAGAGCCAACCATAAATGCTTTTATATATATATATATATATATATATATATATATATATATATATATATATATATATATATATATACACACATATACACACATACATACACATAATACAGTATTACCTTAATGATGAGCTCAATCTTCAGAAAGTCCATTTCACCTGACATGGTATCATTTCTCAATAACGTAATGCTTATTGGTTTTAGTATCAAATTTCAAATTTCCATTTTACAATATGTTTCCTCCCTTATAGTCTGAAGGGGGCTCTTCAGGTGCTCATGGAAGCTTTGGAGTGACCCCACAGCACTTGTATCAGTGGCCTGAGTAGAAGCATTAGGTGAATTCACCTCTGCAATATGCTTGTGCACGACCAGAATCTTCTGACCATGAAACCAAAAATACTCAGACTTCCATTTCGGTGGTGGTAGGAAGGATTGCGAATATAATCAATCTTTTCAAGGGTATACAGCTTCTCCCTGATACTTCTCTGGACATAGAATTGGTCATTAATCTTGTCTTGAAGTACAGCATTGTTCAGCCATCCTTCTTGGAGTATGACATTAGTTACCCATTCTATATTTTTAACACCTTAAATAAACAATAACTTACGACATAGGCACACATACATTAAGAAAAAACACCATATTAACAGTTTTCATTTTTATGAATTATACATTAAATATATGTTTTCTTTCTTTTTAACAATCATTCAGTCCAACATATTAATTGCTCATTCCCAGCTTTTCCTTATAAACTCACACCTCACATTATTTTGCATATATTGTTCTCACAAATTCAGTTTATTTCTATGTAATTTGCTTCTTCCAAGATCTCACCTCAAGTTCCTTTATCTCCTTCACAATATTCATTATTTCAATTAGAGTTGGTTTAGATTTTGATTTCCATTTTCTGGTAACTGCCTTTTTTGGCAGCAAGTAATGTTAAAATTCTTATGGCATTACTATGTATGAGTAATTCAGACACTGTGAACTGGCTCAGAAGAATCACTTCCTTAGTTACAGACATTTGCTCCCCCAATATTTCTGACAGAGTACTCTGTAGGCAATGTCTGAAATATGGCAACTCATTATACTCCCCAAAACATGCTCACAGTTATCTCTCTTTTCCATCACATCTCCAGTGTTTGCTATCTACCTGAGGAAAAATGTACCTATAGTTTGGTTGGGATATAAAAATGCAAACACTTCCAAGCAGAAATCATAAATCTTCTGGACTTTGTCACATATGTGGGAGTCATACAGATGTTTTCCCATTTTAAACTGCCTTTCCAGTCTCTCTTCCCAATCTTTTCTAACTTCTTCTGATTGATTTGTATACTTAAATTAGAAGAACAGGTCACATTCTTAGCTGGATGATGTTTTTTATTTAGCGCTTACGTCAGTTAATAAAACAATGACTTCATCAGAATGTTGTACCACACTTTACATCCACCTTATATACTACTAAATATTTAATCAATTAAATCAATTAACTTATCCCAACTTCAAAAAAACATTTCTAAAAGCATTTTTAAAGCCATACCCCCTGTTAAATAGTTGCTGATATTAAGCTGCATTACAGAAAATACAAAACCCTATATTTGATGTATATGCACACATTCCTTAAAAGCAATTCATATAAAAAATATATATATTTTGCCACAGTCATTAAGGAAATTCCATTAAAAACTAAATGAATAACTAAACAAGATATGAAAAAAGAGAAAAGAAACCACACCGTTGCACAACACTGGTAATGAAAATGATTAAGCGCTTTTCGTTTATTTCAATGAATAAACTAGTTTATTCATTGAAATAAACGAAAAGCGCTTAATCATTTTCATTACCAGTGTTGTGCAACGGCGTGGTTTCTTTTCTCTTTTTGTTATTCAATAGTTAGTTTCTGCCCGTTCCTTTTACAAACAAGATATGAGACAGAATAACCAGTATATGCATGAACTATACATGTTCTTTTATATTACAAATCGTAGTCTGATTTTAACTTGAGGTAACTAGATAGAGAAGCTACCTCATTCAATCCAGGGGGGGCTCATGGCATTAACCCATAGTTGCCACATCATTTCCTTAAACTCTAGGGCTAAATCATTTGGTCCCCCCCCCATTATATTCACAATGTTCAAGTATTGTAAATTTAAAATGATGCTCTGGAAATTTAGTAATGTGCTTAGCAAGGGCATTATTGATGCTCCCCTTCCCACTGTCATACATATGCTGATATATCCACAGTCTGAAGGAGTTTTTTATCTTATCAGTGTAGAATCTATTGCAGATTTGACATAGTGCAATATAGACTACATTTTTGGTACCACAATTATTTCTGTGCACTGATTTCACTATACCATTCCCAGGAATGTTCACTCTGTCACATTCTAGGATAAATTTACACTGTGAACAATGTCTACATTTCCTGGTGTGCCCAGTAGTGTGAGATCGTGCCCTCACCTTGTTCCTTTGTAGCATATTCTTAAGACTAATCCCTTTTTTGTATACTACTAACGGTTTACTACCTGCTACATTACCTAGTTGTTCATCGTGTTGTAGGATAAACCAGTTCTTGAAACGGGCATCCCTAAATAGGGAGTACTGTGGGGTATATATCAAGATCATAGCTTTCTTATACACACCATGATTGCTGTTGCTACCATCCATGACTGCACCTTATGTGCCACCTCCATTGCCAAGACCCAACAATGGATAAAAATGCCTTGATATTCTTTTTGAGTGACTTCTTCCAGTATAAGCTTCACAAATCCCTGCGGGTATCCCCTTTTTTCCAACATACTAAACAATTTGTCTCTTTGATCATAAAATGTATCTAACTCACTAACCATTCTTGCAAGCCTTGCACCCTGCCACTTAACTAGGGATGCAGGGGATGGCCACTATTGACATGGAGTAGAGTGTTAGAGTACGTTGGCTTCCTATAAATAGTAGGTGTATACTTATTAAATTCTTTGTTTTTCTTAATCTGGATGTCTAGATAACTAATACTCTCTGTGTTCATCTCCATAGTAAATCTTAAGAAGGAGGTGCTGGTATTCAAATAAGAAAAATATTCATACAGTTGACCTTCACTGCCTCCCCACAGGATAAGTATATCATCCAGGTATCTGCCATAAAATATACACCTACTATAGCCATCAAAGGGGAACACCTTGGTCAACTCCCATTGGGCCAAGACAGTGTTTGGAAAGATGGGGGCACAAACCGCCCCCATGGCAACCCCTATCATTTGCCTAAACAACTGCCCTTCAAACAGAATGTCATTGTTTTCAAGGACCAGCTCTATTCATGTTCTAAGTGTAAGTATTCTAGAATGTGTATATTGTAAATTCTTGCACAAACAATCATAAAACAGTTCTACTCCCTCAGAGTGCAGTGTGACATTGAAGAGGTCCTTCATGTTGACTGTAACCAGAATCATATCACTCCTGTACAAATCCTGGTTTAATTTATTAAGACAGTCCCAGGAGTCCTTAATAATACATGGGAACCCATTGAGACTGTTCTTTAAATGAAAATTCAAAAACTTGGCAATGGTCTGGGTCTTAGAGGCCTTAGCATCCACAGTAGGCTTTAAGGGAGGGTTGGTGGCATATTTGTGGATCTTGGGGATGCCAAATATGGTTTGAATTCTTGGATTTTCCTGTACCATAAAATCATATTCTTCTTTAGTGATTTGGTTATTAAGTAACAGCTCATATAGAGTGGCATCTATCTTTCTGTATGCTAGGTTTAATTCATTCACTGAAACTTGTTCAGATCCATCCCCATATAAATTAATTAACATACTGTTCACATAGCGTTGCTGCTCCATTACCACCAACCCTCCCCCTTTATCAGGTTTCATTATCCTTAGTGACCTGTTGTCTAAGATGCTATTAAGTAGATTTTCTTCATCTTTCTTAAATTGCTTTCACCTCTAGGGATCTTTTTGTGCTTACAAATGTCCCTAAAATCATTTACACACATCATCTCAAATAGTTGTATGCTAGGATGTAGGAAGGGATTGTACACACTGGCTTTTTTACATACTGGTACAGAGTGGTTGCCTTTACCATTATTTAAAACCATACTCAAATTGAGCTTCCTAGTATACACCATCAGGTCTAATAAAGTTCTAGCAATTCTAGCATTGTTCATGGGCACAAAGTTTAACCCTTTTTCAAACAAATTTGCCCATTCTACAGTGACCTGAGTGTTAGATAAGTTGTAGGAGCTCCAAACTTACACTTTCTATTGTTGAGAGTTACTTCTTAAAAGTATGCCTATTTTTTTTTTTTTTTCAATTGTTTGAACTTATTTTAAAGCCATGGTGTATATTACTAATAATGTTTGTATTTGTCTCTGTACCTACCAGTTCCCAGCATTGTTCCTGGCTCTCCCCCTCCCCATGCTCCCATAAGTTCCTCTGCCCCGTCCATGGCCATTCCAGGAATTCCTGCTGTGTAACCAATTGTTGTTGTAATTATGCCGGAGATTCCTGATTCTCTCTGACCTCCTGGGTGGGGGGGAGTTCAAAAAGGGACAGTGTCATAATTGGTACTATCCTCTGGATAACTAGTAAAATATTTCAGCTATGTAACTATTGCACTATTATGTATATAATATGTAATTATGAATGTATCCCTCTGATGAATGTATTTTTATGTATTTCACTTGCCACAGTTTAATGTATGACACTGTAATGCAATAATGTGTGGTACTGATGAATGTAATGTGTGGCACTGTAATGCAGTAATCTGTGGTACTGATGAATGTATTTCTATATGTATTTAATATCTTTAATTTCTATTTTCTGTTGGAGCTTTTCTCCTCGGGCCTCCGCTAAAAATGGGCATTTGTAGCCCAGTTGAACAATCCCAGTCAACAAATATAAAATAAAATAAATAAATAAATAATCTTCCACTGTGTCCCTTACTTCACCCTCATGAACAGAACCTGCATCTATTAATTCTATCTGAGCTGAATTAGACCATATACTGCCCTTTGCTGTGGGGTATGCCTGCCCTTGCTCATATTGCTTTCTGTCTCTTTCTAATTTTTTTCATTTTTTTATCCCTAATAGCAGCAATATTTTATCTACATTCACACATATAGCTTTGTAATCATTTATTTTAAAAGAAAAACACAACTCCTGTTTGATTTGTTCATCCAATCTATTAACAGCTTCTTTTAATACATTAAACTTTTTGTCATTGTCTTTTAATAATAATTCCAACAACTCACAACCATGGCGGTTGAATAAGGCCAATAAGTCCATATGAAGCTTCGAGCTGTTAACCAGCCTATTCGGATACTTCCAACACCTTAATCCCTTTGGTATCTGTTGTCGTTTCACCACCAACCCTCCCTTAAGGCCTATTGTGGATGCTAAGGCCTCTAAGACCCTGACAATTGCCAAGTTTTGGATTTTTATATAAAGAACAGTCGCAGTGGGTTCCCACATATTATTAAGGACTCCTGGGACTGTCTTAAAAAATTTAAACCAGGATTTGTACAGGATGATATGCTTCTGGTTACAGTCAACGTGAAGGACCTCTTCAATGTCATAACGTACTCTGAGGGAGTAGAACTGTTTTATGATTATCTGTGCAAGAATTCACAATATACACATTCTAGAATACTTACACTTAGGACATTAATAGAGCTCCTTGGTCCTTGAAAACAATGATATTCTGTTTGAAGGGCAATTGTTTAGGCAAATGATAGGGGTTGCCATGGGAGCAGTTTGTGCTCCTGTCTTTGCAAACATTGTCTTGGCCCAATGGGAGTTGACCAAGGTGTTCCCCTTTGATGGTTATAGTAGGTGTATATTTTATGGCAGATATCTGGATGATATACTTATCCTGTGGGGAGGCAGTGAAGATCAACTGTATGAATTTTTTTCTTATTTGAATACCAGTACCTCCTTCTTAAGATTTACTATGGAGATGAACACAGAGAGTATTAGTTATCTAGGCATCCAGATTAAGAAAAACAAATAATTTAAAAAGTATACATTTACTATATATAGGAAGCCAACGTACTCTAACACTTTACTCCATGTCAATAGCGGCCACCCCCCGCATCAAAAAGATCCCTAGTTAAGTGGCAGGGTGCAAGGCTTGCAAGAATGGTTAGTGAGTTAGATACATTTTATGATGAAAGAGACAAATTGTTAGGTATGTTGGAAAAAAGGGGATACCCGCAGGGATTTGTGAAGCTTATACTGGAAGAAGTCACTTAAAAAAGAATATCAGGACATTTTTATCCATTGTTGGGTCTTGGCAATGGAGGTGATACACAAGGTGCAGTCACGGATGGTAGTGACAACAACCATGGTGTGTATAAGAAAGTTATGATATTGACATATACTCCACAGTACTCCCTATTTAGGGATGCCCTTTTCAAGAACTGGTTTATCCTACAACACGATGAACAACTAGGTAATGTAGTAGGTAGTAAACCATTAGTAGAATACAAAAAAGACATTAGTCTTAAGAATATGCTAGAAGGGAACAAGGTGAGGGCAGGATCTCACACTAGTGGACTCACCAAGAAATGTGGATATTGTTTGCAGTGTAAATTTATCCTAGAAGGTGATAGAGTGAACATTCCTGGGTATGGTATAGTGAAATCAGTGCACAGAAATAATTGTGGAACCAATAATGTAGTCTATATTGCACTAAGTCAAATCTGCAATAGATTCTACATTGGTAAAACAAAAAACTCCTTCAGATTGCAGATATATCAGCATATGTATGACATTATGAAAGGGGAACATCAATAATGCCCTTTCTAAGCACATTACTAAATTTCCAGAGCATTCCCCCTAGATTGAATGAGGTAGTTTCTCTACCTAGTTACCTCAAGTTAAAATCAAACTACCATTTGTAACATAAAAGAACATGTATAGTTCATGCATATATAGGTTATTCTGTCTCATTTCTTCTTCATCTATCCATTTAGTTTTTAATGAAATTTCCTTAATGATTGTGGCAAAATATAATTTTTTATATGAATTGCTTTTAAGGAATGTGTGCATATACATCAAATATAGGGTTTTGTATTTTCTGTAATGCAGCTTAATATCAGCAATTATTTAACAGGGGGTATGGCTTTAAAAATGTTTTTAGGACTGTTTTTGGAGGTTGGGATAAGTTAATTGATTTAATTGATTACATATATGGTAGTATATAAGGTAGATGTTAAGGGTGGTACAACATTCTGAAGAAGTCATTGTTTTATTAACTTAACAAACGCGCTAAATAAAAAACATCATCCAGCTAAGAGTGTGACCTGTTCTTCTAATTTTACTTTGAGTAATTCTTGTTTTATTTTGATTTGTATAGTTATTATACAATATTTTATGTACCCTGCTAATTATGCCTTTTTTATCAGAAGCTTCTGTTCTAGACTAATCTGAAAACTCTACCAGAGCTGGTCTTACACTTAATACTTCCTTATCCTGTACTTTTTGCCTGAACTTTGTTATCAATCCTTTGTAAGGAAGGCAGGCTGTCATTTGATACTCTTTTAAGACTCAGTTACCTTTTAGTGGGTGCTTGGCTTTCCAGGAGAGCACTTCAAATCTGGTCTGAGTGTCATCTCCCACTTCAACTATATGTATCGTAAGACATGTTCTTTTATACTATGTCCTTGCTACCCTTTATGCCTATCTGCTGACACACTCTCAAGTACTAAATCTTCAGGCTGGCACCTTATTTTTGTACTTTAACTGTTGGTCTGTGTTTTTTTTATTTTTTTTTACATATCAGGTCTTGGTAAGGCCATGTGGGATCATAGGTTATTCGTGACTGATTACAACATCATCATAAAGCTGAAGATAAAGACATGGTTTGAGAAGATTTCTGGTTGAGTAAACTCCATTAAGAAATAAACATGTCTGTCTTATGTTGCGGTGGTTCTTAAGTATGCCACATAGGCTAAATAGTTTTCTTGAATACTCGAATACACTTATTTATTTACTTAATTATTTATGTACCTACGTATTTATGCATTTGTTTCTTTGTTTTATTGTTAGGTGAGATGGACCACAGGGACCCCCTTATCAGTTATAATACAGTTACAGTAATTTGCACAATAAATGCAGAAACCCTAAAGAAATAAGTAAGAACTACATTAAACCAGCATAAAAGCAAAGAGAACATCAATTACCTTTTTTTTTCTTTCGGCTAGTCCATTTGTGATAAGATAATGAGCAGTAAATCTAAAATGCCGTTTTCTTAACTCGTCTTATACATACTGTTGTCTATTCCCACCAAAATGCTATGTTGGCAGGACACACTGTTTAAATATTACTTGTGATAGTATAACAGTCTTATCAGAGATGGTAGATTCTGTACTTGTGATCTTTAACCCCTTGGAGGGTATATACAAGACAACTAAGAAGAGAGTCCACAAATGGTCTTGTGAAACAAATTGCACTCGACTGCAATTGGGTTGGTTGTTCTTTCCCAGTGGTGCAATACTTGTGATGCGATTATGATTATTTTTCATCTGTGTTTTCCTAAATATTACATTTTCTTGTTAAGATCCAACCACCACATGAACAACATTAAGGTCATGCATTTTCAGAGTTCCCAATAATCTTCCTACAACATGTGCAACAACCTCATGTAAAATAAAGAAGGAACTGCCAACATGAACCTTTACTACAGGATTACGTGGAGTACAGATAACTGTTATTTTATCACTGAAAATATTTTTTCCAATAAAGTAGAGTATTCATTACTAGTAATTATTCAACTGAAGTGATACAACACATGTAATAGATCCAGGGTGATTATAGCTTTCTCCACTTTTTAATACGACATCTGCAATAACCCATCATCATTACTTTGTTATCTTCATCGTCTTAATCTGGATTGGGTATGATATGAGTGTATGCCTAGGAACAGTGCCCAAGGATACAAGCTTGCAACACTTACTGATGAGACTCATTTTTGGACCTAAAAAGGTGCACCAAAGGCTTCTTATTCATGAGTAGTGTTCACCATCTCCCACAAACATGCTGACTGAACTTCTTTATTTCCAGGGCTAAGCTAATGGATTATTGGTGGATCTGGAAATATTTTCATTTAACCTTTATAAATAATAATGAAACAATATGATAGGTGTCTCCATACCACCCAAAAACATTTGAAAGAACAGATATCAAGTTTAGTAAGATGAAATATTTCCGAACCAAATTCAGTAAGCGAGATCCCAAGACACAGCTCCGTGAATTACTTAGTTTATTCAATGCAAAAGTGAATAAAAGTGAATAAAACCACCATTAACGCCTTTTTCCAAAAATATCATAAGAAAAACAGCGTTTTCGTCAGGTTAAGCGACTTCATCAGATGACCAGTACATTTTCAACTCTCCTTTTTTATAATAAAGTCTCATTACTCAATTGATCAATTAATCAATTAAAAACAAGTTCTTTCCTTAACTTTTCAATGAAATTTATTACAGGAAATTTAAATATATATATAAAACATAAAAACATTAAAAAATACACGTGTATTTAAATTCATGAATCAAAACTCAAAAATTCATACATATATGAATAATTGTTTCTTACATCTTACTAGCTACCAGGAATTAAATGTTAAAAATCTTTTCATAAATAAGTTAATAAATAATTAATGTAACATTTTTATCTGTAAAAACTCTATTTGAAATGTTATTAATCATATTGAAAAATCATATATCTGTAAAGCATGGACTCAACTCAATGTTGAAAGGAACAAATACATAAAATATATATATATATACATATAAAAAAACATATATAATGCATATGTATAGTGACATCTGGTGGTGGAATGCCTTAATTGCGTCTTTTTCCTATAATTTAGCTGCTCTTAACCTAAGCAGTGGCAATATGGATATTTTATCATTTAATCCTGGATATTTATCCGAATTCAAGGTCAACTGCCACCACAACTCTCTATATTCCACTCTATCTTCCCAAGGTCCACCCCTGATGTCTTTTTTAACTTGTTCAATTATTAAAAATTTGTATTTACATTCCCTACATGTTTTACTGAGTTTGTAAAGTGCATTGCTCTCTTTGTCTGTCGAAATATCGTACATATGTTCATAAATCCTTCTTTGGAGAGCTCTCTCCATCTTACCTATGTAGAAGGAGTTACAAACTTCACAGACGGCTAAATATATTATACCTGTAGTCTCACAGTTAAAATAGTCAGGACTGTATATCCATTTATTTCTACTCTCTATAAAAAATCCTTCCTTGTTTATAACATGACAACACTGCCTGCATCGTCCACACTTGTATGTGCCTTTTTTATTTTTATTTTTCCTATGACCATGTTTGGTTTCTAAAATATTGCCTAAACTTCGAGAATTCTTGTATATAACCTTCCTAGGAATTTTATCCAAGCCATCTATATCTATTAAACATGTAAATCTATCCCACTCCCTGAGGATCCCCCACTCCGCCCAGTAGTGTCAGCTGAAGGATCAAAGACGCAAACATTAGCTAAATATGTTGATTTAAAATTAAAGCTTATATGGACTAATAAAATAAGTATACTAAAAGATTCATGGGACCTGTTAAAATGTCTTAATAAATGTAAGTGGCAGGACAATGTTTTATTCATCACCATTGATGTTGTTGATTTATTTTCCTCCATCCCTTATTTGGAAGGTAAAGAAATGCTAGAGGAAATAGTATTTGAATATGGGAAAATGACACATAAAGATAAACTAGCAAGTTTATGGCTTATTGACTTAGTATTGAAATATAATTATATTTATTTCAAAGGTGAGTTCTTCCAACAGATCAAGGGTGTTGCTATGGGGGCAGCATGTGCCCCCTCCTATGCAAACCTTGTACTGGCCAAATGGGAGGAGAAATACATAATAGACTCTGAATACAAATCATCTTGGATTCTTTACAAAGGATTCCTGGATGATATAATAATTTTTTGGACAGCAGGGTTAGATAAATTAGATGAGTTTATAAAATATATAAATAGTACTACCTGTTTTCTAAATTTTACCCACAAAATATCTGAAAATAAAATGATATATTTGGATTTGGAAATGTACAAAGTGGGTAGTAAGTTTGAAACCAAAATACATAGGAAGGACACCTTTTGTAATTCCTATCTGCACTATCAAAGTGCTCATCCTAAACACTGCAAAAGAAACATAGTTAAAGGGCAGTTTGTCCGAGGGAGTAGGATGACCAGTGCAGATATTGATTTCAAGAAAGAATGTGATCTATTAGAAAACATGTTCAAAGAAAGAGGTTATACTGTGTCATTTATCAAAGGGATTAGGAAAGAAGTGGAGATAGGATGAAAAGATAGATTTGCTCCTATATATTATAGCAAAGGGACAGATGAAATAAGGGATGAAAGAGAAGGAGGTACAGATTTTAGTTATGAGAAATCCAAAAAATGGTGAGGATTTCACCCGGGCCCTGATCTTAGAATATAATGGGTTGAATAATGGAATTAGAAAAATATTTTTTAGGGAGAGGGATAGATTTACATGTTTAACAGATATAGATGGCTTGGATAAAATTCCTAGGAAGGTTATACACAAGAATTCTCGAAGTTTAGGCAATATTTTAGAAACCAAACATGGTCATAGGAAAAATAAAAATAAAAATAAAAAAGGCACATACAAGTGTGGACGATGCAGGCAGTGTTGTCATGTTATAAACAAGGAAGGATTTTTTATAGAGAGTAGAAATAAATGGATATACAGTCCTGACTATTTTAACTGTGAGACTACAGGTATAATATATTTAGCCGTCTGTGAAGTTTGTAACTCCTTCTACATAGGTAAGATGGAGAGAGCTCTCCAAAGAAGGATTTACGAACATATGTACGATATTTCGACAGGCAAAGAGAGCAATGCACTTTACAAACACAGTAAAACATGTAGGGAATGTAAATACAAATTTTTAATAATTGAACAAGTTAAAAAAGACATCAGGGGTGGACCTTGGGAAGATAGAGTGGAATATAGAGAGTTGTGGTGGCAGTTGACCTTGAATTCGGATAAATATCCAGGATTAAATGATAAAATATCCATACTGCCACTGCTTAGGTTAAGAGCAGCTAAATTATAGGAAAAAGACACAATTAAGGTGTTCCACCACCAGATGTCACTATACATATGCATTATATATGTTTTTTATATGTATATATATTTTATGTATTTGTTCCTTTCAACATTGAGTTGAGTCCATGCTTTACAGATATATGATTTTTCAACATGATTAATAACATTTCAAATAGAGTTTTTACAGATAAAAATGTTAAATTAATTATTTATTAACTTATTTATGAAAGGATTTTTAACATTTAATTCCTGGTAGCTAGTAAGATGTAAGAAACAATTATTCATATATGTATGAATTTTTGAATTTTGATTCATGAATTTAAATACACGTGTATTTTTTAATGTTTTTATGTTTTATATATATATTTAAATTTCCTGTAATAAATTTCATTGAAAAGTTAAGGAAAGAACTTGTTTTTAATTGATTAATTGATCAATTGAGTAATGAGACTTTATTATAAAAAGGAGAGTTGAAAATGTACTGGTCATCTGATGAAGTCGCTTAACCTGACGAAAACGCTGTTTGTCTTATGATATTTTTGGAAAAAGGCGTTAATGGTGGTTTTATTCACTTTTATTCACTTTTGCATTGAATAAACTAAGTAATTCACGGAGCTGTGTCTTGGGATCTCGCTTACTGGATTTGGTTCGGAGTTATTGTGGTTTTTGGCATTTCTTGGTGGTAGTTGGATAAGATGAAATATTTACTATAATTAATGACAGTGAATGAAAGTCTACACTTCATGTGACAATGTTATCTTTTGGCTGATATATAAACTTATTCTAAAGCCATGATTGTCACTGTTGAAGTGACACCCCAACCCCATGTGCAAGATGGATAACACAAAGAGGTTTAGTATAAGCACAAAGTAGTATTAATGCAGTCCTAGTTATGACTTTCACTGCAGCACTTCTGCAGATTGTATGCATTTTGCATCACGTCTGTAATGTTTTGTTATCTGGAAAGTTCAGCATTATGTACCATGCACCCAGAATAAGAAATGTCCTGTTTATAGTACATACACTTATCTTTGTTAGCTTGAAGTGCACATTTCTTTAGCCTATCTAGGACCATATATACACTGCTATGCCTCAGACTAGGGGGAATACCCTTATGATACCACAGTGTGAGGAATTAGTGCCTATTCTCCTGTTCATAATTATTATTAAAAATTTACTGTTACTGTCCTTGTGATGAAAAGAGGCACTGCCAGGCCAGCTAGCTGGAATTTTGTAAATAATTACATGCCATTTGTGAATATCAAACTGATTTATACACATTGCTTGTGTTATAAATGTATTAGAATTGTATGTCATACAAGATGCTGGTGTTACAAATGTATTAGAACTGTATGTTATGTGTATATCAATCTGGTTTTACAAATGTTTGTGTTGAAAATGTATTTGTAAAGTGCTTGTGTTTGAAATTTATGCACAGTGAGCCTTACCGGAGAGAACAGAAATGTACATGCACTATTGTAACTGCTGTTTGAATGTATATGTTTTAACAAAGGAAAATGGGGGCGGTTAACCTCAGGCCACCAAACTTTAGAAAAATATCTGAAATTAAATCACTTTATATGCTAGGCCATAAAGATGCTATCTCATAGGTTTTAATGCAGCCAGAGACACACAGTCTGCACTAAAAAGCTTTCTGTATTGTCTTTGGGGTGAACTAATTACTAGTCTTGAAGCATAGAGGTATGCAATTGGTTTATGACTTCCAGCACCTGCCAAGGATCTGAGCAAAAGCCCTTGTGTGTGTATTTTTACAGGCAGGTGCTAAATACTGCCAGCTGCCAGCAATGGGGGTTTGCATGAGAACTTAAAGTTAGATGACCTCAAATGATGTCATTCTGCAATCTATCCCAGCAGTGATATTTTAGATATTATTTTGAGAAGTCTCTTAGCAAGACAGAGCATTCTGTATTCTGCCTTGGGCTTGACAATAACAAGAAGATCCATTCACCACATCATCTGCCTTGCTCTAATTAAGTAGGTTATTAGGGAATAGTAACTCTCTTAGATACAGTCAGGAATATAGTGAAGCTTAGTTTAGATATTTTTTTCTTTATTTATGTGAGCCTGTCCTGCTATGCAATTTTATTTTAAATATTACCTGTGGTTTTGATCTCTGATGTCACTGTGAAATATGTAGTATTGTTGTGTTCTTGTATTATTTATTATTAAATATATTTAAACCTTTCATTGTGGCTGATCATTGTAGAGATATTTATGTTTTGAGAGCACTTGTATATTTAGTTGGTGAGACTGTGTGGGCCACTCCTTACAACCTTGCTTTTGGTCAAACTACCATTTGTAGTAATGTTAGCTTCACTCAGTATATTGGGCACCCTTGGAAGAGCCTTAAGGTAGCTGTCAGAAGTGTATGGTGGCAGTTACAACTACCTTATAATCTGGGCAGAAGGGGGCATAGCTAGTAAACATGTGCCAGCCTTTCCCATGTGTGTGTGTGTGTGTGTGTGTGTGTGTGTGTGTGTGTGTGTGTGTGTGTGTGTGTGTGTAAATAAAACCTCAAACAGTGTGTGCATCAGCTACTTGGGCAGGGACGCTTAGCACTGGTTGGACAGAGAGAGTGCTGGAGGCCTTGGCTTAGACACTCAACTGAGATCTCAACTCTATAGCTGTGCCAGTGGGAAGGCTTACTGGGTATCTGGAGAAAGATGAAGAAAACAGTCCCAAATGGACTGTGGTCTCTGTGTGCTCTTAAGGGAAATTACACTTGGCGCAGAGAGCTGCATCTTGAAATACTGTGTGTGTACCTGTCATCACCTCAGTGAACATCCTCCACTGTTGCCAGTGGTGAGGATTGAGAATCCTTGATTATTGGTCCAATGGAGTGTCATCACAGTCCTCAAACATTCAACAAGTACCTCATAAAATCCCTGCATGATTACCATACACAGTATAGTTATATAATGAAATTACAGCAATTAATCTCCTCATTCCATGTAACAAATGTTTTCTCTATGTAGTGTCTAGCAAAGGTAATGCATATATCATATTTCTTGTGTTTATAGCCTTAGACAATTATGTAAGCCATATAGTAGCTTTAAACAGTTCAGTCAGTGGGCCAGATTCCAAAACAAATTTACAGACAACACAGCATTCCAAAGGAAGACTTCAAAGCACAAAGAGCCAATGAAATTCCATAAAGTACACTAAAGCAAGCCATAGAAATGATTTATTCTCCTGAGGATAACTAGATAATTTGTGTATGCCCACTGAACTCCAAAATACAACCAGTGCACCCACTGACAACTTTATGAAAGCATTTGCTGAGGCTATATCTACTGCCACAAGAAAAAGCTCTTCATTACGGAGTCCTGCAGAATCCTCAGCATTAACAAAAAAAAAAAAAACATGCAACTGGCATGTAGTACATCACAGCACTCTGGGGGTACTGACAGCCATAGAGGAAGATCTAACAATGCATCCAAGAAGGCAGCCAGCTAGACATTCAGCCAAACTACATTTAAGCTAACTCTCTGATCAGGAAATAATTAACAGGTACCATGCCATTTGACAGAGTGCTAGTGCAGGCTGTGTGCAACATATGTGCCCCACTTATGTATGTACATACCTTGTGAGGTAACCCCATAACTGTTAAAAACAAAGTTTTCCTGAAAATATGTATAGAACAAAGGAATGTATGCACCATTTCTTCACCATTGCCAGCTTCTCCTATATCCTCAGTGCAATAGACTGCACTCACATTCCTATCACCCCCCCACAGTACCTGAAGCAGAAATTTACATAAATAGAAAGGGGTGGCCATCTGTGAATTACCAGGTGGTGTGCACAGTAGATGGCATCATAACAAACATCATACTGACACACACTGGGAGTGTACATGATGCCACTATATGGCTGGGAAGTAGTCTGAGGGCTGCCTTCCAAAACAGTGAGATACTTAAGAGACTATTACTTGGTAAGTACAGGAATACAGCTCTGCTGTAAACTGAATCCAGACCTGTAAACAGTATGCATGATAACAACATGTATCTCATCTCCTTCCCATGAACAGATGACTGCGGTTATCCACTTGAGCCATGGATAATGATGCCATAGAAAGCCCCATCCAAAACTGCAGAGGATGCATATAATAGATCCTATTCACTGCAACAAGAAACACAATTGAATTTGTGTTTGGCATGATGAAATCCAGATTCATATGTCTCCAATACATACATAGAAAGGCAGCACAGATGCTTACTGTGTGTGCTATTCTAAACAACGTCTTAACATCAATACATGGCAGCTTGACAGCTGCAGGTGTGAGAGATAAACTCCAGAAATGGCTGATGTCTGAAGATGACACCACAGTTGTCAGAGGAGGATCAGGAAGACACAGAAGGGGAGAGGAAATCGGCATGGGTGATGAAGGATGTGGACACAAGCCCTACCTCAGACAACATGGCAGCATCTGGAACACACCTTTGAATCATGACCTAACATGGGTACATAAGTAAATAAAGTAATCATTGTTGTTCATGTGTTGGCCCAAACAGCAGCACAGTTCACAACTAATGGAAATGACCTGTTAGTTGTACACAGTGATTATCATACATATCCTGATCTTAATGCATACTAGTATGAACACATACAAAACACTGAGAGGAAACAGCAATGCAGGAAGACTGTCTGTATGGTATATCACAAAAGTGGAACACACAGGCGTATGTGTGGGACACATACCTATCAACTTCTTAGTTCAAGAAATCTGGGCAAACCCAGACAAAATGGGGGGACAAAGACCCAAAAATAGGGGCATATTTTAAATATTGTTCTTGTAAACTTACATTTGTAGCATGTAGAGTAACAGGGTTTGCTTTAACATACATTTTCTGAAGTATTTGAAGTCTGAAACTCAAATGTATGTATTAAGTGACTTCAGACTTCAGATCATTTCAGTGATTTGCCAGAAAACCACAAGTTTTATGAGGAATAGACCAAAAATATGAGCCAAAAACTCTGGACATTTTGCAAAAATCTGGACAGTTGAGAGGTATGGTGGGATGCAGGAGGTGTGCACAAATGAATTGCCCACTGGAAAGTTAGGATATCATCATACAGAGTAATAATATAGAGCATTTCCTGTCCAGTAGGCACAGCCTCAAGAAAGCAGGGTCCATGATGTGCATGTGAATGCAGCAGCATATACATGCACAAAAACACTGGCTGTACAATAACAGTGCCACTTCAACTACACATGGTATCACTGCAATCTGTCTGTATGTGTAGACTATCAATGACATCGACCACACAACATACCTGAAACATGCATCAATGTTGTTGATGCAGCAGCATATGAATATATACACATATGCAGATTCAGTCAGATATTGGAAGGCACACATGGGAAATATAAGTAAGCATGGTGATTGGAAATGGAAACAGGTACACAGAAAGGCAGTCAGTGCTGATGTTAGGCATGTGCAGAACCATATTAAAATGCTATAAGTGACACAGATATGCATACAGAGGCATAGATGTGCATGGGTGAATAGCAGATAACAAGGAAAAAAATGTAAG
The DNA here is from genome assembly GCF_019279795.1 of Protopterus annectens. Lineage (NCBI taxonomy): Eukaryota > Metazoa > Chordata > Ceratodontiformes > Protopteridae > Protopterus > Protopterus annectens. The sequence goes on along the minus strand of NC_056734.1, from coordinate 282,864,479 downwards.
GAAAATATCAGTTCTATCTGTTCAATAACAAGTATGCAAACATGAAAGCATGTCGTCAGTATCATCACTAACATATGCCCATGTCAGTCAGGTAATACATATCAACAAATTAAACTAATCACATATTTCAGGAAAAAAAATACCAGAAATTCCTGTAGCATCAGACATTTCAAAAACCACATACACATTACTTTGTCAGTGGTCAGCACAGTGGTCATCATTGCCACGGGGGCATAATCACAGGATCATAGGAAGTTACTAGGTCATTGGCCCTAAGGCTCTTACAAGCCTAGCCAAGAATGTAGCCCTTGTTCCAACAAGTCAGCACCCTATGCCACTGTCCAGCAGGGACATAGGTGGAATCCCAGGGGTATATTTTCTGTTCCCCATCTAGTTATCTAGGTTGCGCTTAAAAAGGTTTAATGAGGTACTCTGCTTTTTGTGATGATGGAGTCTATTCCACAAAAGGAGGAGTCTCTTGGACACAAATCTGTCCCGCGAATAAGTCCTATTGATGTCACAGACCAGGTTAAGGTTTCACATGCAGGTTACTTGAGTGGAGCTTGACTTACAGATATGCAGCAGGATACACATTGGACAGCTATCAATGTTACACCAATTCAGTTTAGGGTGCCCACAATGATGGCTCACAACACATTCTTGGCTGTTCCTGCCATGTCCAGAAACACTCATTCCATCTTGTGCTTCTGAAAAGCTGGATGTGATGACACTTAAAGGTGTAGTGCGGGAAGTAACAGGACTGTGATGAGACCATCTGGACATGAATGCTGGGCTCACAGTGAAGGGGCCATCAGCAGATGTGTGTGCATGCTGCAGTAGAGAGATTGATGTCAGATGGCCAAATGTGGGTCTAAGGAGAGAGGGACAGCTTCTGCCCACTGTACATACTCTGCTTAGTACAGTTAGGGCATGTAATACCTGATTAGTACAATGGCACTGCTCTAACCCTGCCATGACTAGACTTTCAAAGGAGCGTGCAACAGACAAAACACAGCTAATGAAGCCATGATTTCACCATGTCTGTGTTTCTGACCTTCATATAACACATGCAGCTGATCTGCTACATGATTGCTGGCACGGACAAGAACACAAAGGTCAGCTCATTGACATCACTGGGAACATTCATTCACATGTAATAATTGGAGGACATCCTCTGACAAGCATCCATGCACAGGAGCTGCACTTCCACATGTCCTGTAATGAGCAGTACTTCTCAGTTGTGGGGAAGAGTCACCCTCATTACCTGACACTGCATGGGCCACTGGCTCATAGACGTCATCATGTCCAGCAGCTGCTATCACCGCTTCATCAGAATGTCTGGCCACATCTTCCTCAATATCTGAGGCTACTGCATGATCTACATGGCTGTCCCCTTCCAGGATGGGCAATAAACCCAAATCTGCAGCACATGCGCCACAGGCATAGCTATCACAGTGAGGCATATCACATCCCCCCTGAGGATCAGTGGATGGGCTACTGGAGAAGGCAGGCAGTAGATGGGCTACAAGAAGAGACAGATGACACAGGTTACATCCATACACAAACAGCACATGATGCAGCTTGACATATGGGCCAACTATATGACTATAGTGTTAATGGAGATATGGACTTACCAGGACGTTGTGCCTGTGCAGGGTTCTTTGTCCCTATCTAGTAGAGACATTTCATGTACGTTACATATTGCATGCATCTGAAAATTGAAGAAAAAAATATTAAAACATACCAGACGTGCTGTTGTGACTGCACCGATGAAACTGTCATGGGAAAACATATACACTGATGCATCATCATTAAGCAAAAAACGCTCATCGTGTCACATTCCAGCAGAGGTATAACACATACAAGATACTATAGACATGTAACATTTGGCTGAGGCTGATGTGAAGATTGCTGTTGTCCTAAGCAGGTGAGGAAGAAACATTAGTCATGAAGTGCACAGATGTGATTATCAATACTGACATGTATTAAACATATGGAATGTCTTACCATTTACATCACCCTTGTTTGGGGAGCATATCAGCTGTCATAATGCAAATCCTTTAGTATGACAATGCACACAAATGTCAACGTGCTCCACAGTCATGACATTCAGGCAGAGGAACATGACAAATATAGTACAACCTAAACTGATATGTAGACACTTAGCTGACAAATAGTGAACATGTTGTCCAGCTGTGCCTGTGTATGGAAAACAGTGTCATGGATATCATACATCATAGCAGTGCTAAAATTTGCTATACCCTCCAAACAAGGTGCCCATGTCTGTGCATCTGCAAGAGCCATGACTTGCAGTGATGTACCTGTAGTGTACAATAGTATAATAAAATCAACAGGTATGCATTACCCACTCTCATGACAGGTGGCAGAGGCACAGAATGCAATGGATCACAATAACAGTATATGGATACACAAGACATGGGTTGCTGCTGTACAGATGTTGATGGGCCTATGCAGTTGAAAAAGACAAACATCACACTTTGCTTGAAGTGTTAGGTATGTACTGCATTGTGAACACTATATGCAATAACACACACTGGAAATCCATGTCTTATGTGTGACTACATTTCTGATGCAATTGTCCTGCTGAAAAAAAGCTATGGCAATAGATTAATAATATGGACATACCGGTAATGACTGAGGCAGTATATATGCTGCAATGGTTTGAAATGAATGACTTACATGTAGTTCTCGGGCACTGGCTTCAATTCCTATGCCATGTATATGAGGATCACGACTGGTGGTATGATGCGATGCCAGAAACACTATCTCATCCAGGGGAGTCAATGGTGGCCACCTCCCATGGCATTCCTTACCCTCTAATAGCAGCATATTCTATGAGCTGCACAGAGACCCTGTATGAGCAACACTGATGACAGGTCTCACTGGATCAGTTGTGACCACCTACAGCATTGATCATGTTCAAGTCTGTCTAAACCATACAGTTTTTCCCATCCATCCAAGGAGGCCAAGACTGTGTTGGAGCAGAGCCTCAATTATAATTTTATTTTCACATTGAGAAAAGTTGTCACCCCTAGTTCGGTTTGACTTCTGGAAGACATTGTTATATGCACGTGTTATATAATTTATGAAGACTTGCAACTGAAATGATGATGTTGTAAGCATTTGTCAAGTTACTTGATCTGTTCTCCTTTCCAATACAAGTTAATGCAAAATAATCCTTTATCACGTATATTACTGTTATGTATTAAGGAGCATAATGGATATGAAAACAATGTCGAAATATGTGATGCATGTAAAAACATCATCACATGTAATGATCCACTACATTATCTGTATAGATCATATGTGAGATTTGAGCACATTGCAGGGGATATCACAACAATCGTTGTGCCACACAATCATTACTTTATTACAGTTACATACACATCAAAACATAATGAGCATGTGTAACTCAGGATTATTGGATGACTGTCCTATACAACCACAGTCAATGACACACATCATACAAATGTTATTATCATTATGTTACGCAACTCACATAATGAAAGTTATACAAAAATCTTTCTAACATACTAGTCATTCATATTAAAATGAATGGTTATGCAATCATGGCTACATATCAACACTGTAAACAGTAAACAGTGAAAGCCATCCTCATGTTGTCTGTACCAGACTGACTGTACTAACAACTGCTGCTATATTACTAAGCATCATAGGGTTCCTGTAAACTGTTCAGTAAACATACAACTTACGAAAACCTTCAGAGTTTGTCATTCTCCATAACAGACAGTACAGGTTAATCACATTGAACTATGGATATCTTTTAATTCTAGCCGTATCTATAGTATGTATATTATTAAGCATCAGAGAATATCCATAGCTATTCAGTAAATATACAACATACAGAAACCCTCCATAAGCATACCTCACACAGACAAGATGAACCAGACTTTACTATGTACATAACTTTATGCCCTCTTCATCCATCTTTCACAGGATCAGTTTGCTTTTAGCCATATCCCCATCTGCATGCATATTGTTCAACGATACAACCACTCATTATCTCACAGACAGGTTGTATTGTAGACATTTTGGACCACAAAAGGGCCTGCCAACATGTAGCTTTTGAATTACGCACATTAATAATAATATAGGTATGTAATAACAAAATGTATTCTTCACAACAATTCTATCAGGTGACAGCTTACCTTTGAAAATAGCTATAAGTCAGGCTACACCTTACAGTGAATGCAGCTCTGTGTGATTTAAAGTCCCATTTGCACCATACATGTTTAATGAGGTTTATTAACATTCAGTGTGTTGGATTCCTACTCGCGCACATCAGTGTAACTTCTAGAAATTCAGTGCATTACCCAATGGCTTGGCATAATGGGAGCTACCTAGTAGGTATCAGTAAATGGTACTATCTGTCACACATGCCAGATGCCGTCCAATAGTCTGATACCATCTTATATGCACCATTTTTAAAACGTGATTTGAATATCTTTACTGGTCATACTATTGCTACCTGTGAACTGAGTGGGTCTTTAGTATTCATCAGAAGGCATTTTTTGGAATTCTTTTACCTTCAACAGTGAAGATGTCAACTGACAGGAGGCTTCAGTGTGTCTAGGTGCGAAATTGGACTAAGAAAGAGATCACCCCAGTGCTCACTGTCTATGCTGGACATGAGCAGAGATGTGAGCACACCCCAGGAACTTTGCTATGATAGAAATTTGGAACTCAATTGTGAGGGAGCATCTCAGTCAAACTGGGATTCACTGGACAGGCTTCAAGTCCATCATTGATATGATAATCTGCATCAGAGGAATGCTGAAGATCTTCATTGGAGTGTCACTGAGGTCAGACATTAGCCTGCAGATACCTAAATTAAGTTTCATAATCCACACCTTAACACCTGCATCATAATACATGCATTTCATAGCTTTATGTGTTTATAGGACTGTTTACATTTAATTTCATGGGTGTCTGTGATGATAAGAGTAATGCTAATGTACTTAACATTACACACATATAGCTGTGAATGATACATCATAACTATTCCTATTACAAACAGGAATGAGCAGTTATATCAATTATCTCAAATGATTAAGCAATGAGGCACAGAGAGTGATGATCTCCAATGTTTGGGTTCAAAGCCCATTGCTGTTCATTTTGTAAATATTGGTGTATATGTAGATAATATTGAACACAACCGATGCATGCCCAATCTACATTATAAAATAGTTAAACACTTAGCCATATTACTGCTGTAAGATGGATTCCATTGCCATGCCATAGAAATAATGCTTAATGCTGGAAAGTATTGTACTGTCTCTTTATTCAGTCTGTAAAGTTCCAGGCCAATGTGAATGTCTCATGGATACATCTGGGTTTGAGTCTTGGTATGGAGTATGTGGCTTTTGTTTTGATATTTATGTACTGTATGTATTATTTAAAAGCAGATATGTAAGGTAATTGTTTATTTGTTTATGCAATATAGCTTTTTACATCTCAGCATTACATAATGCATAGGTATGCATGTATTTCTGCTTTGCACCTTGGCTAGCATGCATCCCTACCCTGTTTGTCAGTTTTCCTTCACCCCTGTTGTACAGTGTGCTGTCTCTTCTCCTTAATGTTTATTTCTATCATTTGTCTATCACATCTTGTTTTATTTGTTATATGTTAATCCCTGCTGTTTTTCCCCCTCCTCCACTTTCCCTGTACCTTCTATTCTCCAAAAAAAAAAAAAAAAAAATACTCATGCCCTTCTGACCATCCCTCAGATTTTTCTATTTCAGCATACCTCTTGTGTGTCCCACTTCTTCACCCATACCCCACATTTGCTTTTCTATCTCCCTATTTCCTTGGGTGAGTGCATTACCTGTGTTCCCCACATGGGCCCCGCACTCATTGTTAGCTATTGTTAGCCATGGTGAAGTGACCATGATTGCCCTTTGCCTTAATTATTTTTTTTATGTGGAATTTTGCTTATTCCATCACATTCCATATATTATAATGAACATATTGATATACATCCATACAGTCATTAAGATAAAATCTGTAGCTGCTTATAGGTTCATATGTTCATAGGTAGGTACTAGGCTATCGGCCCAAGGGCCTAAGTAAGCCTCGCCATCAAGGTTCCCTGGCTTACGCCACCCAAGAAAGTTAATTTCTTGTGCCCCTGTCAAGCAGAGCCACAGAAATGATCCCCGGGGTGTATTTCCTATTTCCCATCCACTCATCAAGATTTTTCTTGAAGAGTACTAATGAGGAACTTTTCTTGACATAGATGGGTAGCTTGTTCCAGAGTATAGGAAGTCTCTGGGACAGGAATCGATCTCTCCAGCATGTCCTGTTTATTGTGGTGACAAGGATTAGGTCCCTAGAGCATGTAGCTCAGAGGTATTGGGATTTCTTTAGGTGTAGCATGTCCAACAGCTCTGGGTTTAACATAGCTTTATATGTTAGGCAGAGATCTCCTCATAGTATTATAAATATTTTTCAGTTAATGGATGGATTTGGCAGATTTGCCTTCTTTTACTGATTTTATATTATTTGCATTGAGATTGTATAATTTCCATTGATGAACATTGATAATGCACAGCCCTGTTTATGAACCACTTGTCTGGACATATACAGATTTGATGTAACTGCTTGATAGTTCACTGACCTTGCCGAATATATTTGTTTTGCTCTGTTATTCTATATAGACTGAGGCATATTAGCATAGTACTTGTTTACCTACAACTTTTGCATGGAACTTGTCAGAATGCAACCGATTCCACAAACTTCATGGAATCCAGACCACTTTGTTACTAAAGTTCTTATAGCTTTATTATTAAAGAGAAGCACACGCAGTATTTTGCATAAATCATTCAGTCTGGGATGTCTATTTTACCAAAGTCTTCAGTTTTGTTCAATTACTTTTACATGATTCTGCAAAATAAATTGAACTGATCCAGATTTTTTAAATGTGTTCTTATCATCTATATTATCTAACAAGATGAGTGATCTTAACTTATTAAAAGAGTAATGCTGCAGTGGTATACTAATGACAGGGAGTGACTAGGCAGATGGAAGAATTAGTGGTCAAAAAAGACAAGGCAAGACAAGACAAGGCAAGGGCTACAGCTAATGAGGATGGTTATCTCAGGAAGGATGCCGGTAACTTTAGGTTGACTTTCCTTTATATGTTCATTTTTCTCCTAGAATATATGCTGACCTCATTTCCCCTGCAGTTCATTTGATCCTCCAGTCCTACTACACATTCTGCTCCTTTGCTAGGTACTGCATGCATATCATCCAGTGCAGTGCATGAGGAGAGGTCATTTATCCAGAATGGATAGGCCTTAAGTAACGAGTTTTATTATCCCTTCACTTCTATGATTCTAACAATGTCTAAGCAGCTTTCTTTGTATTTGTGTGTGCATGCTTGCAATTTGATCTTAATAATCAAGTTTGGAGTTTCCTAGCTGATAGGATGAAACTCTTAAGGGAAAATTCAACACCTAAAACCTCTCTGTCCAGAGGCTGTTGTTGTGTCAGTGGCAGTAACAGCAGCATGGTATGCCATAGGTCTTTGTTTTAAGTCTCAAATCAGAGTTAATATTAACATTTCACGTTTATGTTTCTGACCGCCCCTAAGCAGGGATCTTTTTCTGTATGTGTGTGTGTGTGTGTGTGTGTGTGTGTGTGTGTGTGTGTGTGTGTGTGTGTGTGTGTGTGTGTGTGTGCGTGTTTGTAATCAATCCTCTGATGATTAATGTGAGGAAGATATATGGTGGTCAGAGAAATGAGCCAGCATATTGGAGAGGGTCTGTTTTTTTCATTCTCTCCTTAACAGGCTGTGAACATAATGAGGGCACAAAGGTCCAATTCTCAGCTGGGGTGCCATCTGTGTGGAGTCTGCATGTCCTCCCTGTGGTCACTTGGGTTTCCTCTGGGTGCTCCAGTTTCCCCCCACATTCCAAAGGCATGCAGTAGGTGAACTGGACACTCTAAATTGGCCATAGGTGTGAGTGTGAGCGAGTGGTACGAATAAACTACAGTGGCAGGGCTAGCCACCCGATGGTGCAAACCTTGGCTCTAGATGACTGTCACTGTTGAACTGACACCCAGAATGCATGTGAAAAATGGCAAAAAAATGGGCTGAGGATAGATGGATGGATGAAAAGGGTCACTGGTTAGAGTACACCATACAGCAGACTCTTTGTATATGGCCTTCCTATCAAGCAATCCTCCCCAATCAAGCAACTGCCTCTTAATCAGTTAATTAATCAGTTAATAAATTACCTCATTTATGGTGTCAGTTGTGAGAAAAATTATTTTAAAAAAAATCTGGAAAAAGTCAATATTATCACACCATTTTACAGAAATAATAAAATATAACCACTATAGTATATTCAAAAAAGAAATTAGTAATATTGCTCTGACAACAGGAGGAGCCATTAGTGACTACTGGAATAAAATCTGTTTGTTACTATAGTAATATGAAATACACATCCGTGATAATAAAACAGTGCTTACAAATCTGTTTAATACTTGCAGCTAAGCTGCTCGATGGAATCTTGCTGAATTTCATATTAATATTAGACACACCTTGTATATATATCTGCATTTCAAGTTTGGTACAGTTGTTTAGGAATAAAATAATTACAGAAAGGTGAAGGCTGCATAAATGATACATTATAGTGTTAATGTATAATATAATGAATTGGCCTATATTGCTCCATTCAGGAATGGCTACATTATATCTGAAATGGTGTAAACATCTAAAAAAAGTTACTCCTATCTGGAATTTGATTCTAGCTTCTAACAGAGTGCAGATCTGTAGAAGACTCTTACTCTGGACCTCTACAAGACATGGCATGCTACTAAAAGTAGGGCAACTGATATGGCTAGTTCAATATGTGGGCTGACCAGGACTCATGCTTCAGATATTAAACTAGTATGTCTTGGTGACAGAACTGATATATTTAAATTGCATAGTTTATTTGGCAGCCTGACTGCAATGCAAAGAGAAAGGTACTGATATGAAACATAACCACAAGTCATTTGTAAATATTTTAACCTTTTACCTGCTCCTAAAGTAATAACTTGGAATGTAATGGTTCCAAACATTGTAGAATCAGTTAGTGCAACTGCTGAAATGCCAGTGCAGAACTATGGTAAAGTCACACTGAGAACTCCTCATTCTTGTATCATTACCATGTCTCTGTATCACCAGCATATCTTTGAAGTGAACTCTGCATTGACAGACCTGAGTAGGATAGTGCTCTATCTAGCAGCCCACATTGTATTACAAAGGTACCCTACTACAAGCAAACATACAAACATTCACACAGCCATGCAGAAACACATACCCAGACATTGACACACATGCACACATACACACACACATATCCACAGAAAAGCCCTCCAACACTTGCGCATGTGATGGTACAATGGCACTACTGCCACCAAATGTGAGGGATTAGATGATATTGTTGCAATCAACATGACACCCAGATGGCAGGATGCCACCTAGTGACATCAGAATGTCAGATACCAGTGAAATTCGAATCCCTCCATTGCCAACAAATGGTGAAATAGTAGCAAGGAAGTGCACATAAATCTATTTTAATAATTGAGAAGTCTCTCTCTTCCAATTTATTGTAATTACTTTACATGTTATAGCTAAAAAAGTCCATAAAAGAGAATATCTGCATTCAAATATATGCAGGTTTATTTTAAGTTAATATTAAGGGAAAAAAATGAAATATGAAATAAAGTTAAGAGAAATGATAACTGAGAAAGAGTCGTCCCTTATATTTTAGTTGCATTTTCACAATAAATAGTTCTATACACACAGCTCAATTTAATTTGAATGACTGCAGATACTGTGTATTTACAGTTTATATCATCACTGCAGTTTCCTAATGATGTTTTATTATTTTTTGCACATTACTTTATGCCATAGATCCAGTGCTGTTTATAACATTGTTTAACCACTTCCCTGAAGTCCATTAATAAATACAAGTATGTCTGTTTAGATTAAGCAATCCAGTCATCCATATAAATATTTAATAGATTCTTTCTTTAAAAACGCAATGCTTTTTGTAGACCAAAAGGCCTTGTTGTACAAACAAACATATTGCCTGTATCTTCTGAAGGCTATATTATACATTTTCTGTGGCATAAATAAACATACTTCCACTTAATGATTTATGTTTTCATATGCCATTTTGTACAAACTAACAGATTGGAATACAACCTTTGTCTAAGGCAATTACTGCTTAAAGAATGGTTTTAGGTTTCATTTGATCACACACAGCATTTCAGAAAAACAAGTTCACCTTTATCATAATTTTCTGTCACTTAGGCATCCATGACCACCTGTTACAACCGAAAATGTTTTGCTGAGTTTTAGTCATACACGTAATGGCACCTGAGTTTTATGTTATCTAAAAGTAGATTGTTTTAATGGTTAAAAGGAATTTGCCAGGTGAAACTAATTGGCACAAAATATTCTTTAAGCTACAGTTCAAAGAAAGTGATTTATGTCATCCTTTATAATTAAAGTGTCATCCTGTTCAGTCTTGATTAGGACTACCTATAACTGTTGTCAATCTGTCTCTGCATGGGGCAACAGGCAGCTTTCTTTCTTGGCTCTTTTTCTGTCATACATCCCACAAAAGTGAATGACTGCAAGCCCGAATGACCAGATTCATTGTTGCATAAAGTTCACACCCCCACATGGCTTCCACAGTCCAATTCAAAAAAGGAACTTTAGCAATTATTGTAAATAGATACAGGAAAACTTCTCAAGAGTTTAGAAATTTATGTCTCTGCCAGGAGATGTTAATTATCTATGGTAGTACACTTCAGTGATGAACTTAGTGTCTTAGCTTATTTTTAACCAGTAACTGATATACACTGATTAACTTTTTATGTATCATTTGTCTTAGAGACAGATGTGTTTGTAGATGTACTGATATGCACTGATACACTTAAGAAACAACAAGGTCTTCCATGCGTGCATATTTTATATCAGATGGAAATAATATTTAAAAAAATAATGATTTCTGTATTTTAATAAGTCAACTTTGGGAATAAGCATACAGATACAGATTTGTTTTACAGACTATTCAGACTGTCAAAGAGTCAAAGCAGGGCAGTTAAGACATGGCAGATTTTTGTGGGCCCTGTCCGGATATTATAACAAATTCCAAATATTTTAAAACAATCACAGAGTGTCAGGCTGGAAAAACAGCTCTACAGTTTTGATACTTATAGCCAAAAAAAGTTTTCAGCATCTGAAATAAACAAAGATAAACTTTGCAAGTCCATATGTAGAACTGAGTTAGTTTTTAAAACAGTTTGCAGCAGATTAACAGGCAGGTCAGTAGTTCCTAGTTCACAAGCACTGAGGAAAAGCTATTGCTTGTGATGCCAACAATACTTGTTTGATAATAAATTCAGATCACTAAATGGAAACCTATAAATGGAGGACTACAGCACTGATAACAGCAACTTTCTTTACCAGATGTGTGGGTGCTGCCTTAAACATGGTGCTGTTCAAAACAATAATGTAGAAGTATGACTTTGCAGTTACTAAGACACTAAAGTCAGATGGTAGTAAAGTTAACCTTTTGAAATGTTGAGACCCACATGAGCGGGCCCCAAAATACAGAGACTGAACGACCAAAAAAAGTAGACTTACAAATATTAAGTCCGAGATGGCCATTTCTCTGAATACTTCCTGTTCTCCAAGATATGGCAATCTCAGAATTGCTTTTTATAAAAAGCTTGCCAACTTGCAAAAAAAAAAAAAAAAAAAAAAAAAAAAAAAAAACAGATTTAAAGGTGAAGAGTGATGTTTAAGATTCATTTTTCTCCTGCATTTATGATATTTTTTTTTCAGTGTCGGCACTCAATATTACGAGTGGTGACATTTCAATAGTGAGCTGGAAGTTAAAGATATGTAATGTCTATAGCAAACTATACTTATGAGTAAATAGTAGTCTGTCCTGGTATTGTGCTCATTATCATAAGAACGTCAACAGAGAAGGTTTTCATATTGCGCGGATAGAATTCAGTAATGAAAATCGACTTGGATGCACTGGTCCGGAAATTATGTTGGACTAATGCATGTCAAAGGAGCTGAAGTCATACTACTGAGGCTGCATTGTAATTCCAGTATAAATGTATACTGATTTACTGGGTGTGCAGTGTGTATTTGGAATGTGCTACTAGGCGATGGTAGGAAAATAAGAAACATACATGTTAAAGATAACCTTAGACAATTTTATGTATAGGATCCTGTAGTCTATGGTCAGGAATAATGGATTGTCACTCTTGCAGACTATTGTCAGACATAATGGATTTTCATTTGTATTGAAGCTATTCATATATTTAGTGGCTTGTGGGTATACTCTGTGAGCAGCACATCATAATAATTCCATAGTTCTGTTTTCCCACATTCAAAACTTTCCCTGAAGCTAACCTGACTATGGCTTCCTAACTCATTGGTACATTTCTCTGAGTTTGTACACAGAGACATAGACATATACACAGGCAATCATTTCATCAGACTATAAACATGCTTAAAAATGCAGGTAAAGTTAGACAACATTTAGCAGGCTAGTGCCATGGAGGAGACTTGTTGAGGAGCCAAGACAGGTTTAGCGTTATGTGAAGACGTCTGTGATCTAAGGGAAGAGTTGAATACAGTGACCTAAAAGCAAAGACCAGAAAAAGGAAGGAGAAAGGCAGAAAGCATTGCTTTGAATTTTCTGTACAGTTACATTACTAGCAGTATCACTGGGCGATCTTCTACAAATTTGTAGTCGATGAACTTCAAACATGTCAAGTTTATTATCACTCTATATTTCAGGGACATGGGAAGAAGCATAAAAGCTTGTTAAGATGTTTTATTTTGTAATCTACCACAGTGCCTACATGATTGCCTTTGTACTCTTCTTTATTCCTCACTTAGGAGAAATCTGCATATTTTTGTGAGATTTTTTAATTTTTGACTGGTTGGGTCATACACATCATCAATGGGCCATTTTACTTTTCATAACATGGCATTTCCAGAAGGTAATATAGGTGTTCGTGTTTCTATCTGGCTGTAGGTAGTATTATGTATTTTCATAGCCTGAGTCCCTGTCTCAGCAGTATTAAATCCACTAGGCTCTTTCTCTGCAGATAAACTGCAACTGCATATACCTCTGCTCCTCTTATGGTGTCCACTTGCGAAATTTAATGTGAGTAGTACACTGCACACATCCTTTTTGTTACACATCTGAGGGGAAAAGACAAAAAGACAACCCCGAGGATTTAATAAAACATGTTTGCATGGTGTGGCATGGAGTGCAGCAATGCTAGGAGATGCCAAGACACCTGCCAGACATCTAAAGATAGAAATCAGATATATTTAATTATTTATTTAAATGTCATGTTTAAGCATAGCTGACTGGGTTCCATGGCACGGCATGGTACTCAGCAGTGCTTATAGGTAGTTCAGTGGTATATTTAAAGGTATAGCAAAATTCCACATATCCTTGTAGCTAAATGACTAGAGTTACAGCCTTATGAGCAGTAAGTGCAGGGTTTGAATATATGAAAGGGAACATAAGCATTTATTTATGGAATACAAATTATGCCAATTATTTTTAAATTCTGGCCTGCTGCACTCTGCTAAGCTCTGCTAAGACCTGCTAAGCACTGCATAAAGAAAATAAAGGGTGAAAATGTTTATACACTGTTCGGTTGTGCTTGGCTGGTTTGTGCACTGCTAAGCATATGGGTTTTCGAGTTTTCACACTGCTCAGCTGAGCTGTGCTGGTTTACAAGCTGCTAAGTGAAGTGGCACTTTTTCAAATGTTGCCCAATGGTGTTTAAGGATGGGAAAAGAGGCTATATTAAGCCTGATAAGTGAGAATATTGCATAATCCATTGGAGTTCTGTCTCTGAAGGATCCTATTGCAGGTGTTGGTGAGGCTGGCTGCTTCCAGGCACAGAGCTTTGGCATTTTGGAGTCCATGGTCATGGTTAGACTTCAAGTAAAAAAACATGATGACCATCTGCTGCAGGGAGTTTTCCAGGGCTCAGAGTGCAAGGCAGAGGCCTGGGACCAGTTGGAAAGGGAATGCAACAGTGTTCTGGTATCTCCTGGACAGGTGAGCAGTGTCATCACCACCCTTATGACCTGAAGTGAAGAAATGGGTCCAAGAAGCTCAGGCAGGGAATGCCCCATAATGCTGTAAGTAATTTTACCTCTTTTGCACCAAACATCTAATCTGAATGTCTGCTAAACTGGTATGCATAATGGTGTGCTTTTCTCCCAACAGCTACAGAGGAGGGGGCTCACAACATTGAGGAGCATGCCGGACACTTGGCCAGGTTGCGCCCTGAGGGTGGTGAGTATAGATATATTATGCTAACTGTACTGAAATAAGCAAGAAAGAGTAAAGCATTAAAGTAATAAAGTTTATACAGTAAAGTATGTATTGCAATAAGTGTGGATTTAGAGCTGTAGTCCAATAAATGAATAATGCCAACTGTAGTGCAATAATAACATGAAAAAAATACCAATTATGCCAACTGTAGTGCAATAATGACATGAAAACAATACCATTTGCTGCGTTAAAGTATATACAATAAACTCTGTAGTGCAATAAATGTGGAATTAAAACTGTATTGCAAGACCTGCTGCGGTAGCGTTGTTGCCTCACAGTCAGACGCTGTCTGGTTCAATTCTCAGCTAGAGTGTCTTCTGCATGGAGACATGCATGAATAGGCATACCTTCATTGAAGGTTGTGCATCAGGGCTGGTAACTTGGCACATAAAAATCAACTACCAATCATTAGCGTACCGGAGTTCCGCTGTGGCGACCCCTAACCAGGAAAAGCCGAAAGACACAACATTGCAAGACCTGAATAATGACAACTGTTGTGCAATAAAATACTTGAAACAATACCAGTAACTGCATTGAAGTATATACAATAAATTCCATAGTGCAATAAGTGCGGAATTAGAGCTGTTTCACAAGAAATGTATACTGCCAACTGTTCTGCAATAACACATGAACTATTGCCAACAACACCAAGGTAAATAAATTGTGTACATCAGGATTGTCTTGTTTTAACCATTGCGGTAGACTTGTATGCATTCAGGCTGTAAGAGATGGTGCTGCAGTCAAGTATAACACTATAATAGCTGTCAAATGCAAATATAATGGCTGCCAAATGTATTGTTTAACACATATAGTACCGTTCAATGCTGTTTCTAGGCCAGTATTGTTCATATAATGCTCTGTCAGCCACAAATAGCAGGTAAGAAAGGTATATAGGTGAGGTAGCCACCCCATGATGATTTGATATTGTTTGTTGACTCCACAGATATTTCAACCCACTAACAATATATTGTGTACACCTGCATTCTATATAGTAATGTATAGATGACCTAGTATCTCTGTTGTTGTTGTTTGTCTTTCGGCTTTTTCCCAGTAAGGGGTCACCACAGTGGAACTCCGGTCCGCTAATGATTAGCAGTAGATTTTTATGAAATGCCGAGTTGCCAGCTCGACACCCAACCTTCAACAAAGGCACACCCATTTATGCACGCATGTCTTTCGAACGCTACCCAACCGTGGGGAGGACATGCAGACTCCACACAGAAGGCACTCCCAAGCCATGCCAGGAATCAAACGGGAGAACCTCTTGCTGTGAGGTAACAACGCAACCGCCATACCACCGCAACATCACACCTAGTATCTCTGTCATGCTTGTATTTATGCATGTGTGTTCTATTCTCACTGCATTCTAGTATACAACTGGAGTATTACTACAAGGTCATATTTTGTTTCCAGGTGAGCTCTTGGCAAATACCAGTCAGTCAGTAATCAGCAGTAACTCACTAGCTCAGTTTGTTAAATGCTCTGTATGCAGTACATTTTGCCACGCACAGACCAGGGTTTGAATCCAGTGCTATGTAGGCACTAAATATTACAGCATTGATCATGAAATATTGACAGATTCTCTCTCCACAGGAACTACAGGTAAATAGTTAAGGTAGTCCATATTAAGAGTAAATCATTGTGTATTTAGAAGTCACAGACTGTTAAAATCATTAGCATGAATGTGAAAATACAGCATAAAATAAATGAAATAATTAATAATAGTAATAATAATAATAATAGTAATAATAATAATAATAATAATAATAATAATAATAATAATAGAAGAAAAGAAATAAAATGTGTAATCTTGGTGTGGTTATATGCCTGGACTGTATGTTAAAAGTTGCTGCAGTCAATTCATACATTTGATGCATATGTCTTCTACAGTCATTGCTATTGTGTTCTATGTCTTCTACAGTCATTGCTATTGTGTTCTATCCCCATGCCTGCCAATCAAGGCATGATAGTTGTTTAGTTTCTGTACTGTAAACATACATGTCTCTCAAGTGTCACACTGTCACATAATATAATTAGTAGTGAGTAATCTGTCTGTCACAGGATTATCATCAAAATGATGACCTAAATTGCATAGTATCACTACAACCCACAGTACACCTTGGTAGTTATAAAGGGTCACCAGATATGATGTCCAAGTGTTCTGTGTAGTAGTGTACCTGCATTTGTTACTACTTGGCCGATACTGTCTGATGCGAATAACTTGAGAGGTATGTATGTGCTACAGCAGGTACAGGAGACTAGTACACATAAAGAAAGCACAGAACAGTAGAGTAGATAGTAGTACTGTTGTCAAGTAAACAGCCTATAATGGGACTAATGAACTGCATTTTTCTCTCTCTCTCTCCACACCCCTTATCGTCATTTATGTGTTATTGTTATTCACTGGCCATGGTTTCTTATTCACATATGTTATTACATTAACTGTATTTTGGGACATGTTTTATTATAGTTATGTATTATAATGGTTGCATATTAATATATCTTGTTGTATTACCTATTTTGTTGGCCTTATGCTGTAACTGTTAGTGGCATGCTGTTAACATACTGACTGTTCTAATATTTATTGTGTTTCACATAATATGCATTGATATGTAATTGGGTTATTTCCATTGTTCTGGCATGCTGATATTACTAACAATTGTTTTGTTCATAACTAACCTATACTTATTGATATACCTCCATCACCACAGCACACCAGGATAGGCTGGTTCCTGGTGATCCACCTACCTTGTATCAACTGGCTGTGGTACGAGGTCCTAGCATATCTGGGGCACTGGCCAGTGGTGCCCCCTCCACTGCCTCTGCACCACGTGCGGCATCGAGTGGAACCGCTTCAGGGGACAGGGCCCAGCCACCTCCTGGGAGCAGTGGTGGATGGTCTGCAGTCACCCAAGAGCAACTGCCAGTCATGATGTGCAAGATCATTCATCTGACCTATGAACGATGACTGCACCAGATTGAGGGTACACAGGCAGACCTGGTGGGGCAGGCTAGTCCTGGTGCCCAACCTCTAGCACAGCCACCTTCAGGGCAGTGAAAGAGCAGTGTTGACTGCCCATAGGTGGGGATGTCAGTTATGCTGCTGCAGTCTGAAGGTACATGTGATGCCAGCTCCAAAACACCCTCCCCATTCAAGGTATCTACCCCCCTCATGTGTCACACACCACCTCTTTCTTGTCTGTCTGCTATCGCATCCTCTCCTACCCAACTTACCTATCAACATATACCTTTGTCCCTCCCCCAACATTCCACTCTCTCCTAAACAAAAAAAAAAAAAAAATGGGCACCTGTCCCACAAAAAAAAAAATTGCCCCATAACTAACTCTCAATTTCTCACGTGTGTCAACTAGACACAATTAATTAGGTTCAATTGGCTTGGCAACACATTTATTTTGTCCTCACCCCTCTCTCTGGGGTTTGCATCTACAAAACCCGTCAAAATGCGCAGCTGTTGCTGTACAAGAAATGGATAGCTATGGTTCTTTCCTACACCTGCCCTGCATATCCCTACCTGCCTTTCACACTGTTTTCCCTCCTGCTTGCCCCCATTTCACTACTTTTCTATCACTCCCTTTTTCTTTCCTTTATATTTTTTTAGCACAGGTCTGCGTGGAGCAGGCATGCACTTCTCTTAGCTCAGCTTATATGAGCTTTAATGAGCTTTAAAGAGCTTTAATGACTATATGTGTCTATTACACTACTACTCACGTGTAAAGATAAACACCTCTACTAAGTGTCACACCCAGGCACCTCTCAACAATTGCACACTGCATTAATCCCCATATTACACAGGCCTTAAGTTAAGCAGCTGTTTCCAGCATAACATACTGCTTGCTAATTACAATCATTATGCATACAACTGATATAACAAAACTGATGTAAAAACTGAGAGTGTACCCTTGGCTCTGGTGCAATAATAAATAAGACAGACATATACTAAATGGATGTAAATGAGGCCTGTGACAGCAGGTATATGTGCCCTTTTATCAGCAACTTGTGGAAAGATACCTGCTAAGGCAGCAATGGCAAATTACATGTACAGCTGGGACCTTGATGGAGACATACAACCATTTGGAGGCACAAACACATACTCATGGATGTAGAAATGTTTCTCATAGCCTGCATTTGTCTACATATATCTTACCAATACACATATTTTCACAGTGTCTCAGTAGTTCAGTCTGTTAAATGCGTTGGATGCAGTACATTGAGCCACATATAATCCTGGGTTCAAATCCAGTGTTGTACTTTAATTACATTGTTGTGAAGACAGCAAGTAATGACTGAGTCATGCAGGTTTAATCCCCACAGGTTACTGCTACTTAATTATCTGCTACCCATTTTTGCAAGGCAAAGGCCAACAGGTGGGGACACACTGCACATATCAATATAGCCTAATTATATGTCGCCTACTATTCTGTTATTAGCACTGTTGCATAACAGATGTACTTTAAGCACATGCCTCGATCGGACTGTAAAGTGTACCCTTACCCTGGATCTGCTGTATCAACAGGGCTGGCACAGCTGCCACAGTTACACACACAGCTTGCTGGCCTCCAGGCATTCACACCCCCCCATGTGTTTTAGGCTGCGGCAGAAGCAGCTGCCTGTAGCATACACAGCTGTATGTTATGGTAGCTGCTACAGAACTACCATACCTCACAACCCTCTAGATCCAGACACAACCATACATAATGGGGAGGGGCAAAGGCCTAGAGATAGGAACATGTTTAACAGTTTACTCCTACAAAGATAGTAAGTTGATAGAATGGCAGCTTCTCATTAGCATGCATATTCTGACAGGTATGAAGTGTGACACGCACATGTCTCTCTTCCCTTACTGACCTCAACTCTCAATGTTTGCCAGTGAACTGCCAGATGACCACAATGTCATGGGACACTTACTAAACATATGAGGCAAAATTGTGGACGCAATTCATAAATCTCTACAGTGGACAGAATTTTTACCTACCCTTTGCAATGCCGTAGTCTCCACACCTCAGTAATACCCAACTCAGAAACTACAAAAGGGGCCAAGGCCTACATGAAGGCCTAATATATGCAGTGCAGTGGCATATCATTGGCTAATGATAGAGCAATTTTGCTGTTTTGCCTGCAATAAGCAATTTTGAGTCACAAATTAGTGCAGAGGCAATTACCTGTTAATGAGGATTATCTTCAAAAGGCAAGCAACTGGTTATGGGGAACAGGTCTGTATGAGATTTCAGTCACACAGACAGCATTATGTCCAAAGCTTTTCCAGAGGAAAGATTCAAAAAAGGATTACTGCACTCCACCAGGTATGTAATAGATTTTTCCAACGGGATGCAGATGGGAGGATGGAGGTATGGGGAATAGGGATTAGAACAATAGGCTTGTATTGACATGTCATTGATACTCTGCTGTCCTACACCTACAGGCATGCCTCCCAACTGTCCCTGCTTTCAATTACATCTTAGCTCTGCCCCTGTCAATCCCTCCTACAACAGTTGGCTGTTGTAGGAAAGCTAGTGGATTACATGTAATACATAGTGACATTTACTAAGGGTGTACTCTCCTGTAACATCAAAAGATGTACTGTAATTAATCTATTCTCATTCTGTCACTCTGTCACATAAATAATTGTAACTTTATAAAAGTGTCCATGAATGCTCCTGATATACTCTGTCTCATTGACATTTGTCCCTGTTTTGTTGAGAGCTATGACTAACATACCTGTCAACCTCCTGCAGCAAGAAATCAGGACAAAGCCATAAATAAAGGGTGGGTGGACAAAGGCCCAAACTCAGTGACAGAGTATAAATATTGCCAGTACAAAGTAAGAACATGTATAAACTAAAATATATTACTGTAGCATAACTGTTTTGTAAGGGGTATGACCTGAGAAAGTCAGATTCTGTCTTTATTTTCTAACATCAAGTATTAATGATTGGCCAACCATTTGTCAGACATCCACAAGATTGTGTGAAAAGGACCACATCTATGAGGCAAACATCCTGACATTCTGTAAACATCTGTATATCTCAGAGATGTTAAGTCTAAAGGGAACATATACTACAGCTGGTTTGCATTGCTTTCTGCCATTGTGGCACACTGGTGTTGCTGGACTGTCCCCATATAGTTGTTGTAATAGCACACTGCTATTTGTCTGGCAGTGGCCGTATGACATATTAGTGGGAATTTGCCCACAGGGGACACACCACAGTAGAATGCAGTGATGGGTGTAGGGGCATGCATCAGAATCTACCATGGCACACAGGAACATAACTCAGTATTGCTACTATCTTAGTGATATCCACACATGTAGTGTGTTTTCAGACTGTGGGGTATGACGTGAGGGAGCAGTGGACAGTGCAGGCCATTATGGGTATGCAGGAGCTGTACATAGTGGATGTCTATGTATCTGGTCCTGTAATGTGTTCCTCTCTTGCTGTCTTTCAGGAACCATGTACCGTAGGAGACATCCACCATTCACAACTGTGGAGAATGATGTCATAATGGATGGCCTCAGATACCACCGTCACATCTTGCTTTCCAGGGGTCAGTACAATAATGAACAGTGAGCAGCATTGTGGGCAGACCTTGTGCAGGCTGCTAATCAGATTGGCTGACAGGATAAGACCTATGAGCAAGTCCAACACAGGGCCACAGATATGGTGAATGCTGCACGGCAAAGGGCAGCTGCTGTTGCCAGGGATTGTGCTAACATTGGTGGTGGGCCTGCAATAGAACAACCACTCACGGCCACAGAGGAATTCCTGGCAAACTTAGGATCATCCAAAAGCTCCCAGGCATCCATCATGCCATACATCCTGGAGGTGGATGTTGTAGAATCAACAGAAGAGGAGCGTCTAGGTAAGCTTACTGTGTTCACCAGTGTAATACTGTATCAGTCATTGTGGCAGGCTGTACATAGCAGTTCATGGGTGTCATGTCTATCTGCATTGGAGGGATTGGGTTTTATGCACAATTGAGCACACATACTCAGAATGTCAGCAATATATCCATTATCACAGTAGCTAATGTACATACAGCTCTATAGACATATTACCTTGCAGCGCTGCAACATTTGGTGGTGCTGACAATACCTCTCCCTCACCTTTTCATAGGTCCATCAGTTGTGGCCATACTCCATGGTTCTGCACCTGGTAAGTGTGATACTGTTATTTTATGGATTATATATACCCTAAGAAAGTTAAGGGCTACCATTTTGCCCTATGTACAACTGTTGTGCTTAGCCAGAGTAAAATATTTGTATGTTCCATTCTGGAACAGTTAACTACAGTTTAAGACTGGGTAATTACAGGTGTGTATTTGTACAAACATTAACATGTTTGCACTTATAGTTATGAGTAACTATGCAGCCTGCTATACATGAATTACTCCAAGATGCCTGTTCAAACATAATAGGGAGATACTACATACATGAGGCAGTGGTACTACTACTGGCACATCATTCTCAAGATAGGTGTATTGGGTTTTATGTGTAGTTCTATCATATATACACTGTCATTTACATACCTCAAAGGTGTATTGTACTGGCAACATTAACTGGAAGTAGCTGAAGTGCATGTTATAAAGGGCCTGACTTGTCAGTGTATGTTGTTGTGAGTTTGTCTGTTGTGCATGGGATCACAGATGAGAACATGTGGCATATGTATTGCAGTTGTTGATCCTCATCTGTATGCACCTGTCTGGATTACTATACCTAATATTAAAGGTAGTAATATACTGTTTTTTCTTGTTTCACACAGGTGAACCGGGATGGTGGCATCTGCCCCCCTCACAACCTGATGTCAATGTTGCATCAGACTCTGATGATGTTGGTGGCCATAGTGAGGCAAAAGTAGGGTTATCAGGGGCTGAATCTGTCCCAGAGGTTGACATCCCTTTTCTGACCCCATTCTTCCCACACACAGTCTGTATGCCCACACATATCCAGTCCCCAGAGGCCACAGATATTGGATAGTCAGAGGGTGGTGACATTGCACAGGGCAGTGTGACAACTATGGCATCAGTGAGTGTAGACACTAGTCATAACCAGAGAGATGGTTAGGTCCCAGACATGAAAATGGAAAGGGGTGGTTGAAGGAGGACTGCTGACCATCCACCATCTATCACAGGTGTCACATCACGGGTCACTCTCCACATGTTTTTGACCATCATGGAGGCACAGGTATGTTCTGAATGTAACACCAGATGGATGCTTAGAGTTATAGATGCAGCACAGTCTGACATCCATGACTGCCTCTTCCTCATTGGTGACACCCTGGATCAGTTCACTGATGTAATGGACAGATGGTGGTCTGAGACAGTGTCCATGCTTAACCACACATTGTCTATGCTGGAACATCTGGTTGGAGTTGGGCATCAGACATATGGACATAGGTCAGCACCACCATCTGTTGAGAGTCCACGTGGCTGTGCACACTCATGCTCTGGTAGTGGCAGTACCTCCAGCACTACAGAGGGAAGTAAGCTAACCACACTACAATGTGGCAGGCCATGGACACATAGTCCTAAGCAGTCCTATGGGGGACATGGTCCAAGCAGACAGCAGTCACTCCCAGCCACTAACACCACATCTGACCTTGGGCATGGTGGTGCCAGTGCTACTCCTGGTGGAGCCAGTTCTTGTGTTCATGGCCAGAGACAGTGAACTGTCCACTCTACCATGTACAGTCTACAGCTGTCCAAAATGCACATGTGTAGGGCTAACACTGGCCTTGACTGTGTACATGCACACACTCAAACACCACTGTTACATGCAGGTCACCAACAGACACACATGGAACCTCTCCATGGCCCATCTAACCAGCAACCCCTTCCTAACTCACACACATGCTGTCAACTGTTTGCCAGAGCCTAGGTCTCTGGCACCCCCATACCACACCATATGCATGTGATGATACCTGTGCCACATCCATGCCATCGATTCAGGGACACACAAATATGTGTCTGATGCACAGGGTGATTATATTGCTTTACATGTACTTGTGCAGTGCACTAGTGTTATGCCATGACAGTTGCTGTGGGCCATGACAGGTACTGTATGCTGGCATGTGTCATGACTGCACATAAAACTTTGTGTACCTTTGTTGCATGATGTTGGATTGGCAGTAGTGTTGCAGAATGACAGATGTCTCACAGAACTGCATATGTTTCTGTTCCAGGAATATGAGTGGTTAAACTATAGACACATGGCAGCAATACAGTGGCACAGGATGGCATGACAGCACAGCAAAAATATGACATCAGCAAGGTATGGCAGTATACATGCATGGCTCTCTAGGTGCATATGCGTACAACAGTGGCAGACAGCAGTTATTCTTATGTAGATGAGGGCAATTTAGGGCCAGCAGCTAGTCAAAGGGCTGTAAAATGCATAATCATTGCACAGCAATAGGCCAGGTGGACATGTCCGAAGTGCTGCATGGGGGATATATGTGCACACACACATGCACACACACAGTTGGCTGATGTGAGACTAAAACCCCTAGCTATCTAATGTTACACACTATAGCTCACAGTACTTATTGCACATGCCACAGTTTATGTTTGCTTTATATGGGGATGCAGGTGCAGTACTGGTGGAGTACACAAAGTGGCCTTGTGTTAGACAGCATGTGTGGCCTGCAGAGGGATAC
The DNA here is from genome assembly GCF_019279795.1 of Protopterus annectens. Classification (NCBI taxonomy): domain Eukaryota; kingdom Metazoa; phylum Chordata; order Ceratodontiformes; family Protopteridae; genus Protopterus; species Protopterus annectens. The sequence continues at coordinate 282,840,379 of NC_056734.1, read as the reverse complement.
TGCTTGAAAACGTTATTTTATCTAGTGTCCTAGGAGGGGATCACCTGTTAATATCCCTGCTATGTGTGTACAGTTACCAGTATGACCATATGTGGCTGGGTGCAATGTGATAGGTGGACATGTGACCAGGGACAATATGTTGTGTCAAAGGCATGCATTGCAATCAGTGTACATTACACCACCTGCTCACCTGTGTCTGTCTACAGGGTGACATTCCACAGGCACAGGGTTCTATGAGTGAGTGGATTATGTACTACTGCGGCCTTGGTCTTGATCCATCAGACAACTCTTGTGATGTGTAAATGCAGGTAACCCCAGCATTCCAAGGGTATGTGGGGACATTCATACACTCCCCCCCCACACACACACACATATATGTATATATATATATATATATATATATATATATATATATATATATATATATAGATTCATATCAGATCGCCGAATGCTCATTTGACCGAAAATCATTTCACCGAGACCAAATGACTGAAAACTAATTTCACAGAAAGCTCATTTCGCCGAAAACTCATTTCACCGAAAATAGCACAGACAGTGTATATGCCATTTTACCCACTGTAGTGCGACCCTGGAGTTAGAATATATAAGTAGGGGTGTGTGGGAGGCACAGCCCCCCACATAGGTGGTGTGACGGGTAGCCCCCCACATAATGTTAAAAACTACCACCTTACCTAGTTAATAGGAACTGGACAGTATAAAACTAAGCTAGGTGTGGGGCTATGCCCCACCCCCCCAATGTGGGGGGCTGCACCCCCCACACCCCCTCCTACATATATATTCTAACTCCAGGGTCGCACTACAGTGGGGAAAAGGGCATATACACTGCCTGTACTATTTTCAGTGAAATGACTTTCGGTCAAATGACCATCCGTCAATCTGATAGGAATCCATATACATATATATATATATATATATATATATATATATATATATATATATATATATACGTGTGTGCGTGTGTGTGTGTGTGGGTGTATAGCAGGGATGTCACCTTAACTGTTGCTGTGTGTGTGTACATTATGTAAGTGTGTTATATAAATATATGTGGAGAGTCTATGTATCATTCTACTTTATATAGCTATATATATATATATATATATATATATATATATATATATATATATATATATATATATATATATCATGTTATATTTCTATGTGCCACATACTGACAGATACACTAATCATGTGTGAAGGGGATAGGGAGAAACAGGCATGTATATGCAGCTGTCTGTCTAAACAGACATATTTCCACATAGCAGTTCTTTGGGTGGAAGAGGCAACAGACTTGGGCTCAAGTTACCTAAATGTAGGAGCATGCCCTTTGTGACTTTCAATACTTACAAGTGGACTCCATGCCAGAGCTACCTGTACTCCGGCTGGGATTTTGAGTGCTGCAGACCATTTTACTGCTTCATCTGTTTCTACAGTATGGCACTACCCTGGTATTGTCTAAGGCATTCCCCGGCTGTTTGCTGAACTTAATATGTGACCCATACCACTCAACTTTATGGATTTTCATAGAATGTCCAGATTTTTGCCTCATGTTTTTGGTCCATTTTATATAACATTATGGTTTTCTGGCAAATTAGTGGCAAATCATTAAAGACTGAAGTTAAGAAATAATGACAGACATTTGAGTCTCAGACTCCATACACATCAGGAGATTCATGCTAATGCAAGACCTGTTATTCTATCAATTTTCTATGTTTGTAAGAACAATATTTAAAATGTGTCCCTATTTTTGGGCTTTTGTCCCACTTTTATTCATGGCTTTGCCCAGATTTCTTACTCTAAGAGGTTGAGAGGTATGATGTTACTGGAGTACATGATGTAACACCACACACAGGGTGATAGTGTGCATATCTTTCCCTGTACATGTTTTTGCAGAATGTCCAGCATTTCACCCCATATGTCAACTCAGTTCCTCAAACAGTTGTGGGGAATTGTTGTAACTACTGACACATTTAAGTGATGGCTTTTACATCCTCCAGCTAATCTGACCTGTTCCTACCTGCTGTTATATTAACCACCTTCTAGGTTACCAAGAGCATGTATAAAGTCTGTATGTAGGTTTTGCCCTTTGTCACACATTCACTCTGGTTTTGTCCAGCCTTCTTGCAGTAACAGATTGAGGGTTTATGACAGTCTATGGAAATACCACCATATGAGTACCTCACATGCAAAATATTTAGATGCTGCAAGATTTAAACCATCGACATTATCACCCATGTTAATGTCCCTAGTCCAGTGAGCCTCACCAACTGCCAGACTGCAACATTTTATTCCTCACACTATCAGCAGCATACAGACATACACTGTTACCCCTGCATTATGTGGGAAATACAATGTGTAGCCAGGTTCTATGGCATAGCCCTGAAATTGTCTGACATGCTGATATATCACTGCAGACTTACTGTTGCAGCAACTGTATGGGAACACTGATGTGTTGGGGGTGGGAGATGACCAGCCCATGCTCTGCTGGCATAGACAGTCATGCGACATCCTGTGAATCCACTGTTTGCCATCTCCCTTGAATAATGTAGTGGAGTTTCCAGCCATGTGGCCTAGTGCATATTATGTGGCATTAACTATTGGACAGAGTACCTGTTCTCCCAAGTGGCTGTTAGATCTCTGCAAGTAGCCCAGTAGCCCACTATATTCCCTCACACACATGCAGCAGGTTCATACATATGCTACCATAGTCTAGTACCCCATACAAGTGGTTTATAGAACAGTGACTTACCTTGTGAATGCAGCAGTTAACAGACCTGTAGTTCATGGCTGATTCTGTCTGATGCATGCAGTACAAAGCCAGTACATGGTTAGGTATAGGTTGTGTGGGCTGTCTGGCATCATTTTTAGTATATGTATGTGAGTCAGCTGTCAGTCCCTAGGGCCTATGTTATCAATGCATGTGCTATGTGTTCTCTCTTGGCCAAGGCCAGCCATACTGGGCATGCCTATGTCTGCCTATAGGGACAACTCCATGGGGCTCCTCCTCCGAGTCCCTCTGAGGATGTGGCTGTGGGGAACTAGGCAATTGTGGGGGGCTCTGTATCCCTTCCCTTTGTTAACCCTGCTGCATCTGTTTCCACAGGATTACATTGTGTCTCATGGTACATACTGTGAACATCTGTGCACATGTGGCTTGAGAGTACTGCAGGGCTCCACAAGATACATTGAGGTACCAGAACTGTGACTTCAGCAGCCAAAACACATGCTCTATGATGTTCCTAATCTGTGTGTGTGCCTCATTATGGCATTCTTTGATAGGTGTGTGTGCATTTCTGATGGATGTCATCATCCACAGTTCCAGTGCGTAGCCAGCATCCCCCAGTAAATGTCCATATGGGATGTCCCCCCCTAGCAAGCATCTGGTACAGCTGTGATGCATGCCAGGTATGGAAGTGGTGATAACTACCAGGGTTACTAGCACACACATTCATGATAATGCCCTGGGCATTGCACATGACCTGGCAGTAGATGGAGTGATAACACTTCTGACGAAGATTCTACCCTCATCACCGGGTGTTCCTTGATGTGTACATGAATTCAATCTATGGCACCCAGTACTCCAGGGTATTGTGATACAGAGTCAGATACTGCTGGCCCTCTACTCTGGGGTGTGGGGTAAATAAATGTGCTCACTGGCATGTGGTAACATGGCATCCAGGAATTGGTGGAGTACCCTGGATGCTGATGCCTGTGAGACCCCCATCATGTCCCCAGTTGTTCTTTGGAAAGTACCTGTAGCTAGTATCCTAAGGGCTACACATACCTTTATTTCCACGGGAATGGGTTCCCCTCTGTTGGCTCTGGGTCTGACTTGAGGGCCGCAGAGCTCAGTGAGTTGTTGTGGTATGTCCCTGTCCACCCTGTAGCGTTCTACAATCTCCAGTTCTTGTAGCTCCAGCAGGTTACCCTTGGCCTGAACACTCTTCTCCTTCTCAATCTAAGACTATTGTCAGCAGCAGCAGCAGCACTGCCCTCAGCATCTAGCACATATATATATATAGAAGACCTGCAGCAGCCCCTCACATTCCTTCAGTAAAAAATCCCAAGTTTGTACTCCACTGGTGCAGAGTATGGGGGTGAAATCCGATTGTAGGGTGTATGCATCTTTTATAGTGCTCTGACGTAGGTCCAGCTTGTGTGATTGGCCACCTATGATGCATTCCACTTGCCAAGTACATCATTAAGGGATTTTAATCACCCTAGTTTAAATGAAACAGGGGTCATCAGTAATTAATTTATCATTGGCTTTCTCAGCCAATTTTTTATTTATTTATTTTTTTTTACAGCCTTCCTCGCTCAGCACTGTGGCGCACCACACTAACCTGTGCCACAAAGATAAACAATACTTAGCAGTCAGTAGACACACACCCATGGACAAGGATGCACAGCATGGCAATGCACTGTGCAAACACGCAAAAATACTCTGAAACATGTGCCCCGAAGATAAAGAAAGCTTATCAGTCACTGGACGCACACCCCTGCTCAGCAGAGTACTGTGCTGCACAAACAAGCAATGCTCAGCTCCAATGAGCTTTAACGAATGTGGACACACACCTTTTTTGATGTCAGCTACCTCTTGGACACCAACACTGTTCTCTGCCTACATGGATGGGATCTGCGGACACGCATACCAGTTTGTGCTATTCAGTAACCCCAACTCATTTGCATAGAGATCTGTGCACACAACCTGGAAACTACACAATTCCAGGCCCTGACTCATTAGCAACCACAGCAGTCTTCCATTCTACATACTCCATGCAGGGTCTTATAATGCATTACTGTCATATACTACTAATTTTCGTTTTTACACTTTTTACATTTTTTTCATAACAGCATGTTTGCACACTGCAGTCCGCCATGCAAACATACCCTGATTATTAAAAAATATATATTTTAAATTATTTTTCATTAGGATTTGGATACACAGTGGATAGATTTGCACATATGTGTCTGCTATGCTATTTATGTTTTTCTAACTGCAATTTTACAGCCCCTGTTGTCTGTTTAACATCCTGTACATGGAATTTTTCCATGTACATTTTGGACACCAACACAGGGTCTGCAGGACTGCCTATCTGCTTGCCGAATCACTCTATCACCCTCATTTGCATGCAATTCACCTGCTTATGAGGTGATTTGCATGCCACAGACACTTCTGTGTTGGCACTCTCGTGTACGCCCCTCAGCTCTGTTTACCAGACCCCACATCTGCTTACTTCCATGTAAGACCATGCCACTATGCCTACATGGAAAAAAAAGTCCATGAAGGCTTTATTGAATTTACCGAACATGTTTCTTTGAACTATACCATACACAACTCTGCCCACTGTCTATGGAGAACTGACAAATTTTTCTAAAATCATGGCTAAGGAGGAAGTTTTACTGGAAAATAAATCTGATGAAGAATTCTTTCTTATAGTAGTAAGAACATTTTCAAAAACAATTTTAGTTATATCAACAAATATTTCAACGGAAAAGCAGCAAATAAAAGTTTGTTTTACAGAGCATTCAGACAGTTAAAGAGTCAAAGCAGGGCATTAAGACATGACCCATGTCTAAGTGTTAAGTCTTATACATTGACAGATCTCAGATTAACTTCCTGTCAGGAAAGAACTACTGCAAAACAAGTCAGTATAAACAAATTATTCCATGCATTCCTTTTCCTGCTGTTCATCTTGGTTACTAGAAGATGGCTTCTAGAATAAGATTTTTTTTCCATAATAAATCTTTATTATTATATTATTTTCATACACAATGAAGAACAAAAATAACATATATTCACAAAACAAAAAACATTATCTAATATCACTAATAACCACACCCTATATACAATATTTACAAGAATGCTTCCATGTAACACATTTAAATATAAAAAAAACATAAGAGTAAATGCAAGTAATAGACAGTTGATTACGAAATTCTCCACACACACATCAACAATTATTTATTTCCAAGTTGAAAATACTATGCTAGTATGATATTAAAAATCTATTCCCAAATTTTTGGATTGTTAACATTCTTATTATGTGGGTTTAACAGTAGTTTATGAGCCAATATATGTTTTGTCGCTAGAACTCTAAAGTTTTGCCATGAAGTTTTAGATGGTTCTAACCAATTTGTAGCTATATAAAGCTTCATTAATAAAAAAAATTAATATATATAATAATTTGTGATTTAGGGATCTCTTTCAGGGGAATATGCAGAATCATAAATTTCCATGATAACGTTGTACTTTGGTAACCCACCTTCTGAAGTTGAATCTTAAGGGAATTCCAAAGTTTGAAAATACATTTACAACTCCAGAACATATGAAGAAGTTCAGCTGGTTGCTTTTTACAATATGGACAAGTTGGGGAATTTTTAGGATTAAATTTATGCAGGGCAAGGCGTGTATAATATGCATTGTTCCAAATCATCAACTGGGTATATATTAATTTTTGAAGAGAAGTAGATTTGATGGTCAAGTCAATTGCTTTTAACATATTACTTCTATCTGTCAGTAAAATTTTCTCTTCCCAATAGTTTGATAACAAAATTTTATCATGAAATTTAAATTCTTTAATTAATTGATTTGCTGTCGTGATATACGATTTTGTTACTCAGGATGAGTGAGTTGAGATAATGAAGCAAAAATGTTTAGCAACAAATTCTGATGAAAGAGCAGATATTTCAGTGAAAGCTGATCTAAAAGATGTGCTAACAAAACTTCATATACATTTAATGAAAAGGCTAATCAAATGAACTTACTTGAACAGCAAAGTGACTCCAAACAGCAGAGACCTCCAAGGCAGAAAAGCACTCATCCACCACAACACAACACTAATCATGAGACACATAGCTCTCCTAAACAGTGTGCCACTCAACCAAAAACCCTAAGTCAAAATTGTATGTCCAACATGCTAGTCATAGGTGACTAGATAGTGAAGCACACTGATGCCCCACTCACTAGGATGAATAAGGAGAAAGTAACAGTCAGCTGCCTGTCAGGTGCCAGGATCCACTACATAACGCATGCACTCGGGTCCCTCAACAACAGGTACAAATATGACTCTGTCATTGTACATGCGGGTGTGAATGACCTGAGACGTACCTCCCTGGACTAAATGAAAAGAGACATGGAGGAGCTCTCGGATTATGTAGCCCAGGTGTGTATGACCCTTGCCCTGAGCAGCATCCTACCATCACCCAGAATGGTACCACAGTACAAGCAGAAAATGATTGATTTCAACAACTGGTTACGTTTCTGGTGTCATTCTAAAGGGGTCCATTATCTGTCTGCCTGGGATGACATGATTGACAGACCTCAATGCTTTGTCAGAGATGGCCTGTATCTGTCATCCCTGGGCTTCCAGATACTGGCCAAGGCTCTTGCCACCCCTATAGTGCCTTATTAAAGCAGTGTTCAAAAGACCAACTTACCACCAAACAGCTACAAACAAATGCAATCTGAGGGTCATGCTGCTCAATGCTAGAAGTCTAAATTTCAAAATGCACTCGCTCAAAGCACTCCTTAAAATGGAGAACATTGACATTTGTGCTGTAACAGAGACCTGGTTCAAGGCAGCAGAAAGCACCCCTGCACTACCAGGCTATAACTCATGCCGCACATTTCGGCCCTAGTACTTGGACCTAAGCTCCAAAGGTGGTGGTGTTTCCATAAAGGATGTGCACACCTCCAGACTGGTAGCCCAACATAATGCATCAGAGATACTTCAGGTGCAGCTAACATTGGGTGAGACAGCGATTCGGGTCGTAGCCTGCTGTAGGTCCCCAACCATGTCCCAAGACTCACACTCCAGGTTCCTAAGCACTGTGGAGAATATTAGGGTCCAACCTCACACCCTCATACTGGGTGACTTCAACTATCCCAACATTAACTGGGAAAACTACTCATGTACCAATACACTTGCCCAAGGTTTCCTGGAATTTATTAATTCCAGTGCCCTGGACCAGCTTGTTCTTACCCCACTAGAGGTAGCAACATCCTTGACCTGGTCATTACTAACATGGGCGACCGTTGCTCTACACCAGTAGTCAACTCCTCCCTGGTTAGATCTGACCACAAACTAATCACTTTGGAAATCCACATCCCACCCCCTACCCCCACCCCCACCAAGGTAACCACCATGAAAAACTTCTCCAAAGCTAACTTTGGGCTCGTAAAAAAAGAGGTGGCTAACTTCACGGCACCCATGCAAATGGAGAATAGTTGCAGGACCACCAAATAATACACCAATGTACTGTACGAACACATACACAAATGCATGGATCTCGCCATACCCAATAGAACCAAGATGCTCTCCTCCAAAAATAGGAAGCAAATCTGGTGGTCCCCTGCCATAAACAAACTCTACAACAGAAGGAGGAAACTGATGCGGAATAAGGTGAAGTCCCAAGACTGGAAAAACTCCCTTACCATCCTCAACAAAAAGTTGAGATCCCTCATCAATTCCTCTAAAGCTAGCTATGAAAATAGAATTGTAGCAGATAGTAAAGACAAAAACAAGGCCTTCTATAGTTATCTAAAGAATCTCCATGGCAATTCTCAGATTTGCTCTGAGCTACTGCACAATGGTACCTCCTATACCAAGCCAACAGATGTTGCCAATATACTGGCTGACAGATTCAGTGATAACTTTACCCTCTCTCCCCTCCCAAAGGACCTATCACATTAACAGTAGATTGCCAGGCACACAGTATTACTGCTGCACAGGTTAAAACAGCACTGTCCAAGGCCAAGAATACAGCTTCTATGGGACCGGTCAATATCCCTGGCTGTGTGCTACATGAACTACAGAGTGAACTGGCACCTCACCTGTGTGCCCAGTTCAATCACAGTCACACACAGGCTTTGTCCCTAAAGAATGGCACACTACTACTATCATCTCTCTGCACAAAGGAGGAGCGACTACAGACCCTGGGAACTATCGCGCCATTAGCCTAACGAGTCTGATATGCAAAGCTATGGCATGCATCATCATGGACCTAATAAACAAGGATATAGGGAATCTCCAAACTTTGGATCCCACATAGTTTCGTTTTGTGAAGGGTAGATCATGCCTGCTCAGCTTGGTCGACTTCTTTGTGTCAGTCACCAGAGTTGTGAATGAAGCCAAGGTGGTTCACACAGCCTACCTTGATCTGGCCAAGGCCTTTGATAGCATTCCCCACTCAGGAATCATAGAAAAGCTCAGTAAGCTAGGCATCAACCCCTATATCACTAGGTGGGTTGCAAACAGGGTGACAGATAGAACCCACAGTGTGAAAGTAGCTGACTCCAAGTCAGACTGCCAACCAGTCATGAGTGGAGACCCACAGGGTTCAGTCCTGGGTCCTTTCCTGTTTGGTATCTACTTCTCTGAAGTCCAGGCCAACATGAAGGGAATCTAGCTGAAAAAGTTTGCAGATGATTGCAAATTGGGAGCTATTATTAACTCTCCAAGTGATGTTGACATCCTACAGAAAGGCCTCATTGAGACCATTGATTGGTGTCAGAACCATGGCCTTAAGCTCAATGCCAACAAATGTGTCATCATTCCCTGTGCGGAAAGCCCATGAATTACCACATCGATGGTAGTCCACTGAACACAGAAGGCGTTATAAGAGAGCTGGGATCAGCAACCTCTCTTTCGACTACCACATTGCCACTGTGGCCAGAAAATCCTTCTATGTGGCACATCTCATTACTAAGAGTTTTGCATCCAGGAAGAAAGAGGTCATTGTCTCTCTCTACTCTTCCCTCATTAGGCTTATCATCGAGCACAATGCCCTATTTCGCATGTACCTCACTAGACACCTGCAACAATTAGATAGGCAACAAAAGTACTTCACAAAGAGGATTCTAGGCCTTAAACACTTGTCCTATATGGACAGACTCAAAAAACTCCAACTATTCTGTCTCGTATCGCCTACTTAGACGTGATCTCTGCATGACTTACAAAGCCATGTCTGACCCGGCTCTGTTAGAAATGCTACATCTAAAGAAATCCCAGTTCCTCAATGCCACATGCTCCGGAGACCTAAACCTCATAACAACAATCAACAAAACATGCTGGAGGGACAGGTTCATAACCCAGAGATTGCCCATGCTATGGAATAGACTTCCCATACATGTCAAACAGAGCACCTCACTGGCCTTCTTCTACAGAAATCTTGATGAGTGGATGAGAAATAGAAAATTCACCCCAGGGATCACTCCAGTGGCTCTACTTGACAGAGGTACTGGGAACTAAGATTGGGTGGTACAATGCTAGGTTAATCCTATGGCTAGGCTTGTAAAGGCTCAAGGACCATTAGCCTAGTACACACCTATGAACCAATGAAGACATATGAAGAGATTCATGAAAAACCCAATAGTACATCTGTTGACATTGATCAGTGAAGGCTTGGGTCACATATTTCATGGAAATTAGTTATAATTTTGCTTTGGTGCCACAGGAGAGGACTCCATTTCTGCCACTTACAATGTCAAAAATGCACAACAATATACTTAGAGATATAAATTGCACAAATGACACTCTTACTAAAATATCCCCTCCCCACACAGTGCACAAATATCAACCACACACCGCCCTTCACTGCACTCATATTACCGGTATATATATATGTGTATGTATAAAATCAAATCTGTTCGCCCACTGTACACCTGCACCCTGCATATGTCTTTAATCACATACTGTCTCTGACTACACACTACTTTTATCACATAGATTATATTTTATGAACTCCCCCCTTAACACAGACCCATATTATAACTCAGTCCCACATGTTTTTATATGTCTCATACTGAGAATGTATTTCCAGTATGTGTAGATGCCTCATTATGTGGGTGTCCTCTCCCTTGCAATCATGGAATTACAAGTTGTCCCACTTCCAACATTAATTCTAATGGCAATAAAGTTTGACAGTAAACTGACCCATCTTTCCCTCTCAGTTAGTTCCTTGGTACTATTTCAAAACATACAGTCCTCTGTATGTGAACCCCCCACTTGCAAAGTTTTTTATAAATATGCATCTTTCCTGTTTATGTCCCGTTAATATCACTATTAGAATCATGCTTTTCATTTACATCTCTTCCTCTATATTGTGTTTCACCAAATTGCAGCCAGTAATCGTTAAGTTGTACAGTAACAAAACAAAGCATAAATAAGGGATTCATGAAGAAATTTGTTTATCCAATTCCCTATAATTTACTGGAGAGATATAAGGCAGTCTGCGGTATAAATTGCTTCATAGTTCCGTACCATCCATCAATTTAAGATCAGTAGCAAAGAGGGAAGTAACTTGGACTGCAGTGGTGGTGCTGCGGTAGTGTTTTCGCCTCACTGTAAGACGCTGTCTGGTTTGATTCTCAGCTAGAGCATCTTCTGTGTGGGGACATGTGTGAATGGGAGTACCTTCACTGAAGGTTGTGCATCAAGGCTGGCAACTCGGCATATAAAAATCAACTGCCAATCATTAGCGGACCGGAGTTCTGCTGTGGCGACCCCTAACCAGGAAAAGCCGAAAAGACACACTCACACAGCAAAGAGGAAAGTGCTTAGATGAGTGTCAACTGTAATGCTACATTGTCAGTGATATGACAATGTCTGATTCCTCACTGCACCACTGTAACCTGGTCATGTGGAACCCTAGGTCATAAATCTTCATTTAACAATTCCGCAGTGGGTGCCAGCTGTACCACCTATTGTCAATAAATTTTTAGCAGATGGCTGGCAATATCTCTGATCCACCCAACACCATCCTTTAGCAGAAATTTCATAATGGAAGTGGTATCTGAGCACTGTATTCATGGCTTCTGTATAGTACATAGGGACAGAGAATATTTCAGTCTTGTGCTGTCTAGTGACATAATTTATCTAAAACGATATAGCAATAACCCACGCCTGGGTGTGGGTAATGCTAAATTTACCCACGGTTGGCGTGGTTTGGTCCCGAGGGCGAAGCCCGAGGGACCAAACAAAGCCAACCGGTAATTAGCATTACCCACACCCAGGCGTGGTTATTGCTATTATATGACATTATTTAAGAAAAGAAACTATTACTTTTCTTAAATAATGGCATAGTATAATGCCTGTTTACTGCCCTTCCGCAGATGTCTGGCATCCGCGGCAGTTCTGATGTACTGCGCCGCGCAGTACATCAGAGTGTGGGCAAAAGCAACGGAGAAAGCAAGATCTCCGTTGCTTTTTAGTCTCGCTATGTTAAATGAGTTTAACATGGCGAGACAGTTTTAAAATAAGCAACGGAGATGTCCGTTGCTTATTTTAAACTGTCTCACTATGTTAAACTCATTTAACATAGCGAGACACTAAAAAGCAACGGAGATCTTGCTTTCTCTGTTGCTTTTAAATACTGTCTCGCTATGTTAAATGGGTTTAACATAGCGAGACAGATTAAAATAAGCAACGGAGATCTCCGTTGCTTATTTTAAAGCTGTCTCGCTATGTTAAAACCCATTAACATAAAGAGACAGTGTTTAAAACGAGTTATACTAATGGAAAAAAGTCCGGGCGACCGGACCTTTTTCCATTAGTATAACTCGATTTACAACGGGCACGCTGGCCAATCAGCATGCACGTTTTGGGGGGGTCATGGTATAATAATGGATATTTTACTCTTTTACAGATCACAAGCATGCTTACACTATGTGGACAGAGCTTATATATCTAATTTTAAAGTGTAAATAAGAATTAAAATATTCTTTTCCTGCAAAAGTAATACGAGACTGTATGCCAGTAGTATATGTTCATTAATTCAGTCATTCCCCAATTATTCATTTAATCAAATGCAGGGTAACAGGTAAAAAGCAAAGCCTTTTCTGGCACTCAGTGGACATAAGGCATAAAGACACACCCTGAACATACATACTTACTCATAAACTGCGCAGACTAAACTAATGTCTTTCAGCTTTTCCCGGTTAGGGGTCACCACAGCAGAACTCCAGTCCACTGATGACTGGCAGTGGATTTTTACAGTGCTGAGGTGCCAGCCCGATGCCCAGACTTCAAAGAAGGCACACCCATTCATACAAGCACCTACCTGTATGTCTTTAAATGTCACTCGACTGAGGGGAGGACATGCAGACTCCACACAGAAGGCACTCCAGCCAAGAACTGAACCGGAGAGCCTCTTGCTGTGAGGCAACAATGCTAACTGGTTAGGGGTCACCACAGCAGAACTCCAGTCCACTGATGACTGGCAGTGGATTTTCACAGTGCCAAGGTGCCAGCCCGATGCCCAGACTTCAAAGAAGGCACACCCATTCATACAAGCACCTACCTGCATGTCTTTAAATGTGACTCGACCGAGGGGAGGACATGCAGACTCCACACAGAAGGCACTACAGCCGAGAACTGAACGGGAGAACCTCTTGCTGTGAGGCAACAATGCTAACCGCTGCACCACCATGGCACTGCACAGCCTCCTAAGGAAAATTCAGAAGAGTCTAAATTAATTTATAATATATGTCTAAGATACAGGAAGAAATTAGAACACTGTGCAAAACCCATGCAAACACAGGAAGGGCATGCAGATTCCAGACTGAAAGAACCCATGCTGAGAAGTGAGCCAGAGAACCAACCTGAGATGCAGCAATGCTATCCACTGCATACTGCACTTCCTTCAGAGGTGTTTGCAATCTGTTATACAATGTGTCTTTAAGAATCTCATAAGGCTGTCAGGTATGCAAAATGGCACATGATCCTTTCTTAGTTAGACAGTTTATGCCATGATAGTAAAGATAGAAACTGCTTATCTGCTAATTACTGGATGTTTCTGTCTCTTTGTCAAACTGTAGGACACCTGCAGAGTACATTAGAACATAACCACATCTGAACAGTACATGTTGTTAAGCAGGATCATAGAAGTCACCAAAACTTTCACTATTGTTTAGATCTGCAGGTTTGCTGTCTCCAGTTTTCCCACACCATCATTTACTTTGTATTCAGGTTCTTAATGGGGAGTACTGGAAGTATGGATAATGCAACCATTTTTTCTAGAAGGTAATCAAGAAAAGGCAGATAAACATTCTACAACTGGATGATGAACGTAAACCTAAGAACTGTGTAAGCATTAACCTGAATGATTTTTAACTAACCCAGGCACACCACAACATTCTTAATTTTCAGGGACATCCATTAATTTGGCTCAAAATTTCACTCTGTTCCCCTTAAAACTGGTGATTACTGGAGAAAATATGGTAACTTAAAATCAACAAATAATGGCAATCACTATGGTTGCAGACTTATTTTCATTCAGAAATAGTAGTTAATTGATATAAACGTATGCTGTCATATTTCTGCATCAATAGTTCCAGTATTGAAAAAGTTTCCCAGTTTTGTTTGATACTGATTATATTTACTTTGTTCCTTATTCTCAACTAAGGGTTTGAAAACTATATTACTCGTGCAAAGTAGAAAACAATCTGTTTGTGAATGCATTTGATATGTGCGTTGATACTGTGTGTGAAATTTCTTGAGTGAGTGTGCATGAGCTTTCATGTTGTTAAGGTAAATATGATCGGACTAAAAATCTGTGCATCAATGGTGCATTTAGACAAAGCATAAAAAGTTGTGGTTTATTCCCCGATAAAGCATGACCTGCTGTGTAGTAAGGCACAAGCCACTTTTTCTGAGTACTTTTAACGCTAGGGGAATAGTCTTATGGGACAATAAATTACACACACACACACACACACACGCACACACACACACACACACACACACACACACACACACACACACACACACACACACACACACACACACACACACACATACACACACACACAGTTTTGTTTAAATATGAAGTAGTAACAATACTGCATAGCATACCTGCAGAAGTGTAGAAAAAATATCATATTTATCTCACATACATTATATGATGTAAATCTCGTAATGTTAAATAGTAATTGTCAATGGTAGTGTCCCAGGTACAGTCAAGTCATTTTTATTAATGCATTTGCTGCTTCTTTTTGTATTTCTCTGCAGGATCACATTGAATATGAGAGGTATTATCAAACATGTGTGTATTTAGATATTTATTTATTTTCTTGCTAGTAGAGTCTTTTGAGCCTATGTCACATATACCCCCCCAAACACATACTTATGATTGTGTGTTTTAATGTAGAAGATGTTCAGTACTTTATACTACGGAACTACATAAAACATAACATCTTCCTTCTCTATGATACAGTCAGTTGTCCGGAAAATAAAAATTGTCCTAAGTACATTTAGGTCCATTTTTACTACTGCATCTGCAGCTTCTTGTATTATCCTCCATTATGACTGCATATGGGTATGGAAGGAATTACCCAAAAGCTTTATTACTTATTAATTAATTAACTTATTTATGTGTGTGCTTACTTATAGTCGTTGGGTATCTTGAGCCGACTGAGTCTACGGCCCTTATTCATGTGGTAAATCAGGTGGCCTTTATACTGATTAGGGGACATTTAGCCAAAACACCAGGGAATATCTCAGCTTTCCCTTCTTCTGAAAACTGCCATGTGATCAGTGACCTGCATTTGACTTGCTGCTAACTCAAGGAGATATGACCACTGAGGTGTCATCAGTAGGACAACACCACAGGTGCAGCACACCCCTCCCCTCACCCTCACACACACACACATAATATGCTGCATTGCAGTGTCAATATTTAAAGTATGAATCCAAATACCTCATGTAGGGATAGAATACACCTGTACAACCTTCTGATGTTTCTGCTGTCAAAGTAAAGCAATGTGATTACTGAGTCATGTGGCAGTGTTAACTATAGGGAAGACATATTCTGTTTTTGCAGTATTTTGGATCAGTATTGTGAATGTGTGCCATGCCTTTTGTGTTACACTGTGGGAGGGAAGTTGTAAGTGAAACACTGTTAGACATCATGTACTGCTCAGCACAACTAATAATGTATTTTTGCTGCTGTCAACTCTGTGTATTTAAAAATTGGGCATTTATAACTTTTTGCAGAAAAACAAGGAAATATTCTCAATATCCCATCAATACAGAAAAAAGTATACTACATTTTCCTATACATAATACATGGAAAAAATAGTCTGACTCAAAAGACTTCTGTTATCCCGAGTTACAAATGGACAAACACACACACACATACACACACACACACACACACACACACACACACACACACACACACACACACACACTATAGCAATATGTGCAATATCAGCTTCTTTATCCAATATAATCATTTTCTGCTGAAATATTATATTACTAGAAGAGCTCTGACCTCTGACCTGCATCCATTTTTCTAATTTGATTTACAGCACTAAAGATGCCCACAATATTACTCCTATATATGATGCAACCATTATTCAGTTTTATATATACACACATATATCTATCTGTCTATCTATCTATATATCTATATATATATATATATATATATATGTGTGTGTGTGTGTGTGTGTGTGTGTGTGTGTGTGTGTGTGTGTGTGTGTGTGTGTGTGTGTGTGTGTGTGTGTGTGTGTAGCTTACTGTTTCATCTTCCTCTAAATATTCAGCATATTTTAATCTAATTCTCTTTTCCCTGTTTCTTATTTAAATATCCCCACATCCCTGAACACAGTTGTAGGAAATTAAAAATAAAGATGTAAGGGAAGTCTGTAACCTTGCCATATATCACAAGGCAGTAAAAAATTATAGCAAGAGAAGGAAAGAGAGACAGACAGACAGAGGGAGTGAGGAACACAGATAGAAAGAGAGAAAAGCAGAACTACAGTTCTAATACCTTCTCTTTCTGGGGTCCATTAAAGATCACTGAACCACAATCACAGTTCAAAGAATTGAGGTAACTAAAGGTGCGGCATGCTGCATGAGAGAAAATGAACTGGGTGTTCAGAACTAAACTGGGTTTCAGGGAGTACAGACCACTCCTCACCCTTAAGGTATCTCTGCTTCTTAATGATACAAGTCTAGTGCTGGACAACACTGTGGACAAGGGATTTAACTATTCTCCAAAGTTGCGATTCCTCAGAGTTAAAAAGTTTAACTAAGAGGGGTTGGGCTAAAACTCTATATGAAAGGGGTGAAAAAATGATTGAACCCTGAAAAATATGCTTAAATTATAATATAGTGTTTCTTTTATTGAGGTGAGCATTTTACTGGTTCATTTAGTTTCCTTTGGTCAGTTTTAATGTGATGAGTGATGACTTGAGGAGATATCTTGAATCCAACTTTTTGCAAATATCTAATTCTAAAATGCATATAAGAAAGTTCCTTAACATGCTTTCTTCCTGTATCATTGGCATATATTCTTAAATGCATATTACAATTACCTTGTATTCATAGGTTCATACTACACTAACTGCCCTTTTCAGCCATTTTAAGAGTAGCCAATTAAATCATGTGAGAATCAAAACCTGAACGTTGTGTTTGTAAGGTAAGCAGCTTAACCATTACGCTGTGACACTGACACAGTCGTGGAATACAGACTGCTTAACATGTTATAAAACCTTCATGATAGGCATACATCCATGCATCCTGGGCAGTCTGCCAAATGACAGTTCATCAAATCATTTGAATGAGAACTTAAAATGATTAAATAATGCATGCAATGATGAGATGACTTTGGATGAAAGCTGTTTCTTGAGAGGGGCTAGCATTCCCTTAAGCCCTCATAGGGATTACTCCATCTGAATGATTCTAATTATTGTTATAGTCAGTTCCAGGATCACTGAACTTCAGGGAAGAGTAAAGCCTTGAGTATATTCATCTCATTTATGGAATACATGGTTTGGCTGATCTATGTTGCTGCACATCTGACAGTCCCATAATTGTTTGCCTCCTGACACATACCAACAAATTATAATGGTCATTGCTCTGTCATTCACTTTTCATAATAATAGCTCTGTCTTAGTCTGACCTGTGTACTAACAGAAATGTCCCTTATGTCCAGTGACACAAGGACAGAATCTGAACAATTAAATATGTAGCCAGGCTGACAGTAAGTAGTGCAATAATGGATAAATTAAAAATCTCCTAGCTCCAACTTTAAAATAAATAAGCATGAAATACATATACACAATAAAATGTTAGAATTTTGTAATTCTGAAAGGGTGGTAGGTGTTTTGTTCCTCATAAGGAACATAAACCCCTATGTCACAAGATGGGTTGCCAACTGGGTCACAGACAGAACCCACATGGTAATAGTTGCAGGAGCTAGGTCTGACTCTAAACCGGTTACAAGTGGCATTCCCCAGAGCTCAGTCCTAGGATCCCTCCTGTTTGGCATATACTTCTCAGAGGTACAGGCAAGCACAGGAGGACTATGGCTGTCCAAGTTTGCAGACAACTGCAAACTATGGGCTATAATTGACTCTCTGGCTGACACAGACATCCTCCAAAAGGGTCTCACTGAGGCGGATACCTGGTGTCAAAATCATGGCCTCAAGCTAAATGCCAAAAAGTGCATAGTCATCCCCTTTGGAAAAAACAAAGTACCCACAAACTGCCACATAGGTGGTAGTCCACTAAATAAAAAGACGTAATAAGGGATCTGGGGACCCAAGTAGATAGTAATCTCTGCTTTGATAATCACATTGCCAAAGTGGTTTGAAAATCCTTCTACATGGCCCATCTTATCACAAAAGGGTTCACATCCAGATCAAAAGAGGTCATTGTGCCCCTCCACTCATCGCTCATCAGACTGATCATAGAGTACAATGCCCCATTCGGGATGTATCTTACAAGACACCTGTAACAGCTGGAAAGACCACATAAGTATCTCACCAAGAGGATCACTGGCCTCAAACAGATGCCCTATGCAGCTTGACTGAAGAAACTCCAGCTGTACTTGGTTGCATACCGCCTACTCAGAGGTGATCTCTGCCTGACATACAAGACCATGTCCAACCCAGAACTGATGGACATGCTCCACCTAAAAAAAAATCTTATCCCCTCGAGCCACACGCTGTAGGGTTCTAAACCTCACCACAACAATAAATAGGACATGCTGGAGGGATAGATTCCTGTCCCAGAGACTTCCCATGCTTTGGAACAAGATTCCAATCTACATTAGGCAGAGCTCCTCACTAACACTCTTCAAAAGAAACCTTGATGAGTGGATGGGAAACAGAAAGTTTACACCGGGGATCACTTCAGTGGCTCTGCTGGATAGAGGCACAGGGAACTAATCTAAGGGGGCAGCAAAAGCCAACACATTCTGGCTAGGCTTATAAATGCCTTCGGACAGATAGCCTAGTACCTACCTATGAACCTAATACAGTTGTGATTTTCTGGTAATATACTGTAAAATGCAGTCACTGAATTGTTGTAGCTACAGACACATTTAAGTGATGGCTTTTACATCCAACAGCTAACCTCCTGTTATACTATCCACCTTCTAGGTTACCAAGAGCATGGATAAAGTCTGTAAGTAAGATTGACTCTTTGTCCCCCATTCACTCTGGCTTTTTCCAGCTTTCTTACAGTAACAGATTGAGGGGTTATGACAGTGGGAATATCACCATATCAGTACCTCACATGCAAAAGATGTAGATGCTGCAAGATTCAACCCATCAACACCATCACCCATGTTACTGTCCCTAGCCCAGTGAGCCACACTAGCCGCCAGACTGCAACATTTCATTCCTCACATTCTCTGCAGCATACAGACATATACTGTCACCCCTGAATTATGAGGGAAATACAATGTGTAACCAAGTTCTATGGCACAGCCGTGGAATTCTCTGCTCTGCTGATATATCACTGCAGACTTACTGTTACAGCAGCTGTATGGGAACACTGATGTGTTGGGGGTGGGGGAAGACCAGCCCATGCTCTGCTGGCATAGACAGTCATGCGACTGTCCTGTGAATCCACTGTGTGGCATCTCCCTTGAATAATGCAGTGGAGTTTCCAGCCATGTGGCCTAGTGCATGTTATGTGGCATTAACTACTGGACAGAGTACCTGCTCTGCCAAGTGGCTGTTAGATCTCTGCAAGTAGCCCAGTAGCCCACTATATTCCATTGAATACATGTATCAGGTTCATTACTCTAAACAGACAAGATAGGTGGGAAAGTCTAATCAGCTGTCAAAAGATGAAACACTATTGCCAAAACAAAATCTGTTTTTGACCCAATAACATTATGAACCATGTGAAGTTATTATATATGAGCATGTAATTGCAAACATAATATGATTTGTTTTGTTTCAAATGTAAATAATTAAATTTAAAGATTTGCTACTCATTTTAGCCGTTTAGCTACTTCTTTATTTCCAAAGTGGTAGTACACCTGATTCTAAGCCTCCTTTACCAATGACTTTACTGAGTTCATTCTTTGGTCAGTGTCATATCTGGTCAGCCAGTCCTTGACCAATTCTTTTTCCAGAACTTAGAAAGAAATTAATCAGTATCTATAAGAATGTGAAAAGTTTGAGTACACAGCTGACAGTAACTGCATGACCAAATGCTGTGTTATTCCGACCAAAACTTCAAAAAGACCTAGCTCAATGCAATTAAATTAATTCCCCAACAAGTACAATATTATATTTCACAGATATGATGGTTTTTGCTAGGACTATAAAGCAATGACTGGCATAACTAATCCTATAGACAGCAATCTCATCCACATGGAGAAAAGTCCACTTACTTGACCACCTTTCAAGGACTTCTCAAATGCTCTTCACTATTTTATCCATGGTTTATTCAAACCAAACTCTCTTGTTCTGGTTTAATGTGCACTGTTTGTGCTAACTGTGGAATGATCTTAACAGATGTGCTTTTACAGATTTGGTTTCTTCTATTCCATCTACTGCTAGAAATGTCTTTCCAGGATCAGTTATAGGTATAATTTTTCACTAACAAATGGGAAAGGGCAATTATTTCCTAGACACTAGTCATATTTTGTGAACATGACTTAGTCCTCATTTGTACATAGTCCATTCTTGTACTATTTCAACTACAATCATAGAATCCATATCTTTACAGTTTTGTTTTCGCCCAGCTCAGTTATTATTAATAATGTCCTTCATGGATCAAGTAGTGTCATAACTGTTCATTAAAAAGTGACCTGAAACAATTATTTTGTAAATACCACACATTGTGCAGATGACTTTGTCCTAATATATAACATAGTGCAGACTTGTGCTAGCTGAAAAACTAATGGACCAGGCATGCCTTTATAGTGTTATTTTCTTCCATCTGTTACTGATAGCAATACTTATCAATTAAATTGCCTTAATTATTAAAATGATCAGAATGATAATAAATGCAACCACACAAACATTAAACTGTCATTGTATCACTGTACCTGCTTATAGGTACATAGGTTCATAGGAGGTTACTAGGCTAGCAGCCCTAGAGTTTTTATAAGCCTAGCCATGTTAATCCTGCGTTGCCCCAATTGTTCTTGGTTAGATGGACATACTTTACAGAACAGCACTGATTACCCCTGTCCATGAGGGACATGGGTGCCACTCCCGCTTATATTTCAGTTATGGCACTGTGTTGCTATTATCTTAAATTTCCAAATTCATACTGTTCTACCCACAAATTGCCTCTTTATACTTACACTTCCTGTTGGCCTACAGTTGCAGAGAACATTATTTCCTCTTATATCTGCTTTTTGTCAACTTTCCTATTACCATGTTATATTCAGTTGCTTTAAAACATGTTCCATTTTAAATCATCTGTTTTTAAATTATATTTTTCACAATCTGCATCTGATTTTTTTTTTACATATTATATTTTAGTGTGTATATACATGGCAAAATAGCATGGTACTCTGTTACATGTGACCATGCTTTTTTTTAATTATTTTCAGAATAATTTTTACATATGCAATATGTTAGTCCTTCTTTTTTGCCTTGTGAAAAATCTTCTGATTTCTGTCATATGACTCAACATAATGTCTGTTTCACCTTAGCCATATATCTGCACTGAGCATTTCAGGCCTATTTGTCCCTTTCATGACAAGTAGCACTACACCATATGGGAAATTTGCATGATGCAAGTCTTTCCAAGACTTACCATTTCCATGTTTTTCAGCGCACTGTGCCCAGCATCACTTACTCATACTTTATTGCTATTTAAAACCACCCCGTCTCCTTTTATTGGTTATGTGAGGATGTCTCTGTACTTTCTCCCAAATGCATGGGTGTCTGCTAACCTCTGTAGCCTGTGCATTTATTTACATGTTTCATATGCTGTTTTGCTTTGCCCATGTACTTGGACATAAGTTGTATCATTTTTATCATGGCCAGTCACACTAGTGTATAAGTCAGTGTACGTAGTGGGTATGTACTAATTTATATATCCTTTTGTATCACTTGCGCATGTACAAAATATTCTGCCTCTTCTAACTAAGCCCTTGACTTATGTGTTAGCATTCTCATGATAGTTTGGCAGCTCTTCCCCTGTCTCTTATCTGCTGCTGCTGTTCTATGTGACTTGGATAAAAAAGCTGTATATGCACAAAATGCATGGGTACTTTATTTGTAGAAATTATTAAATCAGCTCAAGTGTGATATGAGAAATATTTACCCTGGCTAAAATTTATCACATCAATCCAGTATATAAAATTTCACTAGGCTTAGTTCATTTGTTGGTGCAACACATCTGAGGATTTAAGTTTTTGTTTTATTCTCTTACAAAATGATAACCTTCTTGGTATTATATTATACACAAATGAATCCAAACTATTGCTATTTGTTCTATTAACTTGAAAATATATTAGTCTAAACTTGATAGGTCTTTTCCTTCGTCTACTATCCCTTGTGACAGCTTTTTACTTGCAGTGCCTTCCACTATATGGTATCATACCAGTGTAATTTGTTTAAGATAACATTTTCATCTCATCAGAATTTTTTCTTATCATTTTTTGTAAATTATATCTTCCTATATATTATCAAACATATGCGGAAAATCAGTAATGATCAAAAACAGTTAACTTTTCTATTAAATGTTTGTACAGCAAAACTTTGTATTTACCTTTTCTTGTGTAGCCATATATTATAATGGGTTACAATTCCTTGTTTTATAAACTATACTTAGCAAATTATTTAATTTAAGAATACTAAACAATTATCACACATTTCCCCAACTCTATTACAGTCATTATTCCTTAATTAGTAAATGGTATAATGAAAATTGATACAACTAAAGTAAAATACAATGTCATTATATAGTAAACACTGTGGAAAATGAACATAAAGTTGAAGTGAGCACCTTTACTATGTTCCTTAAGGTTCAACAAAGTACCTTATTAACAAAGCTACTGTATTATACAACATCTTAAAGATTTACTCTGATCAGTTTGGTATTAACATGCTAGGTTTTAATTTATTTACACAGTAGCACAAAGCACTGTAAACCTTAGATTAAAGTATAAGCTCATCACCATAGTAATTGAATCATGGGCACCTAGCAATTAAGTAAAGTGTGCTAAATGTCACATATAAATAAACATTTATCTTCTAAATGTGTGAAACTAGGATTCCTTTATGTTTAATGTTTAATGTAGGAACCTGACTTGTGAATTTCTTTTTGGACAGCTATGGTGGCAAAACACTTGCCTTAGAAGGGTTATACAGTTTTTAGTTTCAGTGCAGTATATGTTTCAGGGTAGATCGAGAAGAGAGAAAAGTGGCATAATTTATTTAGAGCTTTAGAAAAATTATATTCATAAATATTGCAAAATATTAATAGATTTGATAAGCAGTGTTAACTGTATTACTAAAGGTGATTATATATCTAATTATAATTATTGTTCTTTCTTTGAGTGGTCATAGTAACCTTTGTGAGAAAATGTATAAGCAAGGGAGTGTGGTTTCATACTTCTTCAGATCAGAGGGGGCAGTAGGGTTTCCCCCTGCAAAAATGCTTATTTAAAATGGTTTATTGCAGGAATGACCATACCAAAAGTCGTGAGCAACTGGGTTCAGAACTTATGCATTTTAAATTAACATAGTACACTCTCTAAATTCATGTTGTCTGCCTTTGAAAATGTGAAACAAAAATGAAAAGGAATATTTAGGCATTTCTCTTGCAAAAACTATACATATGTTAATCTGAAATATGTAGATATACTTTTTACATCTAAGCACAGAACTGTCCACTTAGTCTACCCATTACTGATTTGATATTCAGCTGGGCATACTTCTCTAATACAATGTCCCCACCTATCCAAGATCATAAGGATGGCATTATGCCTGTGTAGGCATTCTTGAGCTCTGTATTTAGGATGTTTGCTTTACACTCTTTCTGCAAAAGCGTCCCTCCTCCTGTCTTCAAAGAACTACTTGTATTGCATCCTTCCATGTCATCCTGTGCTTCTTACTCATCTATTTGTTTCTGGTACATTAAATATTTCACACAAACTGCATGTATTCCCTGAAGGTACATGTAACTATCTACCATGCCCCAGTTTAACTCAACAATACACATATTATTTAGATTCATAGGTAATTACTAGACTAGCAACCCCAATGGGGCCTTTTCAAACTTAGCAATCCCAAAGTTGAGAATCAAATCCTGAACTTTGTGTTCTGCATGGTAAGCACCTTAACCATTATGCCAACCCCTAAGCCCCCTTTGCCATGAACAATCAAAGATGGCAAAAACCCTGCAGTAAGATTACTCTTTGTTTGTATTTTATGGCTTCTGGTACAGACCATACACCATTTTATTGCCTTTATCTCATTCATATCAGTTCACTTTTGAGCTTTCCAGAAATGCATGCCATATTCTAGACAGAATCTGAAAAGCAATATTTTCTGAGATTGATGTTTCTTCTTGTATATCCCAGTAATTATTTACCTTCTTTGCTGCTTTCATACATTGCTTGTTTACTTTTAATTCATCTAATATGGCTAATCAAGTCCACTTTGTATTTTGTTGCTGCTTTGAATACTCTCCCAAACTATTTCTACTTTCCTGACTTCCTGTTTCCCAGATGCAGTGCTTTGCATTTTGTTTTTTTCTTTGCAATGAACTCACACAATTGTGTTTAGATCTTTCTTCTTTCAGCTTTTCGCAGTTAGGGGTCGCCACAGCTGAACTCCAGTCCGCTAATGATTGGCAGTGGATTTTTACAGTGCTGAGTTGCCAGCCCAACGCCCAACTATTCCCATTTTTTTTAGAAACTGTAGTACATAAAGACTGTTGTGTAAATATGTGTCATTAGCAAAGGGCAAACATTTTATTCCATGCCATCTTCAAGATTCTCTGAACTGACAGTGGCTATTATTCTTTGTAAGACTGATTTCCATGTTATTACCCTCTGTGTCCTATTTTAAAAGCAATATTTTAGGCATGGTGTGCTATCTATATCTAATTTGTCTGATAACCTTTTGTGTGCTACTATAGCAACTGCAGTTGCATTAGTGCAGTCTGTTAGGCAAACATCTATCTGTATTTTCTAATTTGATGTCCTGGTTAATGGATGAATCAGGGAGCAATATTACCGTTCCTTTGCATGTTATTCCTGCTGCTTTTAGTGTTGATTTTTGGTCCTCTGCTACATTTACTTCCAAATATTCTGTATTACTCCTACTGATTCCACTTTTATGAATGGAAATCACAGTTGTCCTGTTGCAGCTATAAACAATGTTTCCCTTCTTTCATTGTTTATTACACAGGTTAATTAGCTGTACTGGTATTTTTCTTTTCAGCTCTGTAACAGTTTGATGAAGAAACCCTTAAAGTACAATTGCCCGGTATAACATTCCTTTTAGCTTCATTAGTTTCTTTTCTTCTGCAAAAAGACCCTGTTCAGCTTTCTTATCCTGTGAATTATGAGATGGGGTTGGTTAATATATATTTATTTTATTCCTGAAGAATGAAAGAAATAATCATAAGCAACCCTGCCTTTCGTCTTTTCATTTCTGCCCTGTTATCCATTTTTAGCTTCATTATTTCTCTTTATTTCCATGTCTCTTTGCTGTTTTATGTACCTATCAAAAGTTTTATTTCTGATTCAGTCTGATCTAGCATATCCTCCACTCAGATCTTCACCTTTCTCTATGCTCTACTTTTTACTCTTTTTTTTTAATTTTAGTATTTAATCTACCTTCTTCCTCCTTCTGAATTTCTGTGTATGTCAAAGATGGAAAAGGTTTTTATCCTAGTCTATATAATTTTGTCAAAAACTAATTATAGCGAATGGCTGTTCATTGAACACAAAGCATCGAATAACCGTTCATTGAACATTCACATCAGCAAATGTTTTTAATGGGGAAGGGAGTTAGTTGGCCATCATTAGAAATTTGTACTTTCCCCTTCTGTAGTGTGATCTCGGAGTTTGTCTAAATATAAGTGGGGGGGGGGGGGAGTGTAGGCATAGGCCCCCACCTTGATGGGTTTGAAGTAATGCAGTGTGTATAATGGTCGCTGTTGTGGACAAAAAATTCCCTTCCCTATGAAAAACATTCACTGATGTGAATGTTCGATGAGTGGCTGTTTGATGCTTTGTGTTCGACGAACAGCCGTTCACTGTAATTAGTTTTCCATAAAATAATATAGACCCCTTTTATCCTTCATCTTCAGAGGAATAAAATTTGAAAACTGTAATATTCTTTCACCACTTTTCAGTGTACACATTATTTCTTGCATCCAATCATATGACTTTTGTAGTTATCAGTTTGATATATCCCTAGATATGTAGTGCTTTACGAGCATACTGTCTAGCTCAGCAGTTGGAATGTTTTTGAGATGTTTCCTCATTTAGTCAAAATTTGACCACTTTTTGCTTGTCTGTCTATCTGTCTGTCTATCTTTCTATATCTTTCTGTCTGTCTATCCATCAGCCCATCCATGTATCTATCTCTCTTGCTGTCTAAGAAATTCCAGCTGGGTATAATTCATTTTCAGTTGAGACTCTGGACAGAAGCCACACAACAAAGAAAGCAGAAACAAATAAATGAAAAGACAAATTCAACAAATATAGATAAACACTGATGAGAACAACAATGGGCACAATACTCACTGGAAGTGTAGCACGTTAGATGATATAACAATCCATGTAAGCACACAAAAGCTCTTACCTAAATAACAGGAAATACTTGGGCTGCATCTAGACAGCATTTAGAAAAGAGATGCAAAATGTGAAATTTTATAACAGTGGGCCGGATTCACGAAGGCTTGCATGGAGTCTAACAGTAGAGGAACAGCCGGTAGGGGCATGCAAGAGAGCTCCTAAAATGACTCTTACACGGACAGGGCTAGGATATGCAAATTACCTCAATTGCAGGTGAAAACTATGCAAATGAGGTAAATTTGCGATTCAGGAAACCCGAACCTGTCCGAGTAAGAGTAGTGTTATGTGCAGAAATGTACTCCGTTGACAACTGAGTACCATTCTGCAAATAGCAAAACGGAGCCATGACAGCTCCAAGAAAAGGATGCATCCAGTTGAGGAAGCATGCCAATGGCCAAAAATACGGCCATTGGCAATGGTCACTGATGCAAAATAAAAATATATATTTTTTTATCCCGATCTCCGAAGTTTAAGCGTAGTGCAGCACCGCGCAAACGTGCTGCGCTCTAAAAACCAGAAAACCAATAATTAAAATCCACAAATATGGATTTTATTGTAATTCCAAATGCACAATGCAAGGGAATGGCAGGCTGAAGACAACATGGCTACCGAGTAGAGGTTGCTAAGGGGGGAAGCTTAGTCTAAGAGATGTAACCAAGCATTAGTAGGCAATCCTATGCAAATGAGGGTAAGGATAGAGAATCCCAAGTTTACATAGCAAATGAGCACAGTCAGTGTAGTGTAGGAGTAGGATAAGGGGAGTATCAGAGTAGAAGATAGGTGACATCACGAGGGGGGTATGTATGAAAGAAGTGAAGCTCATTGGAGCAGAGTGGCATGTGTTTGCTGTCAGTTTCTCATCACTGAAAGAGGTGTGTCAACAGGTACCCTAGCTAAAGGCAAGAAATTGAAGGTGTATGCCATGGATAACACTAAAGTTTCTTGTAGAAGTGCTTGCAACGTGTTTGCATGCGGGTACACGCCCGTACATCCGAGTAAGACTGTGTGCGCCTGTGTGCGCGTGTTTAAGCCGGAGTAAGCATGTCTAAGGTTGTTGAAATGTGTGTAAGTGCGTATGCACCTGTGTGCGCATGTTTTAGCAAGAATAAGCAAGTTTTAGTCCATGTAAGCATGTGTGTGCACGTGTGAGCTGGTGTGAGCGTGTTTGCGCTTGTGTGTGCGGCGCTGCCCCCCTGAGAAAACATAAAGGAAAAAGGAAGCACAACAAACAGTAGGAAGTTAACCAGGGTGTACTAGCAGAGCTAGCAGGTGAAAACAATCAGAATCAGGCAATTACACAGGCAGTACACTAGCCCAGCCCAGCCCAGCACTTAAAACTCTGCAAACAACATTCCACTATGTTTCTCTCAGGGACACTGCAACACTGCAGTAAGCTAATAGAAGTGAAAACTGAAAAAGCTTTACTGAGACAAAGAAATGTTAGGGGCTGCCATTGATGTTGTAAGGCAACATATGCAATATGTTGAGGGTGGTGACAATGCTAATGCTGCCAGACAACCCACAGAGCACAGGGAGGAAACTCCCAGATATGCTCAGAACTAGTTCAAAATGATGTGAAGATTACTGATCCTACAGACATTGCCAACATACTGGCTGACAGGTTCAGTGCAAACTTCTCCCCCCCCCACCAAAAGGAGAGATATCTATACCAAGCGATTGCAGCCCCCCAAACATCTCCAACGCCCAAGTGAGAACTGCTCTATCCAAAGCAAAAAACACAGCATCCATGGGACCTGATGGTGTCCCCGGCTGTGTGCTCCACGAACTCAACGAGGAATTAAACCCACAGCTAGGACAGCTGTTTAATCATAGTCTTACCTCTGGATATGTACCCAGGGAGTGGCACACTGCAACTGTGGTCCCACTTCACAAAGGCGGTGCCTCCACCGACCCTGGAAATTACCGGCCCATTAGCTTGACAAGCCTTATCTGCAAAGCCATGGAGAGGATCATAATGGACCTCATAAATAAAGACATAGGAATTTGCAGACTTTGGATCCATCCCAGTTTGGCTTTGTCAAAGGCAGATCATGCCTTCTAAACTTGGTTGACTTTTTCGAAACAGTCACCAAAGCCATTGATGAGGGAAAGGCAGTCCATACAGCCTACCTCGATCTGGCGAAGGCCTTGATACAATACCCCACTGGGTATCATTTAAAAACTCATCAGCTTAAATGTTAACCCATACATCACAAGATGGGTTGCAAACTGGCTGAGTGACAGAACCCACAGGGTCAGAGTTGCTGGCGCCATGTCAGACTCAAAGCCTGTCACAAGTGGTGTACCACAGGGCTCAGTCCTGGGCCCACTCTTGTTTGGCATCTACTTTCCAAGTACAAGCAAACACAGGAGGGTTATGGCTGACAAAGTTTGCAGATGACTGCAAACTGGGCGCCATAGTAGAAAACACATCTGACACAGATATCCTTCAGAAGGGTCTCACAGAAACGGATAACTGGTGCCAGAGCCATGGCCTAAAGTTAAATGCCAAAAATGCATAGTCATACCCTTCGGAAAAACAAGGTTACCCTAGCTACCAAATAGGTGGCAATCCACTGAGCACAGAAGAAGTTATCAGGGACTTGGGGACCCAGGTTGATAGTAGTCTGTCATTCGACACCCATGTAGCTAAAGTAGTTAGGAAGACCTTCTACATTGCCCACCTTATCATGAAGGGATTCTCATCTAGATCAAGGAGGTCATAGTCTCCCTATACTCATCACTCATCAGACCAATGATTGAGTACAATGCCCCATTCGAATGTATCTGACCCGACACTTGCAGCAGCTGGAGAGGCCACAAAGTTCCTCACCAAAAGGATAAAGGGTCTCAAACATCTGTCCTATGCTGCCCGACTGAAAGAACTCCAGCTCTATTCAGTCGCCACCGCTTGCTCAGAGGTGACCTTTGCCTAACATACAAGGCCATGTCAAACCCAGATTTGATGAATATGCTTCACCTCAAAAAATCTAGATCCGTCAGAGCCACAAGGGCGGGAGACTTAAACCTCGACACGGCTATTAATAGGACGTGCTGGAGGGATACATTCATCATCCAAAGACTCCCTATGCTGTGGAATAAAATCCCGGTATATGTGAGGCAGAGCACCTCGCTGGCCTTGTTCAAGAGAAATCTTGACCAATGGATGGGAGATCGCAGATATACCCCAGGGATTACCTCAGTGTCACTGCTCGACAGAGGCACAGCAAAATAATGGGTATAGTTCCCCATAAAAAAGGGGTGGCGTAAGTCACAAAACTATGGGCTAGGCTTGTAAATGCCCTCTGGCAGATAGCCTAGTATGAACCTATGAACCTATGAACCTATGAACACAGTGAGGAGATGGAGAAGAGTGTACACGCCCAGGGTAGCCTATCAGGGGCTACATGAGCTGGAGATAGTGGAGCGCTATAGAGTGGACAGAGACCTCATGCAGCAAATTGTTGAGCTGTGCAGGCCATGCCTCACACACAGAACCAAAAGAGGGGAACCCATCCCAGTGGAAACCAAGGTATGTGTTGGCCTAAGAATATTAGCAACAGGTACCTTCCAGAGACCAACTGGTGATATGATGGGGATATCACAGGCATCAGCATCCAGGGTACTGCACCAGTTCCTGGATGCCATGTCAGCACGTCGGTGATCATGTATATTTCCCCAATTCCCATGAGGTATTGGCCAGCAATATGTGTCTCTTCCAGCAAATAGCAGAATACCCTGAGGTAGTGGGTGCAATAGACTGCACGCACATATGCATCAAAGCACCAGCCGGTGAGCAGGGTAGGGTCTACTTTAACTGCAAGGGCTTCCCCTCCATCAACTGCCAGGTTGTGTGTGATGCCCAGGGCATAATACTGAATGTGTGTGCTGGCTGCCCTGGAAGCTACCATGATTCCCATATCTGGCATCTGACACAGCTGTACCAGACATTTGCCAATGGGGACCTCCATCATGGTCACCTAGTGGGGGATCCCGCTATGCACTGGAGCCGTGGCTGATGACACCCATCAGAAATGCACACACACCTGAACAGGAATGCCATAATGAGGCACACGCACAAACACGAAATGTAATTGAGCATGTGTTTGGGCTGCTCAAGTCACGGTTCTGGTGCCTGGACACATCTGGTGGAGCCTTGCAGTACTCACCAACTACATGTACCCAAATTGTCATGGTATGTGCTATGCTACATAATATGATCCTGTGAAAACAGCTGCAGCAGGAGCAGCATAGGCCTGGGCCAAACAGCCCCCCACCATTGCCAAGGCCATCACAGGCAGAGCATGACTCGGAGGAGGAACAACCTGAGCCTGCCCCAGTAGGCAGAAGGAGGTGTGCCCAGTATGCTTTGGCCATGGCAAAGAGGCAACACATAGCACATACACTGGCTCAGTAGGAACCCTGGAAATGATACCTCTCTCTGACTCGCACATATAGTAAAAGGGATGCCTAACTTGACACTACCTGTTTTCAAACATGTATAGGGAGTGTAGCATGTGCATCCGACATAGGCAGCCCTGCAGCACCACCTGAGGCATGATTGCCATGTGTTAAGCAATATAAAGCAGTGCTAAACAGCTTTTACCACCATTTAGTATATGTAAACAAAATTGCACACACTAACTAGCACAACTGTGGTCAATGTTGAGCAATATTGGGCAACTTTGAGCAATATTGGTTAACGTTGAGCAATGTTGGACAAGCTTGGTCTAAGTTGGGCATAGCTGAACAAAAGCCAACATGCTCATATTTGCTCTACTAGCCCTTAAGCATTCTGGTCTGCTCAGTATGAAAATATAAAGCAGTGACAGGCCACGAACCCAGGATACTGTGCACTATAGTCATAGTACTGAATCACTAAACCATGACAGTATTTCACTGGTCAGCCTCTATGAAGAAATGTTGATAAGTCTATGCAAAGTATCTCATGGAAACCCTGCAGGCACAGCATAATCCCTGTCGAGTTATGACACAAAGGTGAGCCCTGCAGTAAGAATAGAACCTGATTTTCAACACACATATAGTATAAATGTTAATATTAGTTATGTTCACACACATCAACAAATGTAGTGGACTTCAGACAGCAACATACTGAAAGGTTACACTGGGCATGCTCACACATGAATAAATGAGACAAATGTCAGGCAACAAAACACTGAAAGGCCAAACTGGGCATGCTCACACACTTAGGCCATGTCTGAGTACAGCAGTGGGCCACACATATCTGGCAGTTGCATGTGTTAACCCAGGAACCTCTCACTATTCACCAATCCGCCTTGTGCACACAGTTATATGACAACAGACACATATATAATATATTGGAACCCTGTCATAATCAAATATGTTCTGCAGATACTTAGGTTGTTCATACAAAGTGGGAAAGCAAAGAAGATAAAAAACCTGCAATCAGTATCATCAATAAACAATGTGCATCCCGAACATTATCATAGGTTCATAAGTTGATACTAGGCTATCTGCTCTAGGGCATTTATAAGCCTAGCCAGAGTGGGTTTGGCTTTTGCAACCCTGTTAGATTAGTAGACTGTGCCTGTGACTAGTAGGTCACACAAGATAGCCCTTTTACGTTAAGTTTATTGTGCCTCTGTCTAGCAGGGACCCAGAAGAGATCACAGGGGTAAACATACGATCACCTATCCACTCATCAAGATGTCTCCTGTAGGGGGTCAGTGGGGGGCTCTGCCTATGCGGGACTGGGATCTCATTCCAGAGTGAGGGGAGCCTCTGGGATATGAATCTGTCCCTCCAGCATGTCTTGTTAATATCTGTGCTGAGATTTAAGTCCCTGGAACATGTAGCTCTAAGGGATTCAGATATCCTGAGGTGGAGCATGTCCATTAATTCTGGGTTGGACATGGCTTTAAACAACAGACACAGATCACATCCGAGTAGGCGGTAAGCGACTGAGTAGAGCTGGAGTTTCTTTAGCCGAACTGTGCAAGGCATCTGTGTGAGTCCCTAAATCTACTTGGTGAGGTACTTTTGTGGCCATTACAGTTGCTGCAGGTGTCGGGTAAGGTACATCCCAAATGGGGCATTGTATCCAATCATGGGCCTGATGAGTATAGGGGTACAATGACCTCACTTGATCTAGATGTGAAACCTTTTGGGATAAGGTGGGTTATATAGAAGGTCTGTCTAACCACTTTGGCAACGTGATTGTCAAAGGCGAGATTACTAACTACTCGTGTCCCCAAATCCCTAATAACTTCTACCGTACTTAATGGATTACCACCTATGTGGTAATGTGTGGGCACTTCGTTATTCCCAAAGGGGATGACTATGCATTTAATAGCATTTAGCTGTAGGCCATGCCTCTGGCACCAGTTATCTATCTCTGTGAGACCCTTTTGGAGGATGTTTGTGCCAGCTGGAGAGTCGATTATGGCACCCAGTTTGCAGTCATCTGTGAACATGGTCAGCCATATTCCTCCTGTGTTAGCCTGTACGTCAGAGAAATATATACTGAACAAGAGAGGTCACAGGACTGAGACTTGTGGGATGCCACGTGTAACTGGTGTAGAGTCAGACATGGCACCTGCAATACTGACCATGTGGGTGCTATCCCTGATCCAGTTAGCAATCCATCTTGTGACATATGTGTCGATATCAAAGCTGGTGAGCTTATGTATGATGCCCGAGTGGGGTATTGTGTTGAAGGGTCTTGTGAGGTCCAGGTAGGCTGTGTGAACTACCTTCCCTACGTCCATGGACCTGGCAACTGTTTAAAGAAGTATGAGTTCCATGATGATACGGTTCATAGCTTTGCAGACCAGGCTAGTTAGGCTTATAGGGCGATAGTGTCCAGGGTCCATTGTGGCACCACCTTTGTGGAGCGGGACCACTGTTGCTGTACGCCATTCCTTGGGTACATATCCTGTAGTAAGTCTGATATTGAACAGTGACTTAATGTGAGGGTTACGTTCGTCATGAAGCTCATGTAAGACACAGGCCGGGACACTGTCCGGTCCCATTGATGCTGTGTTGTCTGCTTTGGAGAGGGCAGCTCTCACCTGTTCATCTGTGATGTCAGGGAGGCTACACTCTGTTGGGATGGACATTTGCTCTTTAGGGGGGATAGGGGGGAGACATTTGCAATGAACCTGTTTGCCAGGATGTTGGCAATGTCTGTGGGTTCAGTGCATGTTTTGTCATTTTGCATAACTCACAGCATATCTGGGAGTTGCCAACCAGGTTTCTGACATAACTAAAGAAGGCCTTTTGATTGTCCTTAGTGTCTGGTGCAATTTTCCTTTTGAAGCAGGCCTTAGATGAATTCAGAAGTGATCGTAGCTTCTTGCTAGTACTGATCAGAGATGCCTTCCCTTTTTGGGATTGTGCTCTATCATGTAGTAGCCTCCTCCTTTCGTTGTATAGCTTATTTATGGCCGGGGTCCACCAGACAGGTCCCCTGCCTTTGGAGGAGTGAGTCTTGTTGTTATTTGGGATAGCACAGTCCATGCATTCCAGTAGGTGTCCATAGAATGTGTTTGTAAAGGATTCAGCAGTCTGAGCTGTATTTACCACTGTCCCAGGGTCTTTGAAGGATACCACCTCAGTTTGGAGAAGTGTGACATTTGCTTTTGAGAAGTTCTTCACGAGATTACCTAGGATTGGGGTGGGGATGGGATATGGATGTCCAGTGAGATAAATGTATGGTCTGACCTTACCAATGAGGGGTATACCTCTGGTGTGGAACATAGAGTCCCCATGTTGGTGATGATCAGGTCCAATATGTTTTCCCCTCTTGTGGGTGTGGTGACCAGTTGTGCAATATTATTTGGGTTTATAAATTCTAGCAACCACTGGGCGAGGGTGTTGGGGCTTGAGTAGTATTCCCAGTCAATGTTTGGGTAGTTGAAGTCACCCAATATAATGGTGTTTGGAGAGACCTTCATATTCTCCAGTGTTCCCAGGAAAGCTGAGTGGGGTTCCTGAGTTTGGGAGGGTGGTCTGTAGCAGGCTACAAACTGAAAGGCAGTTTTGCCCACTGTTAGTTGCACATGTATGGTCTCTGATGCTTTGT
Source organism: Protopterus annectens (assembly GCF_019279795.1). Classification (NCBI taxonomy): domain Eukaryota; kingdom Metazoa; phylum Chordata; order Ceratodontiformes; family Protopteridae; genus Protopterus; species Protopterus annectens. Next base: position 282,805,272 of record NC_056734.1, on the reverse strand, counting down.
GCAGTGCTACTAACCTGGAGATGTGTGTATCTGTGATGTATATGGATACTCCCCCTATTCTTGTTGGTCGGTCCAAGTCTTGTGGCCGAAAAGCATGGTATGAAGTATAACCTGGTAGTGCTGGGGTGCTTTCGGGAGCCTAAACCGGGGGGGGGGGCTTGTGTTCATTTCCTTTGAGAGGAGTACCTTTTTGGAGACTAGGAACACATTAAAAAAAGTAGATTCCACTTTGGCAAGTCTGATGATGTCAGTATCCCACAAATACAGCAGTGGAAACAAAATTCCCCATTAAAGCATATAGTGCATTGGGTTAATGCGTATCTCTCTAGTATCATAACATAATTAGGTAGGGGTTTGAATCCTGCAATTACTGAGTGTGTGGGGGGGGGGGTGTGATTTCTTTTGAGAGGAGTGCCCTTTTTGGAGACTGGGAAAACACATTAAAAGAGGTAAATTCCTCTTTGGCAAGTCTGATGATGTCAGTATCCCACAAATACAACAGTGGAAATAAAGACTCCCAGTAAAGCATATAGCATGTTGTGTTAATGCGTATCTCTCTAGTTTCATAACATAGTGAGATAGGGGTTTGAATCGTGCAATTGCTGAGTGTGTGTGTGTGACACTGTTGGCCAATGTGTTGTGGATTTTGCTTTTACTACTGTATGACATATCAGTAAAACAACAGTATGTGCATTGCACACTTCAGGTATCTGTGTGGCAAATACATATATGTACATGTGACCTCAATTGGTAACTGTGTGGCAAATACATATATGTACAAGTGACCTCAATTAGTTCATAGGTGTGAAGCCTGGTTTCTACACGAATACATCTGCTACCATTGACAGTTTTTGCTGCTGCTTCTCAGACCTTAGGTCACATATGTATGTATGTGTCAAGGCCAGCCACTGTAGTAATCTGTGCCCTAGGTCATCTGTATCACACACACATATGACAGTTTCTATAGAATAGTGTGAGTGGGGGTTCATGCCTGGGGTATATTTCAGACATGCTCAAACACAACACAGTCTGTCAATAATGGGCATTCATTATAGGTGTACAACAACTCCGTGGATATGCATACAGACCCCTTATTGCTTATGTGATACACTGAGGGACATCAGCATACCTTTGGAAATGTGAATACCAAAGGACAGATGACATAACATGTGGCTGTATGTACACATCGGTACCCCTGCTACATGTTGTGGGCTACTACCAATGTGGTACTGTCAGGATACTATGTATAGTAAATGTGGATGACTATGTATAGTTGGCTTATAGCTTTACAGCATGGGCTGGTCAACAGGTATCTGTCTGTATGATACCCTTGTGGAGGATAAGTGTCTCATCCGGAGAATGCATTGTAGGCCACTGAATGCATTACCAGATATGGACGGACATATCCCTAGTGTGTTTGCTTGTACCTAGGACAGCTACATGCCAAACAGGAGTGGTCCCAGGAATCGGTGGCGGTCAATACCACTGGTTACTGGTATAGTATAGTACCAGAAGGATTCAAATGCTACTGTGTATCTTACATTTGTGTGTCAGTTGTCAAGACATCATCTAACGATTGGTTAAAATCAGGCTGTTGAGGTTATGTATACTACTAGAATGCAAACCAATGACCGATATTAACAGTGTCAACCACAGCATAGTGTCAAACCATGTCATACACACGTGTACCCAAGTTGTAACATACGTGTAGTAAAATGCATACTGGCCACCAATAGGAAATATGAAGTGTTAACACTGTGTAATACAGGGCATGTCACCCTTCCCATGTGTCCACCATGCACATTCATGCAGACGGTGCACCTCCACCATGTTCACAAATGTACACCTGCAAATCTGTACTGCACGCATCACACACGTACCATCCCCTCACCAACACATGCTGCCAGTACCACACACATCAACCAAGTGGCACATGGGCGGACAATACATTTTTGGAATTAACACTGGTGTAAACAATACTACATTGATAATCATAGCTTTAATGCATCATGCCTGCTCAGATATATCTACAAGGATATCATTACACTTTACTGTTGACAACATGCTAACATTGCTACACTGCTATTAGGTCACCCTGTGCATCAGCACCATGTTAGCCTGTTCCTGCATCAATGTCAAAGATGACAGGAGGTGGCACAGTTTCATCATATGCACAGGGTGTGTTATTGGTTTGCCAGAGCCTGACAATGACCCATCCAATCGACATGTATGTGTGTGTGTGTGTGTGTGTGTGTGTGTGTGTGTGTGTGTGTGTGTGTGTGTGTGTGTGTGAGGGACAACAGTACAGTATGGGTCAGTGTTGATGTAATGTGTGTATGTGTATGTGTTAGCCCTAGGTGTTTGGTTTATGTGTGTGTGTCTGCATGCACACAGTTCTACCTTGTGGCTGCCAAATACGGGAGGTTGTGGGACAGCCACAGACTGTACCTGCCAGGCTGTACAGATCACTGTCTCCGGCCACGGACACAGTACCTATGCCTGGCAGGGGTGCCACGGACAGTATCAGGTACTAAGCCAGACTGGGACTATCGTCAGAGGCAGAGGGATGTCGACTGGACCCATGTCTCTGCTGGGACTGGCCAGAGCCACATGCACATGGTCGTCTAGGATGGTCTATTGACAGCCCAGCCCCAACATTGCTGGGGCTGGTACTGCCACTATGGGAGTGTCTGGGACTTGTGTGTCATCTGCGACTACTGCCAGCTGATGATGTTGCTGACATACGTCCACGTCGACATCTCAGCCGTCCTGCAATGTCCTGGCACATGGACATTACATTGCGGAGGACATCTAGTGTCTCCCCCCAACATCTATCAATGACCTTGGTGTAATTACGGATGGCACCGGCAAGGTCATGGATACTGTCATTGATAGCAGTGTTATGAGCCCTCTGCACCCTTAATCCCTGCCTGGTGTACCGTTCCATACATGCCTGTGCCTGCATTACAGCTCGGAACATACCTGAGATTGTGAGACCTGTGGGGGCATGTCTACCAGGGGCATTATGACCAGCAGTGCTCCCACGAGAACCCCTGGACATATGCCTATGTGGTACCATTCCAGGTGTCTGGGTATGGCTGCTGTTTGGGGTTACATGTGCCATAGATACCACATTATTCTGGTCAATGCCTACTGTATGCTGTTCCTCAGCTAAGGCCATTGGTGTTGAGGGATGTATTGTCAGTATGAATGTGCACATAGATGGGGTGGAAAGCTGTGTACTGTCGATTGGTGGACCAATGACAGACCCTGTCAAACCTGCCTGTGCCACAACACATGTATCATCATGTCCACTATTTGTGGCAGTGACTTCAGGTTCCCTGTTGCACTCATCCAACAATACCTCAGCACCTGTCAGAGGGAGACAGGAAACACACTTTAAAATCTGTACAGGATGTTAGCACACATGAACACATTAAAGGCTTATAGTGCATGCATATCTGAACTGCTTCTTACTGAAATTGGTGCACCTTGTTTGCTGTAGCATAGACTAGATCCAGGCCTGCTGAATCTAGCTTTGTTTGTATAACTTGAGCACTAATCCAGGCATTCTTTAAAGTATTCAATTGTATTTATTACTGCTTGGTAGTAACTTGATTAAAATGTAGCTATCATTCTAAGTCTTTTGGATTAAGCACTTGGGCTTCAGACCAGTTGTTTTACATTAGGAAGGTTTGTGGCATGCACTGTGGTGGCAGGACAGGTAGCTTACATCCTTCTAAGTTGGAAACTGCTGATTGAGAGCTCAGTGTCTGTTATTCTAAAAGTGTATTAGTTCTGGTTTAAGCACTTGGGCTTCAGGCCAGTTATTTTACATTAAGAAGGTTCGTGGTCTGCACTCTTGTGGGAGGAGAGGCTGGACTCTGCCCTTCTGAGCTGGGAATTTCTGGTTAAAGGTTTATAGTGCCTGCATATCTGAACTGTTTCTTACTGAAATTGGTACACATTGTTTGCTGTAGCATAGACTAGATCCAGGCCTGCTGAATCTAGCTTTGTTTGTATGCTTGTTGTTTGTTTGCTTGTTATTTCCCTGGAACGCTAATTCCACCTAAAACGTGGCTTTTCAGTGCTTCTGTGGATCCCTAGTGATATCTGCATTGCTTACTGTACTTATTTCCTTGTTTCACTTGAAAGAAAGTTACTGTTTGTCGTTTTTGCATTTAAGTTACCTGTAACACATTGCACTTAAGTTACCTGGCACTTGCTCACTAAGCAATTATATAAGTCAGCACTAAAAAATTAAAAGCGCTACACCCTCACAAACTCCCCTTGAGTACCTTGTTCCCCATTGTCCCTTGTTTTCAATTATAAAGGAATTCCCAATTCTATTCTAGCATGTCCAAAGGTCAGTTGTCAATCTCATCTCCGGTCCAGCTGGTGAATCTGGGAATCTTGAGGCAATGTTACAACTGCCCCATGTACACAGACAACCCTCTCCTCCTCCCAACAAATTCCAACACATGTGAGAGATGCAACCATATAGCCAAACTGGAGGCTAAGCTCTCTCAACTCAGTACTGGCATAACCATTCAGGAGGAGAAGGAAACCACACTCACTACAATTCCAGACTCACATAGACCTACCACGACAGCAAACCAAACACATAATCACACAAAAACATACTCAGAGGCTCTAAATAAAGATCTGCCTAAGCAGGAGAGACCTCCAAAGCAGACACCCAAGCAACCGCTACCCCAAAACAAAACACGTGCAACACATATCTCACAAAGCCAATGTGCCGAACAGTCACAGCCATTAAGGCTAAACAACACACCTGATACACTTCTAATAGGTGACTCTATCATCAGGCACACTGACGTCCCGCTCACCAGGCTGAACAAGGAGAAGGTCACAGTGAGCAGCCTGTCGGGCGCTAGGATCCGCCACATAACACAAGCACTCAGGTCACTCCAAGGCAAGTACATATATGACTCAGTCATTGTCCATGCTGGTGTGAATGACCTGAGACGTACCTCCCTGGACTACATGAAAAGAGACATAGAGGAGCTCTCTGAGCATGTAGCCCAGGCCGGTATCACCCTGACCTTGAGTAGCATCTTACCCTCACCAAGAATGATGCCACAATATGAAGACAAGATGATCAATTTCAATAATTGGCTTAAGTATTGGTGTCATTCAAAGGGGATCCAATGCCTGTCAGCCTGGGATGATATGCTCGACAAGCCACGATGCTTCACTAAGGAAGGCTTGCACCTGTCACCCCTGGGCTTTCAGATATTGGCAAAGGCTCTTCTACCCCGATAGTGCCTTTTTTAGGCAAGGCTCAAAAGACAAACCCACCTCCATAGGTATCACAAGGGATAAGAAACTAAGAGTAATGCTACTCAACGCCAGAAGTCTAAACCTCAAGATGCATGCACTCGAAACTCTCCTTAGCATGGAGAACATCAATATCTGTGCAGTAACAGAAACCTGGTTCAGGGCTCCCGAGAGCACCCTAGCACTACCAGGTTATACCTCATACCATGCTTTTCGGCCCCAAAACTTGGACCGAACTACAAAAGGAGGGAGAGTATCAATATTCATCAAAGATACCCACACCACCAGGTTGGTGGCACAGCACGAAGCATCAGAGACTATCCATGTGCAACTAACAGTGGGTAAAACTGCCCTCCAGTTTATAGCCTGCTACAGACCACCCTCCCAAACCCAGGAACCCCACTCGGCCTTCCTGAGAACACTGGAAAATATGAAGGTCTCTCCAAACACCATTATATTGAACGACTTCAACTACCCAAACATAGACTGGGAGCATTACTCTAGCTCCAACACCCTAGCCCAAAGGTTCCTAGAATTCATAAACTCAAATGCTATGGAACAACTTGTTACCACTCCCACAAGAGGGGAAAACATACTGGACCTGATCATCACCAACATGGGGACTCTATGCTCCAGACCAGAAGTGCATCCCTCACTGGTAAGATCAGATCATAAACTAATCCAACTGGATATTCACATCCCGTCCCCATCCCCTGCCCAGAAAACCACAGTGAAAAACTTCTCTAAAGCAAATTTCACACTCCTCAAAACCAAGGTGGAATCCTTCAAAGCCCCCAGGCCTGTGGAAAATACGGCCCAGACCGCAGAATCATTTATAAATGCATTCTATGAACACCTTCAGGAATGCATGGATCATGCAATCCCAAATAAAACCAAGACCCAATCCTCCAAAGGCAGACATCCTGTCTGGTGGACCCCAGCCATAAACAAACTATACAATAGAAGGAGGAAGCTACTACATGATAGAGCAAAATGCCAAAAAGGGAAGGCATCTCTGATCAGTATTAGCAAAAAACTACGGGCACTCATAAAATCGTCTAAGGCCAGCTTTGAGAGAAAAATTGCACAGGACACTAAGGATAATCACAAGGCTTTCTTTAGTTATGTTAGGAACCTGGGTGGGAATTCCCAGATATGCTCAGAATTAGTCCAAAATGACAAAAAATACACCCCGAACCCACAGACATTATCAACATCCTAGCTGACAGGTTCAGCGCAAACTTCTCCCCCCTCCCCACCAAAAGGGCAAATATCTATCCCAGCAGAGTGCTGCCCCCCTGACATCTCAGATGATCAGGTAAGAGCTGCCCTCTCCCAAGCAAAAAACACAGCATCAATGGGACCAGACGGTGTCCCGGGCTGCATCCTACATGAACTCCAAGAAGAGCTAAACCCAAACATAAAACTACTGTTCAATCTCAGCCTTTCTACAGGATATGTACCCAAAGAGTGGTGTACAGCAACAGTGGTCCCTCTCCACAAAGGTGGTGCCTCAACAGACCCTGGAAACTATCACCCCATAAGCCTGACTAGCTTGGTCTGCAAAGCTATGGAAAGGATCATCATGGACCTCATAAATAAAGATATTGGGGACCTACAGACACTGGATCCTACCCAGTTCGGCTTTGTTAAGGGCAAATCCTGCCTCTTAAACCTGGTTGACTTCTTTGAAACTGTCACCAAGGCCATTGACGAAGGGAAGGTGGTCCACACAGCCTACCTGGACCTCGCAAAAGCCTTTGATACAATACCTCACTCGGGCATTATAGATAAGCTCACCAGCTTAAATATAAACCCCTATGTCACTAGATGGGTTGCAAACTGGCTCAAGGACAGAACCCACATGGTTAGAATTGCTGGAGCCATGTCAGACTCCAAACCAGTTACAAGTGGCATCCCACAAGGCTCAGTCCTGGGACCTCTCTTGTTCGGTATATATTTCTCGGAGGTACAGGCCAACACGGAAGGACTGTGGCTGACCAAGTTCGCAGATGACTGCAAACTGGGCGCCATAATCGACTCACCAGCCGACACAAGCATCCTCCAAAAGGGCCTCATAGAAACAGACAACTGGTGCCAGAGCCATGGCCTCAAGCTAAACGCCAAAAAGTGTTTAGTCATCCCCTTTGGCAAAAACAAAGTGCCCACAAATTACCACATAGGTGATAATCCATTAAGTACAGAAGAAGTAATTAGGGACCTGGGGACCCAAGTTGATAGCAATCTCTCATTTGACAACCATTTGGCCAAAGTGGTTAGAAAAACATTTTATATAGCCCACCTAATCATGAAGGGATTCACATCTAGATCAGGGGAGGTCATCATGCCTCTTTACTCATCCCCCATCAGGCCCATAATCGAGTACAATGCCCCTTTTGGGATGTACCTTACCAAACACCTGCAGCAACTGGAAAGACCCCAAAAGTACCTCACCAAGAGGATCAAAGGGCTCAAACAGATGCCATATGCTGCCCGGTTAAAGAAACTCCAGCTCTACTCAGTGGCATACCACCTGCTCAGAGGCGATCTGTGCCTGACGTATAAAGCCATGTCCAACCTGGAATTAAGGGACATGCTGCACCTCAAAAAATCCAAATCCCATCGAGCTACGCACTCGAGAGACTTGAACCTCAGCACTGAAATAAATAGGACATGCTGGAGGGACAGATTCATAACCCAGAGGCTCCCTTCATTCTGGAATAAAATCCCAGTCCAGGTAAGGCAGAGTCCCTCATTGACTCTCTTCAAGAGGAATCTTGATGAGTGGATGGGAGATCATAGGTTTACCCCGGGTATCACTTCTGTGTCACTGTTAGACAGAGGCACAGTATACTAACCTCGAAAAAGGGCATAGCAAAATTAATTTAAAATGGGTGGCAAAAGCCAAACATACTCTGGCTAGGCTTATAATTGCCCTAGGGCAGATAGCCTAGTATGAACCTATGAACCTATGAACATGCACAAATGCACACATGCACACATGCACACATGAACACATGCACACATGCACACATGAACACATGCACACATGAACACATGCACACATGCACACATGCACACATGAACACATGAACACATGCACACATTCATACATGAACACATGAACACATGCACACGTGCACACAAATACACAAGTTGACACACACACACACACACACACACACACACACACACACACACACACACACACACACACACACACCAACAGCAATACGGAACATACTCATTAGTGGTTGATGGTGGAGTACAGTATCAAAAGCCAAAGAGTCCTGTCACACATGTCAGCATGCAGGATGCATGTTGCTTAACAGCATGCAGTGCGAGTGTAGAGAGTCCTTGTTGATAACAGTATACACGTCTTTGATGCATGTGTGTTGTTCAATGATTGGCCTCACCCTGGAACACAATGTGTACATGGACACAACATTGCTGTGAAAGTCTAAAATGCTCTCCAATGTCCTGTGCACCATCACTCATAGGTATACATACCATGGCCGGATGCACACAACTGTCAGATGTATAGCAATGAATGCTATGTGTAGTACTGTAGTTACTGTAACTGGATGTAGTGTAGTACCATGAGCCATCATCAGGCAGCATCATGTGGTCACTTAAGGCCACTAATGTATGCCACACTGGCAACTATCTTGCTGTACCTGACCTGCACCACTTTGGCTACATTAACCATTTCACAGCCAGTTGTTACATGGGTATGTAAGGTGTTCAATAGGGAGCATTGCCTAACATGAATGTGTTGTGTGTTGAAGCGTGTCGCACTGCTCCATGATAGGCCTCTACCCCTCAGGTATAGTATGTGTGCTGTGTTGATGACATTTGGGATACTGGAGTATGACCTTACAGCAGGTGTCTACATATGCCATGTGTATCATATTAACACTTACTGCGTATGACAAAGTGGTGTATGTTGTGTGCATGTGTATTGACTCTGCCTATACAATGTCCACTACAGTGTACCACAATTGGTTGGGATGCTCTGTGTATTGCATGTGTTTGAGGCAGCTACTCATGTTACTGGGATGTGCATAATCACACAGAGAACATGCAGAGCATGCATTATGTGTAGGTGTTTTACATGTGTATATGGCCTACAACTCTCCTATGATATGCACATGTTATATGCTATATTAAATGTAGAACACTCACCAGCATGGGTCTGCTGTCTTGTATCACACCAGAGGGACCTGCAAGGATATGAGACAGTTTGTCAGTGTCAACAACTATGGCATTGCTGCTGTGTGTTTGCAGTTTTACAGTAGTACAACAGGTGACAGTCACAGGCATACAGATTATGTTCCAAATTATCAGTATTGCATGACACCAGGCTCCACATCTTCTGAATACACAGTACACATCTGATAAATGCATGTTCGAGCTATCAGTAGTCTACAGATATGCCATGTTACCTGCACGCTCTGAGTCGACATGCTGGCTGACTCTGGCCTCCATGATGACACATGTCTGTTGTACTGGTTGGCCAGGAGCCACCATGGTGAGGAGCAGCTCTTCCACTCTGGTGAGGAGTGGATGTGTTGCTGCACCACCACCTGTGGCAAGCTGTTGTCTGTGGACATCGGAGGCATGCTGCCGGACATGTCTGATTAAATCACTGCAGTGATGGCGTACCTGCTCATAAGTCCAGTTATACTTGCCTACATCATTCACCTGATGGACAACATCCTGCTACAGTGCAGTGCGCCCATGCTGGTCCTGGCCGGTTCTGGAGAACAGCAGGTTGTGATGTTGTATTAGGGCATCTAGGATGACTTCCTCCTCCTCAGGGGAATACGCAAGTTTTCTATTGTGAGACATGTCCCTGGAAGACAATAAAACAATAATTGTGAGCAAGTCATGTGGCACACTTAACATTCTAAAGTACAGACATCAATGAAATGCCATATATAGCAACCTATTGGCTGTCAGTAGACGCAAACTTTTAATACCACATATCACTGCTCAGCCCACAACTGCCTGACAGTGCCTGGCACATACTATATACCAAACCATGTTCTGCACAGCAACAAAGTGAAACCAGTATGTAAGACTATACAACAGTACATGGCACACTGTATGTGACACAATGCACCACCTAGCCACAGGAGGTATATATGAAGCTAATGCATACAGACATTTGTCATCCATTGAAATGAATGTAAAGTACAGTTACAGTACTACCAGTACACCATGCTACTTGTTGATAGCAAACCCCTCAGTAACATATGTGCACATTCATCAATATAGGTGGCATACTGCTGTACTACACTATACATGTTGCTAGATATGCACTTATATCCTGTGATACACATACCACCGAGGCCATGTTATAGGCATACCCAAACACACACATCAGACATACCTACAAGACACAAAGGTATGGCAACCCAGATGAGTTTTACCTGTGTACTATACAATTCTGTGTCAGCACTTACAAAACCTCATGCCTGAGGTATGTAATGTGTAAGGACTACAGGTAACAAACAAAACAGTGTTTCCAAGCAATGTGAATATACACCATACTGTGCTGTTTAGGCCTACAGCTTCAGGTAGTACTACAGTTCATACTGGATTTGTATTCACTAGTGCTAACAATCAATAAGCATACATGTACTGCTTTAGCCTACAATGGCACACTCCAGTCAACACCATGGGACTACGTCACACCGTATGCCATACTGCTTTTCCTGCCTAGCAATAGCATACATATCTTTTGCTGGGATCAGAGCTACAACACTACATACCATGATATAAACAGTTTCTCACTAGGCTATCACACATATACACAACTTTGACACATTCACCTACACATTCACCATCACACTGAGTCAACCTCATGTAGCAAGTAATGCAACAAGTACATGCATGTGTGTATCAGGTCCTATCCATAGGGCCTATGGAAGCCTAGCCATATGGTACCCTGCCCTTCAACACCCATGTAATTTAGGTTCATGTGCCCCTGTCATGCAGAGCCACAGAGGTGATTCCTGGGTTGTGTTTCCTATCTCACATCCAATCATCATGATTATTCATGACAACTGCTAATGAGGACCTTCATTTGCTATTGATAGGTAGTTAGTTCCAGAGTATGGTATGTGTCTGAGATGATAATGTACCACTCCAGCAGGTTCTGCTTTTTGACGTTACAAGGTTTAGATCAGTACATTGTGTAGCTTGTATGTATTTTAATCTGTTTATATGGAGCATGTCCAACACCTGTGGGTTTGGCATAGCTTTGTATGTTAGGCAGATGTTGCCTCTGGTTAGGTGGTATGCGACACAGTGTAGCTGTGGTTTTGTAAGACAATCTGCAGAGGGCATCTGTTTGAGTCTGGTAATACTCTTTGTGAGGTATGTGTCTGGTGTCTACAGTTGCTGTAGATGTCTTCTGAGGTACATACCAACAGGGCCATTGTACACTATGATGGGTGTTATGACTGATGAGTAGAGTGGAACACTGACCTCTTTTTCCATGGATGACACACCTTTTCTGATGACATGTGGACCATACACAGTTTACATGACTAGTGTGGCACTGTGATTATCAAAAGGAACACTACTGTCCACCTGTGTCCTGTAGTCTCTTATCACACTTTTGGTGTTGAGTAGACTACCACCTATGTGGTAGTTCATGGGTACAGGGTTTTTAACAAAAGGGATGGCAATACGTTTACAACATTGAGCTTGAGTGTACATATGAACATCCATTGGTGTACATATAGATATACATATAGGCACATATACAGTCCACCTTTCATGGTGGGAATATCACTTATGCAAAGGTTGAGAGGGATACAGTTATGTAATGATATTGCATAGTCTTGTGCAGAATGCATGGAAGGTATGCTCAGCCCATGTATCTTTAGCAGGACCCCCTGTCTGGAAGAATAAAAACCTAACAAATCATACCCACAGCGTTTAAACATATGCCAGCACTGTATGCTGTCTTGTTTGCCACACACTACAACCTACATATAAATATGCACATAACAATCTGCACCAACATATAAATGTCCACCCTTCACAAACAGTTGCAGTATGTCCCTTGCTCTATGCACATGTTAAGATGCTAATATATCGGACACATAAATATCTCTCCATATGTGTGTGCCATACACACACAAGGTCCACACTGTTATAAGTCCGTACACCTCATGGATGACCTGTTGGGCCTTGCTACAACATGGACAGTTGTCACATGTGTGCATACAGTAATAGTACAGGGAGTATATATAGCTGCAAATGCTACATTACTATAATAGCCTGGTACAGCAGTTGCCAATGCTAAGCTACACATTATGTGACTATCATGCATGTCTTCTCTGTCACATCCAAGTTTATATAGGTGTTTGCACTACTCCCCCACACTGCCATTATACACAGTACTGTACAGAACATAGATAACATGATCAGATGTTTGACATATAATGCTGAGCTACATATGTCACAGTTATGTCCCACTGCACACAGCTACACATTAATTTGTCCATGGCAGTAGTTATGCATGGCATCAGTGCATACATACCTACTGCTGCCACATATGCATGTTTCAGAGTATGTACAGTACTATTCATAAACATCCACTACTTGCCGGTAACTACATATTTGTTACATACCTGTTTGTCACATTCAGGTCCGTCTGTGTATGCTTTGACAACTTTTTTTTTTTTTTTTAATTTATTAAGTAAAGTTTTTTTACTTAAGTTTTATTTTTGATTATTAATTATTTTTTCTTAATTAATATTTTTAGATAGTAATTAAGTATATATATTTTTTACTTAATTAAATATTTCTTTATTAAGTAATCATTTTTTTTCACTACTCTCCGGGAGTTATATAGTCTCTGACACATGCAATGTAATGATTGCATGTGGGGATAACAAGTACAGTCTGCTTTTATAGGTATCTGCACATGTGCATGTGATGCCCTCTGCACCAATTGGTGCCCAGCATTTGGAAAATGCATACAGCCTGCTGTGTGGTAATTGCAGTACTCACTGTCATAGCAAACCAATGCTATGAATTGCTAAGGTATGTAGGCGTAGCCCTGTCAGATTTCCAGAGTGGGGCCCATGCTTGTTTGCTGTGGACACTGTTGTGTAAGTCAGAAGGTTGGTATACTTCTTATATCTGAAGCTAGAGGGGTAGACAGTGATGTACATGTTGTACTCAGACCTGACTGTTGCCACTTCCAGTACAGAGCTATCAGTGTAGAGTTTCACACACCCCTACAAATGCTTACACAACATTTATGTGACTATGTAGTTTCTTTTCTACTCATATAATTAACTGCCATACAAAAGTAATTATTGAGAAGTATTCTTTTGGCACATGAACTGTTTGTGAATTGTTATACTTGTTATACTGTGAATATTAATGTACTCACTTCTGCAGGGTTTGTGTTTTTTATTGTTGACATAACACAGGGTTCTCAGGAAAACTGGACAATTCCAGTACTGAGTATGCCTACCTACATCCTTGGTAGACCCTAAACACACAAGTATATTTTAATTGTGTGGGGGGATGCTGACATACAGAGAGCATTATGTATTATTGTGTGAATGTTATCTTACTGGACTTAACGGATTGGTGTGTACCTGTTAGTTTATCAAGGCAGGTGGTTTGTCTGCATAGTTCCCAACTGTGAACCTATTCAGATGGTAGCCAGATGTTACACTGTTATTCTTTGTCTGTGCAACCCACAGGTGTTTTCACCACTGGTACAATGGCATTGTTACAGTCAGTTGCTACCAGTACATGGCTACATCCTTTGGTATTTCTGTGTTGTACTCCTACATAAGGGTATGCTTGTGGAAGTCCTACCAAAGCTATTTGCAGAGTGTGTAACAGCAGAATAGCTGATATGACTGTGTGTTTGTGCCTCTGCCAGGCCTATGAAACACTCAGATACATCTTTGCATGGAGTCAGGGATAGGTAGTTAAAAGTGAGGTACACCTTATACATAATAGAGATAGTAAGTGTAGACTTGAGTGAAGCAGTGCATATGGATTAGTACTCCTTTTATGAAGTACAAGCGGTGTCTACTGTTATTATTGTCAGTATTCATTGTGTAATACCCCACCTTTCTGACTGATGTCAGTACTTTTCAGAGGGATTCAGAGGGACACAGCTAAAATATGTATCACAATCAGGGACATCCCTGGAAAGTAGTCACAGTTAGGAAGTATGGCCTCTGCCCTAATCAGATATGCCACTGTTTTTTTCCTGCTATGATACTGTGTGGGGGTTGTAAAGTGCCTCTGTAACATTATTTGCTGCTAGAATGGCTGCTTCTCATATCACACTCATGTAATGCAATTCCCCAACAATTGCTGGTAAAGATCCACAGATGGACTTCCTATTTTCCTTTACATTCACTCATTGTAATGCATGATATATTTATTTTAGCACCAAGTTATTGTATATCTGCTGTGGCTTAGTGCTACTTCATGCAGTCTAGTGTGTCCAAGGTCTGGGGTTCGAGACTGACAGAAGTGTTTTATTTTGCTGCTGAGCAGAACAAGGGCCCTGACATAGAGTGACTAAGGCACTTTTAAGCAGTTGTAAGTGGGTTTGCACGGGTTTACGCGACACTTAGTGATGCTTAGCTAAGCACACACATGCGCACACTCGCTTAAACCCGCTTACTAGTGCTTAAAAGTGCTTACTCCCGCTAAGCCCTGTGCTAATTTCTTTGAAAGAAAAGAAAATGGGGAGATAGGAAAGTGGTGAAAAAGGGGGCACAAAGAGGGAAAGACAGTAGGAAAACAAGCTTGGGATGTGCAGGAAGGGTGTAGGGAAGGTCCATAGCTGCCCATTTCTTTACCAGCAACAGCTGTGTATATGCAATAAATTTGGAGTGAAATTTGAAACCTTCCACCCCTGGGAGAGGGGTGAGGACAACAAAGTATGTTGTACTGCCAATTATAATTATCAGTTTACATGTCCAGAGGACATGTTTGCAAAATGGGCAGCTATGCATGGGGCATAATTTTTTTGTGGGTACAGATTGCCCTTTTTTTTTTTTTTTAGGTGAGAGTGAAAAGTGAGGTAGAGGAAGTAGGTATATTTGGGGAGGTAGGTTGGGGAGGTAAACAGACAAGACAAACAAGACGCATACAGGGGCGGTGTATGACATATGGGGTGGGTGAACACAATTGACGGGATCGGATGTTTGGAAATCACAAGCCCATGAGCCCACAGATGGTAACAGTGGAACTGAGATCCCCACCCATGGGCACTCACCACTGAACCTTCACAGCCCTGAGGGTGGCTGTGCTGGGGGCTGCGTAGGACAGGCAGGCTCACCCATGAGATGTGCCCCTCTCACCTCGAGCTGGCGTAGGGGATCAGCGACTGAACTCTGGATCTCCCTACGCAACACAACCCGGACCCTTCGAAGGGTGACATGTGGCCCTTCTCCGCCCCCGCTTGCATGGGGGGGGTGAGCCCCATTCCCTGCAGTGCTTCCACCCAAAGGTGGCACAGGACCAACGGAGGAGGGGAGCCCGGGCTGGGCACCGGACCTGCTGGTGCCAGGTGCACTCGCCAGCTGTGGAGGGACAAGTGGGTCCACTGGGACCGGCCTTCCCATATGTTCTGTGATTAGGTGTGTTTAATTACAACATAAACAACAGCATTCCAAATTAGTTGTAACAGCATGCAGTAATATTCCCATTAACCCAACACACCAAGGTTCCAACAGTTGAACAGCAAGCATAACACATGCATATATTGAATGACAGTGGACATTCCAACAGCATGTAGGGATGATTGGTGGCAACAAATATGACTCAGTCATTGTCCACGCTGGTGTAAACAACCTGAGACGTACCTCCTTGGACTACATGAAAAGAGACATTGAAGAGCTCTCTGATTATGTAGCCCAGGCGGGTATGACCCTGACCTTGAGCAGTATCCTACCTTCACCAAGAATGATGCCACAATACAGAGATAAGATAATCAGCTTTAACAATTGGCTTAAACACTGGTGTCATTCAAAGGGGATCCAGTGTCTGTCTGCCTGGGATGACATGCTGGACAAGCCACGCTGCTTCGCAAGGGACGGCTTGCACCTGTCACCCCTGGGATTCCGGATATTGGCAAAGGCTCTTGCCACCCCCATAGTGCCTTTTTAGGCAAGGCTCAAATTCTAAACCTACCACCCTAGAACACAAAAAGGAAAAAACTAAGGGTAATGCTGCTCAATGCCAGAAGTCTAAATCTCAAAATGCACGACTCGAGGCCCTTCTCAGTATGGAGAACATCGATGTCTGTGCTGTGACAGAAACCTGGTTCAAGGCTCCTGAGAGCACCCCAGCACTATCAGGTTTTACCTCATATCATGCGTTCCGCCCCAAAATCCGGACAATACCAAGAAAGGAGGGGTATCCATATTCATCAAGGATACCCACACCTCAAGACTGGTGGCAACGACGATGCATCGGAGACCATCCAGGAGCAATTAACCATAGGCAGGACTGCTCTGCAAATTGTAGCATGTTACAGGCCACCCTCACAAACTCAGGAACCTCACATGGCCTTCCTGAATACACTAGAGGGATAAATGTATCACCAAACACCATCATACTAGGTGACTTCAATTACCCTAATATAGACTGGGAACACTACTCAAGCCCAAACACCCTAGCCCAAAAGTTCCTGGAATTCATAAACTCAAATGCCATGGAACAACTAGTCACCATCCCCACAAGCGGAGAAAACATACTTGATCTCATCATCACGAACATGGGAGCACAATGTTCAACACCAGAAGTATACCCCTCACTGGTGAGATCAGATCACAAACTAATCTCACTGGAGGTCCTCATCTCACTGGAGGTCCTCATCCCAACCCCACCTGAAATAAAAAAGACCACAGTAAAGAACTTCTCGAAAGCCAACTTCACACTTCTAAAGACTAGTGTGGCCTTCCTTTAAGGCCCTTGAGCCGGCGGAAACAGTACTCAAGCCGCTGAATCACTTACAAATGCCTTCTACCAGCACCTGCAGGACTGCATGGATAAGGCAATCCCAAGCAAAACAAAGACTCTTTGTACCAAAGGCAAGCGTCCAGTCTGGTGGACCCCAGCCATAAACAAACTCTACAACAAAAGGAGGAAGCTACTACAAGATAGAGCAAAATCCTTAAAAGGTAAGACACCCTTGATCACTATAAGTAAAAACTAAGAGCTCTCATAAAATCATCCAAAGAACATTTCGAGAGAAAAATAGCTAAAGACTCAAAAGACAATCATAAGGCCTTCTTTAGCTATGTTAGAAACCTGGGAGGAAACTCCCAGATATGCTCAGAACTAGTTCAAAATGATGTGAAGATTACTGATCCTACAGACATTGCCAACATACTGGCTGACAGGTTCAGTGCAAACTTCTCCCCAAAAGGAGATATATATATACCAAGCGATTGCAGCCCCCAAACATCTCCAAGCCAAGTGAGAACTGCTCTCTCCAAAGCAAAAAACACAGCATCCATGGGACCTGATGGTGTCCCCGGCTGTGTGCTCCACGAACTCAATGAGGAATTAAACCCACAGCTAGGATAGCTGTTTAATCAAAGTCTTACCTCTGGATACGTACCCAGGGAGTGGCGCACTGCAACTGTGGTCCCACTTCACAAAGGCGGTGCCTCCACCGACCCTAGAAATTACCGGCCCATTAGCTTGACAAGCCTTATCTGCAAAGCCATGGAGAGGATCATAATGGACCTCATAAATAAAGACATAGGGAATTTGCAGACTTTGGATCCAACCCAGTTTGGCTTTGTCAAAGGCAGATCATGCCTTTTAAACTTGGTTGACTTTTTCGAAACAGTCACCAAAGCCATTGATGAGGGAAAGGCAGTCCATACAGCCTACCTCGATCTGACGAAGGCCTTCGATACAATACCCCACTCGAGTATCATTGAAAAACTCATCAGCTTAAATGTTAACCCATACATCACAAGATGGGTTGCAAACTGGCTGAGTGACAGAACCCACAGGGTCAGAGTTGCTGGCGCCATGTCAGACTCAAAGCCTGTCACAAGTGGTGTCCCACAGGGCTCAGTCCTGGGCCCACTCTTGTTTGGCATCTACTTTTCCGAAGTACAAGCAAACACAGGAGGGTTATGGCTGACAAAGTTTGCAGATGACTGCAAACTGGGCGCCATAGTAGAAAACACATCTGACACAGATATCCTTCAGAAGGGTCTCACAGAAACGGATAACTGGTGCCAGAGCCACGGCCTAAAGTTAAATGCCAAAAAATGCATAGTCATACCCTTCGGGAAAAACAAGGTTACCCCTAGCTACCAAATAGGTGGCAATCCACTGAGCACAGAAGAAGTTATCAGGGACCTGGGGTCCCAGGTTGATAGTAGTCTGTCATTCGACACCCATGTAGCTAAAGTAGTTAGGAAGACCTTCTACATTGCCCACCTCATCATGAAGGGATTCCCATCTAGATCAAGGGAGGTCATTGTCTCCCTTTACTCATCACTCATCAGACCAATGATTGAGTACAATACCCCATTCGGAATGTATCTGACCCGACACTTGCAGCAGCTGGAGAGGCCACAAAAGTTCCTCACCAAAAGGATAAAGGGTCTCAAAAATCTGTCCTATGCTGCCCGACTGAAAGAACTCCAGCTCTATTCAGTCGCACCATTGCTCAGAGTTGACCTTTGCCTAACATACAAGGCCATGTCAAACCCAGATTTGATGAATATGCTTCACCTCAAAAAGTCTAGATCCATCAGAGCCACAAGGGCGGAGACTTAAACCTCGACACGGCTATTAATAGGACGTGCTGGAGGGATAGATTCATCACCCAAAGACTCCCTATGCTGTGGAACAAAATCCCGGTATATGTGAGGCAGAGCACCTCGCTGGCCTTGTTCAAGAGAAATCTTGACCAATGGATGGGAGATCGCAGATATACCCCAGGGATTACCTCAGCGTCACTGCTCGACAGAGGCACAGCAAAATAATGGGTATAGTTCCCCATACTAAAGGGGTGGCGTAAGCCACAAAACGATGGGCTAGGCTTGTAAATGCCCTCGGGCAGATAGCCTAGTATGAACCTATGAACCTATGAACCTATGAACCTATGATTGTGGTGTTTGAACAGGGCACATGCATCAAAGTGAATGCAGATATTTATAGAACAATAGGACATATGTCCCAACAAATGTTTTGAGATTACACATACCCATTGAGTTGTGGAATTGCATTGTTTATGCACATACAGTAGGGTGTAGAAAGAAACCTCAATTAACATCTTATAAGTACTTTTAGTCTTCACTACATTCCTATTGACTGCAGGTGTATATCCCCTACATGTATTATTACACTTACCAACATGCATTAGGATGTGTAATGGGTTTGGCTAGTTCATTATATACCTGACCTATATCTGACATACTAATTGTCCAAGATGCAGATGTTACTGCTACATATTTATTGAATTTATTTATATTTCTTTATCTACATATCTGGATGTGTTCACATGACATTTTCAGTTCAATTTGTACAGAACCCTGCATTTCTTGTAGCACACTCACATTTCTGGGGAACAAACTAACGAGGTACTTGTGTGCCAGATTTACTTATGCATGCCAGCCAGTAACTGACTGTTGAGGACTGTATATATGCTTCACAGCTACTGGCACTTCCATCAACCACTTTAGATAGGACTGCCCAACTGTGGGTTGCCAGCACTTATTAAAACAGTACTATTTGTATAATGCAAGAGTACAACAACATTTCAAAGTAAGTGACACAGACACACTCCAGGTTTTATACCTTTATTAATTACATTACACACTTTTCCACAGGCTCTCTCCTTTATTTGATATTACAGTGCATATGGCAGACATATTCAATACATATTATACCTTTATTAATAGGTTAGAACACTCTTTTTCAGGCTTGCTCACTTGTTTTATATGGCAGTACATGCAGAGATATTATTCCAGACATATTTTACCTTTCTTAATGGGTTACTACACTCTTTTTTTGGCTCTCTGACTTATTTTATATAATAGTACTTGCAGAGGAATTATTCAGGGCATTTTATGGCTGTAGTATTGGGCTACAGCACTTTCTTTCAGGCTCTCTCGCCTATTTTATATAACAATGCATGCAGAATAATTACTAAACTGCCTGGTGGCGCAGCCTTAGCAGCCTATCTGCATAGGCTTGCTGATTCGCAGCACGGACACCTGCAGCTGTGAAGTAAATGAAGGGATATTGAGACATACCTATCCATTATATAGAATAAATTAGCATGTCATACATGCTGCATTCCATGGCTACCTACTCAGTTGTGGGGCATCTTGCATCCCATGGGCCTCCTGTATCCATTGGTTCAGTAGGTCCTGCTTCAGTCTCTTCAGGTCTACATGGTGGTGACGGACCTGCTCACCAGTCTGAGGAACGCCTCTGACACTGGTGAGGTCATGAGCTAACCGGTTCCAAGACTCTGCTTTGTACTCCATCCCTTGGAACTGGCCCTGCAGAAGTCTTGACTCATGACGGTGGACAAGGAGCCAAACCATGTATTTCGACTCCTCGATGCCCCAGCATTGCACTCGAAAGCGTGTACCCTCTCCAGCACCAGCCATTCTAACTGCAGTTATGGCGAGTATTCCCACCTATGGGGCTTAAATATGCAACATTTCCACACTTTTTTGTGATTGGCCGTTTTTGAAAATTCTCGGCTGACTGCAGACCTGCTTAGCAATGGTTAATCTACCATTTATAAGTATATGTATGTTAAGAGTGGCTGCTTACCCTATGCTGTCATGGCTTAGTGGTTCAGTACTTTGATTATGGTGCACAGTGTCCTGGGTTTGAACCTTGTCATTGCATTTTATTTTACTACTGTCCAGACCGGCTAGGGGGTGTGGCTGTGTTTAGGCAACTTTGCTCTACATTGCTCCACGCTGCCCGACTGTGCGCTGGTTGGCACGGCGCGCACCTCCGCACAAATTGATTGCGCTGGGTAAAGCGCTATTTAGCTATGGGCAACTACATTGCGCTGGGTAAAGCGCTCCTTAACTACGGACAACTATATTGCGCTAGGTAAAGCATTGCTTAACTACGGGCAACTATATTGCGCTGGGTAAAGCGTTGCTTAACTGCGGGCAATTATATGTCAGGATCCTTTATAAATATACATTTTGTTCACTGATACATAGGCCATTTCAATGCTTTTTAGTAAAATTTTAATCATATATGTCGGGAATTATTTCATATACTAATTTAGAACATAAAATAGGAAGGGGAGTGGTGGGACTCGAACCATGAATACCTCCTCTTTGTGCGAAGGCTCTACCACTATGCTATTGCTATTTGGCGTACTTGGCATAAACATTCCTTATTATGCTCTTCCATGTCGAGATTGCTAACTGCAGCTAAGCAATGGGCACACCCACTTACACACGTGCAAATACGGGCAGCTATATCGGGAATTAGAAAAAAAAAATGTAATGTTTTACTTTTTATAACTGTGCTGGGGATTTACAATGTCAGGGAGTGTGGTGTTGGGTACGTGGACATTTGAGTGGACTCGTTCTTGTGTGTTGACATTTTACATTTCAGACACTTGCAGGGGTGTGGACCTTTAGACTGCTCGGCAGTCGGACACGCCCCCTGCTTTCCTGCACGGTCTGTGTTAGACTTGGAGTGGAGTCAGCATGCCCTCATGAATATTCATGGCATGCTGACGTCATACCGTTCAACTGCAGTCTCTGAGTAAGACTTATTTAGTCTTACACGGAGGATTCGTGAATCCAGGGGAGTGATTTTAAACCAGAGCCTGTCATCAGGTAACTAAAAGACTATTCAATAGCTGAAGGGAATGCAGCTGAGTTGTGTTTGATGTTTCAATTTCAATACTACATTTAATAACCAAAGTGATTTGCAAGTTATATTGTAACAAATGGCAGTTTTGTGGATCTCAGAACAGAGGTTAATCTGTACTATTTAATTATGAAAGCAAATACATGGACCCTGCCGTATCATCCTATAAAATAGATTAAGCTAGACTTAACTGGTTCCTAATTAGTTACTGATAGAATTAAAGCCAATACAGAACTAATTGAATAATAGTTGTGAGGTACAGAAATATGTCCGGAAGCAAAACCTGATGTTCATCATTAGATCACTGCTGAAGTTACCTGCATAATGGTTAAAGTCTTTACCTCACAGATAACAAGGTACATGGTTTGACTCTGACTTCTGGTTATTGGCTAAGCTTGTAATAGTCTGCAGACTGACAGTGTAACATTTACCTATAAGCTATGCGGATGTCCTGCCAAGGATTGGATCAGCTGGCCAGCTTCCAAAGCTTTAGGGCACGTACCACACATCCTAGCCACTGCAATGCACAAGCAGAATAAAGTCAGTGGCTAGGGTGCCAAAACTCCAGAATTTTCTTGCTGCTGAAGATAGACCTTTTACAAAGCTGGGCAGATAATTTCCTGTTGTAGATTATCTTCCACAACTTACTATTTCTGAAGAAAATAGATTATTTTTAGTCAAAAACCTATTTTTGAAATGCTATGAAGGTTTTTCAGTGGTTATCACTAAACGTTTACCACAGAAGCATGTGTTTTGTCTGATGGCTTCCTAAGGGGGATCTCTTGAAAATATTTGAATTTTATGAAGAAAATCTCAGCTTTTACTTCAGATTTTATTTTCTGGGGCTGGGACTTTGGGTTTTGAGAGTGGTCTGTTAAAACTTTTACCTCAGTACTTCAATTTCCTGTTAAGTTGTTTCACTAACTCATTTAAGCTCTGCTAATTGATTTTCGGGCATGTTTTTTGAGGACATTGGCCCTGGGTCCCTGTGTTTTTTTTGTTTTTTTTTTTTTTTTTTGAGAAAAAGAATATAGCTTGTGCATAATAGTACTGTTCGGGGCTGGGGCTAGTGTGTTGGTGCTTGTCACTTAAAAGAATTACAGCTGACAGCATTTATTTTCCTTAGAAGGTAATACTGACTCCTCTAGGGTCTGGTATTCACTTGTGAAGCTCCTTTTCTGATGAGGACATGAACCTGTGCCCCAGTAATCAATTGCTCCCTCCCCTGACCCAAAATAAGAAAAAAGGCACCTGGAAGGCTTTAGCTTTCATTCTGGCTTCTTCTTTGCCTCATGTTCCAGTCAGTGACTCTATTGTGGGCAACAGTTGTCTTTGGACCACTCATGTTTTTCTCTTGGTCCCACTGGTGGTGCTCCTCCATAAGCCACTGAGGACCAGAAGGCAGTCTTTTTCCCTGCTGCTGTTCTGCTACCTGTGTTGGACAAGGGAGAACAGCCCTTGCTAGCATCGGTGAAAGGACCAGGAGATGCCTTTCCACTAAGTCACTCGGTGGAACTTTTTTTTCTGTGAACTGGTCCTTCTTTTTAACCATTCAATCTCTCGTGGTTGCCACAGAAAAAGGAAGCAGGCAACTAGACATTTTTTTTCCTTCTAGAAGCAATGGAAAACATTGGTTAAACTTTGGAAAGGGTTTATTTAGACCTTTTTAGTCTTTTACTACTGAGTCCTCTCATGCTTGGAGAAGATTTTCTTCTTTCTTGGATATTGATTCCCTGTTGAACAGATGCGATTTAGACTGGGAATGTGTTTTTCATGTTTCCTGTTTTTATAACAGAGAATATGATTCCGATAAAAGTTATTCATCAGATTCTCCTCTTCAAGAGTTGTCTTTTTCTGATACCCTTGTCAAAAAGAAGGACTTGTTTCATTTGGGGGAAAAAAACAAATTACAGAATCTTAACATAGATATTATGATTAGTAAGAGATGGATTTTCCTCAGCCTGTACCTGTTCCTCCTTTGCTGCTATCACTACAATATGCCTTTGTGGCAGCTTAAAATTTGCCTTTCAGTCAAGTCAACTACTCCAAGAAAGTCAGATATATTATATAAGGTGCCCCAGACACAAATTCCTTTTTTTGACAACTCAAGTCAGTTCCTGTAGTAATTTCTCTATCAGAATCAGCTTCTGCTAAATTCATTACATGCACTAACACTATACCTTCTGACAAACTTGTAAAAACCTTTGATTTTTATTTTATTTATTTTATTTTGTTTTACATTTGTTGACGAGGCTAGTCCAACTGGATACATGTCCATTTTCAGTAGAGGCCCAGGGAGATAAGCTCCATTCAGCTAAGTAGAGTACAAAATAATAATAGTCCTGGAACCTCTCTTGTTTGGCATCTACTTCTCTGAAGTACAGGCCAGCACTAAGGGACACTGGCTAACAAAGTTCGCAGATGACTGCAAACTGGGAGCCATTATTGAATCCCCAAATGATGTTGATACTCTACAAATGGGCCTTACAGAAACAGATGCTTGGTGCCAGAGCCATGGGCTCAAGCTCAATGCCAAGAAATGTATAGTTATCCCCTTTGGGAAAAAACATGTATCTGTGAACTACCACTTAGGTGGCAGTACACTAAACACCGAAAGTGTGATAAGAGACTTAGGGACACAGGTGGACAGTGGTCTCACCTTTAATAACCACATCGTCACAACAGTCAGGAAATCCTTCTGTGTGGCACACCTCATCACCAAGGGCTTTTCATCCAGAAAAAAGGAGGTCATGGTCCCACTGTACTCATCTCTCATTAGACCCATTATAGAATACAATGCCCCATTTGGTATGTACCTCTCAAGACATCTGCAACAACTGGAAAGGCTGCAGAAATACCTCACTAAAAGAATCACAGGTGTAAAGCAGATGCCCTATGCTGACCGCCTTAAAAAACTCCAGCTATACTCTGTCACGTATCGTCTACTCTGAGGCGATATCTGCTTAACATACAAGGCCATGTCAAACCCAGAGCTGTTGGACATGCTACACTTAAATAAATCCCAGTCCCTCAGAGCCACACGTTCCAGGGATCTAATCCTTGTCATCACAATAAACAAAACATGCTGGAGGGATAGGTTCCTGACCCAGAGACTCCCCAGACTCTGGAATAGACTGCCCATACATGTCAAGCAGAGCGCCTCTTTGGCCCTCTTCAAAAGGAACCTTGACAATTGGATGGGAGAAAGGAAATTCACCCCGGGGATCACGTCAGTCGCCCTGCTAGACAGGGGTCCAGTGAAGTAAATAGTGTGGGAAGAAATAGCCAGGGAATTATTATGGCTAGGCTTGTATAGGCTTAGGGCCGATAGCCTAGTACCAACCTATGAACCTATGAACCTATAACAATTGTAAAAACTAATGAATTACAAGAAGGTAGACAATAATACCCTGTAACAATATAGTAGCAAAAACATTTTACATGCGTAACTGCATACAAGATATGTTTGGATTATTACAAGTGAATAACAGAATTTACAGGTATAAAACAAAGAATATTTCACACAGTAGAAAGCTTAATATTAATCACAGAGAAAGCTAGCAAGAAAACTATCACTGCAATATGCCTTTGTGGCAGATTATAATTTGCCTGACAGTCAGTCAACTACTCCAAGAAAGTCAGATATATTATATAAGGTGCCCCAGACACAAATTCCTTTTTGACAACACTACTCCTCCTCTACTGTGGCCTTCAGAATAATGAATAGTTAAGCTTGTATGTCTAAGTTTCTGCTGTCTTCCTTTGACAATAGGAGCAAATTAATTGCTGAGTTACCTTCATGGGAAACTAAAGCATATCTAAATTATTTTCTGTCTTCTGTGTCTCAGATAACCAAACATTCTTTAAAATTTGCTTATGACACTATGGATGCTGTATCCAGAGCAGCTACTACTGAGTCTGTGATAAGATTTGATTGGCTATGCTCCTCTGGATACCTAAGTGTTATTTGGACCATCCTCTGCTAAAGTCCTTAAAAGGTTTGATGAAAGGGAAAATTTAATCTAGGGGGTTACTCAGATTCCTCAACCCTCCCTTCAAAAATATTACAGAAACATTTCTTCCAGTTCCGGCATTTTTCAGAGAAGGTTCTGGTAAGCAAAAGCTCAAAAAGCAGTGGCAGCGAGGTTCAAAGAGCAAATGAGGGACCTCCCAAAACCATGAACAAGTTAAGAAAATAATCACTACTTTTTCCCCTCAAGGGTCACCCCCTCACCACACTGTCAATCTTATAAAGCTATCCCAAACTCTGGGCCTTCATTTTCCACCTTGGTACCACATAGCATTAGACACTCACGTTCTGAGAATCATTCAAAAAGGTTACAGCTGGCAGTGGGATTCTCTTCCTATCTTCCAAGAGATTCTTCTGCATCCACAAAATCAGACTTCACTGTTCCCTTCCATTCTAGATTAGATACTATCTCAGGTGATTACATAACTCTCAACCCCTTAGCACAATAAATATGTACAAAGTCGAAAATAATGGGGTTCAAGGTTTCAAAAATATGAACAATTTTTAAATACTGCTACTATAAACCTAGAAAATTG
This sequence comes from Protopterus annectens, assembly GCF_019279795.1. Lineage (NCBI taxonomy): Eukaryota > Metazoa > Chordata > Ceratodontiformes > Protopteridae > Protopterus > Protopterus annectens. Next base: position 282,778,509 of record NC_056734.1, on the reverse strand, counting down.
CTAGAATAAAAGGTTTTGCATGCATTTTCTGAAGGATATGAAATCTAAAAGTCAAATGTCTGTCATCATTTACTGAATACAACCCTCAGTGATTTTCCAGAAAATATAACTTTTATGAGGAACAGACCAAAAAATATTAGGCAAAAATCTGGGTGTTCTATAACAATTTGGACAGTTGAGAGGTATTGGTGGTGACAGAACCTGTTTCCCAGATCTTAGAGTGAAAGGATTTTATTTTAGAATATTTTTGGTGTCAGAGAAAAAAGAAACCTGAAGACCTATCTTAGACCTTTCTTTTCCAACCTTCACAGCAGAATCTCAAAATTCAAAATGCTTTCTCTTCAGTTTTTATCTCTCATTCTACCTTGCAATTTTCTAGTAGCCTTGGATTTAAAATATGCTTACCATTGGATTTCAGATGTTCTTTGCATATTCTGGGTGTGGCTCACATTTTCAGTTTTCTGTTTTACCTTTTGAGTTGCCTGCTGTTCCAAGAGTCTTTACAAAGGTCTTTGTTCCTGTAATTGCCCATTGCAGGTTGAAGGGTATTCACAGGATTTCATATTTAGAAGACTGTCTGATAGTTGTCAAGAAGGTCAGGCTGTAGTAATAAACATTTTTCTTAGCCTGGGACTTCAGGTGAACAGAGAGAAATCTTCACTCATTCCTTCCCACAAGATAAGGTTTCATTCCTTCCTGTAAGATAATGTTTCTGGAATGTCACTGGATACATCCCCTATAATCACTTTTGTTCCTCAGAAAGAAGTAGAAAGTTACTAGGAGCAGTTTCAGAGATCTTCCAACTAGTCTCCTGTACCTGCCAGAGAATATCTCAGCGTTTCAGGTTTCTTCCTCTACAATTCTTATGACTCCTTTAGCCAGAACTCACATGAGGAAGATCCAGTGATATATCAAATCAGTTTGGACTCAGTACCAGCACACCCTTCTTTCAAAATGTCATTGCTGGGGTTTGTGAAAAAGGAACTACTCTTGTGGGTGAATCAGTTGTCTATCAACACAGGTCCTACTTTCTTCCTACCAGACTCTACTCTGTCTATAACCGTAGATGCATTAGACTTTGCTCAGACAGCTCTTTCCAAAAAAGTGAAAGTTCAGGGCCTCTGGAGCAAATAGGACAAGTTGAAACACATCAGTGTCAAAGAAATGATGACTCTAATAAATTATCTCAAATCTCTCAACCATCTTTGTTATCCAGGCTCTTTGCTAGACATTACAGACAATACCACAGTGTGGTGGTACATAAACAAACAGGAGAAACCAGGTCCTGCCACCCTTTGAAAACCAGTTCTGGGAATCTGAGAATTTGTGCTTCAGGTCAATCTGTCCCTTCAGGCTACCTACATTCTGCTAGAGCAAAGCATTGCTGCAGACAAGCAAACGGATGTTGAACTCTGGGGTATTCCAGGAATTGCTCCATCTGTGGGGAACACCTCAAGTAGATCTGTTTGCCTCCATCCACAACAGACATTTAAAGACATTCTGCTTCAAGACGTCTAGCAGTCAGATGTGGAAAACAAATGCATTTTCACCCCTATCAGTGGGAATGTTCCTGTATGCCTTTTACACCAATTTGTCTGATAACCAGAGTTCTTCTAATCATTCAGAAGGACTACATAAAGATACTTATGGTGACTCCATTTTTGTATAGGCAACAATGGTTCTCTCTTTTTTGAAAATGGACAAGGACAATTACCAAAATTTCCTCACAGAATGGACTTCCTCACACAAGGCAGGGGTTGTTAGAAACATTCTAGTCTTTAACTTCAACTGCCTGGATGATAGAACTTAATTGCCTTTTAAGCACCTCGTTTTTCTGAGGCCATGTAGCAGGTACTAAAAAGGAGACAAGGAAATCTCCTACAAGAAAATCACATATGGATAAGTAGAAGATATTTTTCTAATTTGAGCACTTCCAAGACCCAGGACCCATTTAAGGTCTAGATGCCTCTAGTTCCTCAGTATTTGTGTGAGTTATTAACATCTGTCCTTTCTTATTCTTCTACTGAGATTCATCTTTCAGCTATATCTGCTTGTCTGTTTGTAGATCACCCCATTATACCCTACTTCAAAAAAAAAAACTTTTTTGAAAAGGATTTTGCATATCTGTCTATCCCTTAGATAGGTGGCTCCCCCTGAGATCTTAATTTTGTATTGGAAAAGTTAATTCTGTTTCTTTTTCAATCAGTTTACAAAGCTGAATTGAGATTCTTATATTAGAAAACAGTATTATTGATTGCTGTGACTTCTTATGAGTTACAAGGTTTAAGGGGGAGTCATGCTCATCTCATTTTTCAAAAGTGTATGGTTACTTTGAGAACAAATCCTTTCCTTATGTCTAAGGTTGTTTTAGAGTTTGCACTGAGTCAGGCCACTCATCTCTCTGTTTGCTTTCCAGAGCCTAAAAATAAAGGAGAAAGACTTCTACATACTCTTTTTTTTTTAAATACCCTTATTGAATTACCACTTGTAACATAGGTACATTCACATTTATATAAAAGTAATCAAACTGTATTAACAAGTTAAAATTAGCAAAGATTATACTTCCCATATATTGCTATATATCACATAACCTAAGCAACATTACATACATACATTATTAAATTCCTGCCCCATAGGTAAATCGGATACTATAATGACAGAACTAAAATCATTAGGATTGCTGACCAGCTGTTTTTTTTTTCCTGTGAAGGTTAGTAAAAAGGGCAAGCAGTGTCAAAGCAGAGCATTTCAAAACAGTTGTCCCAGGCTGTTGCCTTTTATTCTCACCATAAGACATGTCACGGCAAGATCAGTGCCCACTCTATCCAGTCTTTGGCTACTTCTCTGGCATTATGGGAAGGAGTGAACTCTAGAAATATACTAGAGTCGGCAACTTAGCCATCTGTAGACACCTTTACCAAGCATTACAAACTAGATTCCTATTCTAGGCCCAGAGCAAGCTTTGCCAGTACTATTCTCCAGGACCTCCTGGACTCTGAGCCATCTTCCTCCTTCTCTCTGTCTATGTTTTGGTATTCTTGCCATATAGCTTAAGCTATTGCGACACTGATCTAATAATGAACACAGTATATTTTTTTAGGCAAACTTACCACAACAGTAGATGTTTAAGTATATCAGTGCTACAGTAGCCACTCCCTCCCTCCATCCCCAATTTTTTAATGCTCTGTGAAGGATTTTTATTGACATGGACCCTTTTTGCCAGGATGGGAAAGAAGGCTCTAAAATCGTGGCACCCTAGCCACTGACGCTATGCTGCTTCCCTTTCATGTGGCAATAGCTAGGGCATGTGGAAAGTATCCTAAAGGCTTGGATGCTGGCCAGCTGGCCTGATCCTTGGCAGGATGTCCTATATATCTTAGGTTACTGTAGCAGTGATCTATCTGAAAATCTGTAAAGTTACCATAAACACAAATACATTTTATTCTTTGTAACTGTTCAAAAAAAGAAAGTAGAGAATAATGCAGACTGGTCAGAAAGCAAGACGTACGTGTGAGATTTGGAGGAAGAAAAGTTCTGAAAAAAGAAACTCCAACATAGTCACTCAGAAAGAATTTGACTCTGCATGGGAGTCCTATAACTTTTTGAATGAGTTGCAGAATGACTGCCCAAATATGCATCTCAGAATTTGGGAGTTGGTAAAGTAAGATTCCTATATGTATGAAATAATGAATTGTTTTGAATAGGACATTATTGCTAGACAGGAATTTTACAAATAGAATTCAAGGATACTTGAAGAGGCCAAATAGAAAAGACATTGATGGTCATATTTAAGATAAGGCCTAATTCAGGAAACCATTTCTGAATGATTTTGACTCATTAATACCGCTGAACTATGAAATGTCACACCCCTAGCAGCCTCTATTTATCCTTACATTTCAGAACATTTTTCTGAAAAATCAAGTTAAAAAGCATATAAGTAACTGCAAATATCATGTGAACAGTAAATGCAATTAAAAAGGTACAAACAGCAATGCTACCCAGTGTCTTCTGTACCGTGATAATAGTGCATTCACAGTTTTTCTATCAATACTGCAATACATTACAATGCAAACAGAGCAAACTAAACATATAGTATGAAAGCACTGTTCTTAAGCCAGATTTTAGATTCGTATGTAAAAGTTTTTATATGTTATACCATTCAATTAATTTATTTAATAAAGGGCTCCCAAAATTATTTATTTATTTGTTTGCTAACCTGGTAGGTGCTCTGGATAAGGGACCCTTTTCATGCATGACCTTGGCCAATTGCCAATATAAAGATAGTATACTACAAGGAGAAATAAGTAAGTAGAAATAAAAATAGATGTAATTTATACTGACAAAAGCACTTTACATTGCTAATGGTCAGCATACTCAGTTGTAATAGAGAAAACTCTGTTGAGAAGTATTAATCTAGTCAGATGGGATTATGTCTAAAGATAGTGCATATTAGTAGGGAACAGGGGATGGTGTGTAAAGACTGGAGTGTGTGATCACTGAGGCATAGTATGTAGCATGGCCTAAAGTACAGCATATATGAGTCAGATAACTAAAGATATGGTATAAGCTTGGAATAGAAATGGAGAAGGAAGATGGAGTGGTTAGAATAAGAGTTGAGAAAGAGGAAAAGAAAGTTAGAATTATGAAAGCATGAGAGAGAAATGGAAACATCAAAGGTAAGTGGAAGCAGCTGGAGGAGAGATAAGTGTCGACTGGTTATAAGAAAGAGAGGCTCACTACACTGACTAAGTAATTGCACTGGGACTGTGTCGGAAAGATTATCCATGGCTGTCTAAATAATAGCACTGGAAGGATTCTATGGATTTTTTCCATGCTTTCCTAAAATCTATATTAGTGGTAGTAACTCTAAAGTCCCCTGGGATTTTGTTCCAATGTTCTGGGATAATTTTGGAGAATGTTGTCTTGGCAGTAACAATTGTATAGGGGGTTCTAATAAGGAAGTTTGGATATGTGTTTCTGATGGAATAAGACTAACCCCTGTAAAGGAAGAGATTTTTTTTTGGGGGGGGGTAATTATTGCTTAATAATGTATAAGAAAGTATGTTTAATAAGAGAGTGATCTGGTCTCATAGGAGCCATTTGAATTTTAAGCTTAAGCAGTGATTTTCTCAAGATGGGCTAAACTGTATAAAGCACTAAATCCTATTTTCTGTCCTCTGGATGAGTATTGTATTTTTAACTTAATGCTATAAGTGGAGAGAGTATTCAAGTTTGAGAAACAGAACATTGATGGCTATGGTTTGCCTGTCTTGCCTGGCCTCAGTTGTCAAGAGGTTAGATATTTTATATGCTAATTTGTGCTTTTGGGCTTGGGTTTGAATGTGTGGAGTTAATGAGGGTACTCAGTGTAATAAAAGACCTAGGTATTTTTGTGTGGTAGGAAAGGGTGATGGCTAGCTGTTGGGACCAAGGATCTTGAGAGGAAGGATTTTAGCTATGTGTTTATTGGTAAAAAATATCATAGGTTTATAGGTGTATACTAGGCTAACAATCACTGGAGACTTTTTAAGGCTAGCCATGCATCCCAAATGTATTGCATGAGTTATTGTGCCTTAGAACCTGTTCTCCAGTTCGATTCTTGGCCAGGATGCCTTCTGTGTGGAGTCTGCATGTCTTCCCTGTGTTCACGTGGGTTTCCTTGGGGTGCTCCTGTTTCCTCCCACATTCCAAAGGCATGCATCTGGAGCATTTCTCCCACATCCTCAGCTGAAAACGGGCTCTGTCCCAGTCAGAACTTCCTTGTAAATAAATGTTAAATAAAATAAATAAATAGAGGTTATGGATTATGTTAGTTAGGACATGATTTAATGGCTGCTTATGTCCATTAGACACATAGTTGTCAGACCAAGATGAATTTCTGATTACCCATCCTCTGCTCCAGATTGCAGTTTAATATGCTTAGAGAAGGGCTCTGCTTCACGTGGATAGGAAGCCTATTTCAGAGAATAATGATTCTCTTATATACATACTTGTCCCTCCAACATGTCCTACTTAAGCTGCAAGCAAAATTTAAAATTTTAAATCTAGTAGTTCTGGTGCTCTTCAATTTGCAGGCATGCATATGGTCTATTAGAGCAGGATGCAAGGATATCTTGTATGCCAGACATAAATCTCCTCTCGGAAGTCTGTAGAAAACAGAGCAACGAGATAGGGCTTTGAGACTATCTGCATAGGGCATTGTGTTTACATCTTGCATTCTTTTGGTGAGAAACTTGTGTGAACATTCCAGTTGTTGAATGAGCTTGGTCAGGTTCATGCTGAAGGCGGTGTTATACTTAATGATGGGTCTAATGATGGCTAAGTATAGTGACACAATGACTTCCATAGACCTGGATGCCATGCCCTTACTTATAAGTTGAGTGGATTAGAATGATTTTCTTGTACCCTAAGACACATGTTGGCTGAAAGCCAGGTTACTATCTGCATATGTCCCCAATCCATGACTACTGTAGCTACTTTTAGAAGTGTTTTATCAATGAGGAGGTTTCCCTGGGTGTCTGAATTTTAAAAGGTATTAGTATGCATTTTTTGGCATTGAGTTTTAAGCCAAGTCTTTGGTTTGGCACTAGACATTTGTCTGTGCCAGACCTTCCTGTAAGATGTTAGCATTTTGAGGGGCTTCAGTTAGTGCTCCTAGCTTGCAATCCTCTACAAACATGGTAAACCAGAGGTTCTTGACATAAGCCTTGACTTCCAAAAAAATAGATGCCAAAGAGGAATGGACTCAGTTCGGAGCCCTGGAGTACTCTACTGGTGACTGGCCTCTTTGTGGACGTGGTCTCTGCAATTCTAACTACCTGGTCCTATCTGTGAGCCAGCTGGCTATCCAGCAAGTTGCATAGAGGGTTATGCCTAATTCCATGAGTTGGTTTTCAATGCCTGAGTAGAGTATTGTATCAAATGCCTTAGCTAGGTCAAGGTAGGGAGTATGTACCATTTTGCTCTCATCCATTGCTTTGGTAACCTTATAAAATTAGTCCATCAGGTTCAGTAAGCATGACCTGCCATTGATGAAACCAAAGTGGATTGGGTCCAGTGTCTGAAGGTTTTCTATGTCACTGTTAATCATTTTCGTAATAATTCTTTACATGGCTTTGCATACTCATGGTTTTGCAACAGGACCTTTACCAAACTCTCTTACACAATCAACCCTAACCCCCTACAAACTGTGGGAGTCACACAAAGACCTGTTCTGGACCCTTTACTACTCTTGCTGTCCATTAAGAATTGCTCCAAACTTAATATTATCTTACATGCACATGAGATCATCATCATTAGAGCATCTGCTTCACACAATGAAGTTGCTTTACTTTTGCAAATTAGTTTATGCTACTTTGGGACTGGATGCAAACTGACAACCTTGTTCTATATATACCAATAAATCTTCATAAAGATCTGCATGTAATATTAAGGTTGAGGTGACAGTAAGTATAGTAAATAGTAAACAATGATGGAAAATGGTATTGCTAGGGTTCTGCTTCCATTGATTCCATGCTGTGTTTCTGCTTTTAAAAAAAAACTGAGCAAATTTCAGGAGTTAGCCATGGCACTTCAATAGCTTTGAGTCTTCTTTGTTTTAAATCAGTTGAGTTTATCTGATATATATGTGTAGTGGAGCCAAGAAACAAAATCGGAAACATGCCATTACCACAAAAAAGAGTTTAATAAAACAACACAATACAAAAATGCAAAGCTTTTGAGACAAGCTCTTTCTCAATGCTTGTCAAGAAAGTTTTGCTTTTTGTATTGTGTTGTTTTATTAAACTCTTTTTTTCGTGGTAACGGCATACTTCCAATTTTGTTTCTTGGTTTATGCTATATTTTATTTTGGAATACTTTGGCTACAAAGAGATTTTCTTTTCTTTATATGTGTAGTTGGGGTCAGGAATACTAAAAGGGTTTATTCAGGAACTGAGGAGGCCTAGAGTTGTCTTCAGTCAATATTGATGATTTCATGTATAAGGGCAAACTCTGAGCTTTCAGTAACTGTTCTGCCAATTGTATAGTTTTGAGGTATTTCAGAGTTTTTTAGTTGCTGTGTAATTAGTACTGAGAAGTGATCACTTAGTTAGGGAAGACTGGGAATATTGATGAGGATAATGTTGAGCAGTGCTCTTTATTAGTGTGAGTATTTAGCATAGTGCAAGTGGTTATTATTTGTGTGAAGTTATTACACAGGAGTAATGTTTTCAGCTTGCATTTTAGGAGGCCTTGGAAGTCCAGTTTACAGTTGCTCATAGTGATAAGCTTGCACTGCTTGATTGTTGAGACAATCTCATCTATCACTGACTCCAGCATAGTAAAGCATGTGATGGGATGTATAAAGTAGCAATTAATATTTTTGAATGTCCTTTAAGAGAATTTGGACAAATGACCAGTTGGGTTCTGAGTCTGAGTTTGAGTTGCATTTAGAGATGCAAATTAGGTATAAACAGTTGTTCTTTTCAACTAAAGTGAGCACAGTTCCTACAGCTCTGGGTCTAGGTCTTTTAGCAGTAAAAGTTGTATACTTTTGTATAATGAAATGATGAATGTGGATTGAGTCCTTGAGCCCTGATGCAATTATACCTAGTATGGAGGAGTGGCATTGGTATAGCCAGTTACTGGTTATGCTGCAAGTGTTCATATTTGCAAAAAAATTGTTGCAAGGGGTCTGGGTTTACCTATATGCCACCTGTGAGTAATACTAGCATGGCATGTAGAGTATAGGCTAGATGGTGATAAGGTGGTACTGGTTTGAATGGGGGAGAGTAGGTCATAGACACAGTTATTATCGGGAGGATTTTGTTTTGTATTGTATGCGTATAGTTGGCAAAGTTTAGGCACCAGATTGGTACTGTTTGCTTTGCAGGGATAGTAGCATTTGTGAGATGTAGTAGTAAAATGAAATGTAAGGTCAGGGAAATGATAATCATTATGCATGTTAGTATTATGTAAATAGGAACTCTGTTTGGCACTATGAGAGAGTTTGGAGATGGATAAATCCAGAATGTAATGTGGCAACTGAAGCTGAATGTAGAGGCTTTGTTTTTCACAAAGGTGGTACTTAACTGTCTTTTTTATTCTTTCTTTCATTTGTTTTAATTCACCTACATGAACCTTTCCCTGAGTTGCACATTTTTTTAGCATAAGTATATCTAAAGCCTGCCCCAAGTAAACCATCAAGACTGTACCTTTGTTTATATAGAGTAAGGTGTCCAGTGTATATACCATCTATTCATGGGCGGCTCATGCTATCGGACTGCCAGACTGCAGCCCTCCCACTCAGAAAAAACAAAAGAAAAAAAATCTGTAAAACAGAAAAAAAAAAATCATGAGTCCCGACTCCTCTGCGCAGACACATTAGAGAACTCAGACTGCCTTTATTAGCAGTCCAGATACAGACAAAGAGGTACCCAGCAATCATTGCTGTACAGATAACCAGGAATCTGTGCGGTGACGACCGCACAGAACAGAGGAGCTCCGGACTGCTTCAGCCAGAATCAATGAGGACTGAGGGTGAGCTGTTCTTGCAGAACTTTCACTGCTGTGCAGGCTTCACTCGTGGATTACTGCTGGACAAAGGTCACTGGCTGGATTGTGGGCTTTGTTTGTGAAATGGGTAGGACATGTTTTACAGGAGGTAGGTGAAGACTTCATGACATGAATTATGCTGCTGGACATGTGTGTGTGTGTGTGTGTGTGTGTGTGTGTGTGTGTGTGTGTGTGTGTGTGTGTGTGTGTGTGTGTGTGTGTGCAATGTCCCAGTTGCTATATACTGGTGGCTAGAGATAACAAATGGTAGTGGGTAGAGATACTCAGGCGTGAACCCTGTACCTTGGATGCAGGTGGCAAGGACCTGAATTCCCTATCCACCACCATTTCTAAAAAAATGTTGCAGATTTTTGCCTCATATTTGTTCTGTTCCTCATAAAATCTGTGGTTTCTGTATCTACATTTTTCCTTGCAAAGTCTGTAGTGCAGTGGTGCACTGGTAGCATTGCTGCCTAACAGCTACAGGTTCTCTGGTTTGATTCTTGGCTTGGGTGCCTTCTGTGTGGTGTCTGCATGTCTTCCCATCTTGCAAAGATGTGTCTGGCATTTCTCCCTGCTCTGCTGAAAATTGTCTTTTGTTCCAAGTCAGACTAGTTTCCTGGTTAAATGTTTAAAAATAACAGGCATTTGAATTTCAGACTTCATATTCTTCAGAAAGTACATGGTAACACAAAACTGTTTATTCTAGCAGTTGTCTAAGTTTATAACATGGATATTTGAAATGTGTCCCTATTTTTGGGACTGTATTCCCCCATTATTGGCTTCGTCCAGGTATTTTGTGCTAAGGTTGAGTTATCTATGGTGAGAACTGAATTCATTGAATGTTTCGGGGCTGTATTCCCCCCCATTACTGGCTTTGTCCATGTGTTTTTTGCTAAGAGGTTGAGAGCTATGGTGAGAACTGAATTCACTGAATATGTTTGGGGGCTGTATTCCCCCATTATTGGCTTTGTTCAGGTGTTTTGTGCCAAGAGGTTGTCAGCTATGGTGAGAACTGAATTCGCTAAATGGTAGCCATTTAAGTTCATCTTCCGCTCTTTCACAAAACAGCTGATTTGGCATAGTGGTATGTTTCTCTGATTGCTTTGCACAGGGTCCCCTTGGTTAAAGACGTGGCAGTGGAATGTATGGTGGTAACACAGCATTTTATTCTAGCAACTTTCCAACATTATACAAGCAATGTTTAAAATGTGTCCCTGGTTTTTGGGCTTTTGCCCCCCCCCCCCCAATAAATTTCGGGTTTTTCCAGATTTCTTGTGCTGCAAAGTTCAGAGTTACAACTGCGTGTCGAGTAGATTTTACAAGGAGCTGAGAGCTGCAGGGGAACAAAACTTTAGTGCTGCTTATTTTGAGCCCGCTTGCATTGTTAATAGCACAACAGGTAGTGTACTTGCTTTTGATGCAGAAGGTTGTGGGTTCTACTCTCACAGTAGATAGATGCATTGCTGATACTGTACTGTGTTGTAAAGTGGGTGGATGCTGTAGTCCTTTTTGGCAAAGATACCTAGAGTAGTAACTATGAACCTGTTATCAGTTTGCCATACAGTCCCTATAGCGATATTATTAGCTTATCATTTTTTTTAATGCATGCAACATAGGAAATTTATTCCTCAAGGGCAACAGGCACTTTATTTGTAGATGAATAAACAATGACATATAAAGTTGTTTGCTAGCAGCAACCTCTTCATTGTTACAGATTTCTTTAATGTGGAATTATTTAGATGACTTTTACTACTTCAGAGATTGTGCATATTTACTGATACTGGTGGACTGTAGAAGGATGAGTAAACTTTTCTGATGGAAATGTTCTGAATTGGGTAGTTTTGTCATTGGTGCATGCATTTTATTTCATTGTTTACTGGAAAAATGTTCAAAACAATAAATTTAAAATGCCGTCTAACAAATGTACTGTATTGTACAAGGAATATAATTTAGTACAATCAGGAAGGTGTATCAAAGAGCACATGTATGTTTCATGTGCAAGGGGCCTATGATTTGAAAACAGCCCAAAGTTAATCTTTATCTGCCACTGGCAAAATGTATTTTCTTTGAATGTGGGTTTCAATGCTGTTTCATTGAATGTGAGTTTCAAGGGCAGATAAGTTTTAATGCTAAGCCTGTTTTCATTGTGAGACTGCACTGCTTTGTTTAGCAGATGTCTTAGTGTTTGTGCTGTAAAATGCAAAATAAAACTTTCAAATGCAATCCAAATCGTCATAGAAGTAAAGCAGTATGCACATTAGTGTTTATGGTAAATGGAGTGAAATAGCCAAGTAATGGATCACTGGAATGTCTGCAGGGGGGAGGGCTCCATTCAACCATGATTTTGTGAGGGGGAAGGGCGGCAAACTCAAAGACAGCCTCAGCTGAACTATACCTCCCAACTGTCCAGATTTTCACAGAATGAATATATTTTTGCTTCTTATTTTTGGTTTGTTCCTCATAAAATGTGTGGTTTTCTGGAAAATCATTTAGGAATTAAGTCACTAAATAATGACACACTGAGTTTCAGACTTCATAACCTACAGAAAAATGCATGCTAAAGTAAGACCTGTTGTTCTATCAACTGTCTCAGTTTATACAAGAGCAATTTTTAGTACTGTTTATATGTTCCCCCAATATATTTGGCCTTGTCCAGATTTATTACATTAACAGGTTGAGAGGTACATGCAAATAAATTGCTTTATAGAATTAGGCATAGCCAAACCTCTCAACTGTCCCTTAATTTGGCTCAAAATGTTGCTCTTCCCCTAATAATCCCTCCGCAAAATAGCAATTTTGGAAGAAAACATGGAGGGTTTACAATTAAGAAATAACTGTAATAATCAGAGTTATATATTACTTTTATTTCAGAAATGCATGTAGATTCTTTTATTTTGTCAGCTGCTCAAGTTAGCAGTACTAATATTAAAAAAGTGTCCCTTCTTTAACAGGTTCCCAGCTGTATTGTGTGGCTATTTTATATTTTTGCATCACATTTTTGGACCATTTTTCATAAAATTGCGTTTTTTTTGGCAAATTAGTGGTAAATCATTAAAGACTGAAGTTAGAAAATAATGACAGACATTTGAGTTTCACATTTCATATCCTTCAGAAAATTCATACTAATGCAAGACCTACTCTACTCTTCTATTATCTTTCTAAGTTTATAAGAGCAATATTTAAAAATTGGCCTCATTTTTGGGCCTTTGTCCCACTTCTATGTATGGCTTTGTCCAGATTTCTTGATCTGAGGTTGAGAGGTATGACAAATGTGTCAGGGCCATCACAGTCAGCCAGAGACATTTCAAATTGTGACATACTTGTTGTACCCAACTCCCCCATGTAGTGACTCAATGTGTCCAAGCAAGGCAAGGAGCAGTTATGCAGTGTAAATGTGCAGGGTATCCCCCCCATCCAAGGTAGACACAAGTACTACAGTGGCTTTTCATCTGTTCTTGATTTTGCAGAATGGTCTGGTTTCTGTCATAATTTTGTACTGTTGATTTATGCTTATTACTTAAAAAGTGCCTGTTGCTCTGTGTTTAAGTAGCAATGTTTTAATGACCATCAGGTAAGTTTGTCTGAGATCATAACATGCAAGTAAGCTTTAATAAGCATACTGTTAAAGAATTGCCAACATTGAAAGCCTTTCTGTTGCCATGCAGAGAATACTTAACTAGATAATGAATAAGCGTTGGGTAATGAAATGCATATGACAGTATTTGTAATAAAGGACAGGATTACATTATTTTAAGAAACTCATTACACTTGTTGGAGACTTCCAGTGATCTCTGAGGGCTTTACCTGTAAACTAAACAGAATGCCATTCATGTGTGGTCCATAACCTGTACAGTAATCCTTTAAGCAATGTATCTTGAGCTTGTTTCTTGTTTGCTTTTCATTTTTACTTTGATCATGTTTTCCCCATGAAACAAGTAGATAGTTGTCAGGCAGCAGGTCTTTTTTTGGGTAAGAAACATTTTTACAAGTGGGGGCATCACAGAGATTGCTACTTTCAGCATGTTACTTGGTACTTTAATAAAGCTGAATATAAGTTATAATTAGAACTGCAGTGCAAGGAGAAGCGGTTTGAGTTGAGTGCTGCTTGTTTTTCTTATACTTGATTTTGACTGGCATTCCAGTAATGTATTTAAAAAGTAATTTATTTTTTCATGCCTCACAACCTTTTTATTTCCATCTAGATATTAAGTAAGCTGTCATGCAGCCAATGCATTGAAATATTTTTATTCTTTTACACTTCATTTGTCTTGATTGGACTCTCATAATGAGGGTTTGACACCCAGGGCAGCATATTTAATTAAAGCTAGGTTTTGTGGTTTTGAGCATAGCTCCTCCCCTTTCTAGTTGGCTGCACCCCTTCCCATTGACCCCACCCATTCAGCTATCTCCTGCAGCCTCCCTTTGATTTGAAGTCACCAGCTGCCACTGCATCTATTAGACCCTCCTGCAAACAGCACCTTCCTATAGTAGAATTATTCTTAGCCTCTAATCAATCATTTCGTTTACTGTTTGTCTTTCCCAAGAGGAAAGGCATCATAAATAACCTTTGTGACAATTTTTCTGACAGTTACCACCTTCACTGTGACCCAGTGTACCTCCTCTCCTCTGTGTTTACTTATAAGTTAGGCAATTCTGATGCCTTCCCTCAAACAGAAGGTTGCAACTCCTATTTTATTCATCCCACCTCTCTTACAGACTACACACCCTGGTATGCTTTCATGTCTGTTGTCATTCTCTATACTCCATGCTTCTCTTACTGAACCTGTATCAAGACATTTTTCTTCTATATGCACTATTGGTTCTGATAACTTTTGATCACAGCATGGGCACTTAAACTTATTACTGTCCATTATTATCATGGACTACTCAATACTTTAGTCCACACTGCCATATGCTGTTTTTTGGTGGTTGTATATTACAATGTACCAGTCTTTTTTACTAGGGGAGTTAACAGTCTAGCTTAGGCTTTTAGAAAATTAGAAATTGTAGCATTCAGAAAATAGATTTTCAGCAACTTATGAAAAACAAATATACTGCAGTCACCAAAAATATACTTGAAATTTTCTTTTGATGATACAATATCCATATATACAACAGAACATTTGGATTTAATCCAAAGAACTCATGAGAATGGACCTGGGTGAGTGCAAAAGTCAGAACTTTATTACATATAACCACAGCAAAAATAATGTCAGGAAGAGACTTGCATTATCCTTCATAAGCAAAAGAATAGGTCGCATACCTAGTCCTATAATATAAAGAAAGTACAGATGAAGTTCTACACATTTACAGTGATAAGTAAAATAATAAAATTGTATCAAGCGTAAACTACAGAACAGCATGGTGAAAAGGTAGCAGTACTGTGTTGTAAATCGGTCATTGCAGACGTAACAGATTATAAGATTATAGCTTAACAAAGAACATAATAATGATTGCCCTGACAGCATTAAAAAGTACCTTTTAATTCCTCATACTTCCTTACTTTCCCTTCTTCGCTTACTTTCTTACTGCTAATTCTCTTCCCTGAGTTTCTCTCTAAATATACCATAAGCCTGTTTTTCCCTCACTTCATATTGCAATTCCTATTTGTATTAGACTACCTTGCCTTTAATTTCTTTAAAACATTTCTAAAATTTCTCTAAATATTAAATGATTGTCATATACCTTGTATCGATTTTTAACCAATGTTTTTATATTATTTATGTCTAATTTGTTATAATTTTTTAAACTGCAGATGTTTTTCTTTTATTTTTGAAGATTGTAAAATTATTGTTCTTAAAATGTTTTATAATAATTTGGAGCTTTTACCCTGGCCTCCGCTGAAAATGGACTTCTACCTAGTTGGACTTTCCCCATAATCAAATGTCAATAAATAAATAAACTCAGATTTCTCATTTAACAGGGAAAAGTCTATAGATTTTACACTATAGAGAAAAGAATGTTCAAATTTGTTTGAGGCATCACAAGAAGTGACATGGATACTGCCTTAATTGTATATTTCATTTTATTGCACATTTCAAAGAAGCCTCCTCAGAAGATAAAATGGTGCTACTATTTGAAAGACTTCCCCGTAATGGTGAAAGAGGAAAAGGCTTACCAAATGACTGCTTTAAACAGCAGTAAAAACCTGACTGCAGAGGAGTTACAAATTAAAAACATCTCAAGCAGAACTGAGAAACTGGAAGCTGAGTTATAACAAGACATAAAGAGAGAGAAAAACTCCTACATGGAGAGTTTTGTCATGGAGAATGAAAAGAAATTTGATCCAGGGGAATAAATGGTAGAGGAATTCGATTATCAAAAATACATTCCAGATAACAACTTCAGGATTGCATTTGAAAAGTTAATAACTAAAGTAATGTGCTTACCAAAATATTCAATCACATTGAAAGAATGCTTAGAGTAGAGTTAGTGATCAATAATGTTCTCCACTAGCACAACAAATTGGTTAGTATGAAACTGCAGAAGTCAGTAATATGTTCCTTTCAGAAAACACTGGTTGAAATGTATAGCTGATTATTCAAAGTATACTTGCAGGACAAGACATAGTAGGGAAATGCAGAAACAAACTGCAACAACTGAGCATAGCAAAACTACAATATTCATCTGTCATTATTGCATGGAGAAATGTCATTAAAACTGTTTCAGTCAGGACAAGAACCTGTAATGTATAACAAGAGACAGAAATGCAGAAGAGTTTAGTACAAATAGTTTAAACTACTGAAGTAATCATCAGAAAAAGAGATGGAATGGGAGATGAAACGAAATAAGAAACATGCAATCAATGAAAATGCTGGTGAGCCACTAAGTGACCTTTATTCACTTAAGAGGACCAAAATCCATCTGTTGAAGTCAGAAGAGAAGGAAATAATAATAAACCTTCTAAAAAGTGTCAGCATCCAAAGTAGCTAAGCTACAGCCCAGGCACTAGATGCAGGAGCCTTCACTGGCAGGCAGAAGCCATGTAGCTGAAACACCGCACTGTCCCTAAGGGTTCACTCATGTTTCTCCCACAGACCTCCACTGCAGGAGGTTTAAGGAATCACACTGTGAAAACTCTAGCTTGGATGGGTCTTCCTGAATCATTTGCTTTACCCATTTGCTTGGATGTTATTTGAAATATTTTTAGGCACCCAAATGGCTTCTCCATGCATTCAAACACACTTTTGTTGAAAAACAAGGTTTTTAAACAATTAGCTAAAAAATACCTTTTAAAGCTCCTTCTGAATAAGAAAATGCTATAAAAATATCCTCTCCCAAGTATCTTTCATCAAGTATTACATGGCAGCAGGACACAAACTACTGACTCCCCTACCAGAACTAATAGACCCAATAACAAAGAAAGTACCTTGGACTGGATACTTACTAATAGTCCCCATCAAGCATACAAAGCAGCTACCCTCCCAGATGACCTAAGTGACCACTCACTACCCTATATTATCAGACATAAAACCAACCTAACTTTCCCTTTCTCATACAGAACACTACGCACCAAAAAGCAATTTCACCCAGAACTTTTCCAAACTGAACTCAAACAATGTAATTGGTCACCATTAAAATCTCTCCCAATCAATGAAGCAACAGATTACTTCAATTCTACATTCCTAACAATCCTGTACCATCATGCCCCATCACGCTCTATTAGAAATAAAACTAAACCAGCTCCTTGGCTCACTAATAATACTAGGCAAAAAATCCTTCTTAGAAACAAATCCTGGGCAAAATGGTGTTTTACTAAAAATCCTTCTGATCACCAAATCTTTAGACAACATAGAAATAATACAAAAAAGCCATACTGTTAGACAAAAAGAACTTTTACCTACAGTACTCCTACCACAAGGAACCACAAAAGTTTTGGACTAGCATTAACAAACTTCTATACCCAGGTCAATCAATCAATCACTCCCAACCCACATGGCTCCAACCCTGAAAATCCCTCTCAAACTGCTAATGCCTTCAATTCTTTCTTCACAGATGCTATCCAAAATCTTGCTAGCCATCTATCTCCTGATACCTCAAATCTGCCTACTTCTACCACTATCCCACCACCACCATTTCATATACAACCAGTACCTACTTCATTCATTTGCTCCCTTCTCCAAAGACTAAAACCTACCACCCCCTCAGCAGACCAACTCCCAGCAGAATTCCTACAAAAAGGAGCTAAAGCCATTGCTTACCCCATTTCCATTCTGATCAACAGAACCATAAGTGAAGGAACTATCCCATCCATCTGGAACATTTCCCATATTATCCCATTACATAAAGGGGGACACTCCAATGACTACTCTAACTTTCATCCTATAGCTCTGCTATCCCCTCTTGCAAAAATTATGGAAAAATGCATCCATAAGCAACTACTAAACCACCTTCTCCATAACAACTTACTTGCCAACTGTCAACATGGATTCAGAACTTTCCATAGTACCACCACTGCCCTTCTATCCTTCACAGACAGCATCAATAAAAAACATAACAATAATATTCTTTCCTCTGCAGTCTTCATTGATTTATCTAAAGCCTTTGATATGGTTAATCACCAACTCCTCCTACACATACTGAAATCCCTTTCACTTAATCCCCTAGCCATAAATTGGTTCAAATCTTACCTTGAAAACCAGCAACAGGCTGTATTCTTGCAAAATAAACTGTCTAATAACCTTCCTATTTCCCTCGGTGTTCCACAGGGCTCCATTTTAGGCCCACTCCTATTTTCCATTTATATTAATGACCTTCAATCAGCAATCCCACACACCATCTGCATTCAATATGCAGATGACTCTACTATTATCTGTACAGCCACCTCTCAAACTGAACTTAAATCTCTTACCCAAAAAGCTTTCAACACTGTAGGACAATGGTTCTCAAACCGCTGCCTCCTTCTTAACCCCCAAAAAACTAAACTGTTACTCTTTACACCAACCCGAAACTCCACCCCTATTCATCTCACACTCACATCCAATGATGGCACTGTTATTTCTCCTGACACAACCACTAAACTCTTAGGAATAACAATAGACAACAACCTCAACTTTGATAGTCATATAAACAGCACAATAAAATCAGTGAACAAAAAACTGGGATCCCTTTACAGAATTAAGCGCTTTCTTACACCAGTGGCTAGGACCACTATAGCCAGGACCCACTTAATCTTAACTCTACATTATGCTTCCCCATTATATACTAACCTTTCAAAAAATAACCTCAACAAACTGGCAACATCCTAGAATAATATTGCTAGATTTGCAACAGGCTCTCCCTTCAGAACTCATCACTGTCTGAACCTAAAACAACTAGACTGGCTAGAATTTCTTAACCATCTTCAATTTCTCCAGCTTGCCATTGTCCACAAGACCCTGCATCAACCCACCAACACTCCAATACTCTCTACCATCATTAACCTTACAAAAACCTCAAGAACTTACGCTGCTCAAACAAACTGCTGATCAACACTTCTAGATCCAATAAAGCATCAGGTGACTCCCTGTACTCTAACTCTGTAGGAAAGCTATGGAATTTACTACTCACTAAACTTACAACTCAAATTTCTCTTTCACTCTTTAAAAAGAAACTAAAGCCATTTCTTAAGGCACACTGGCTATGCACCTGTGCTAACCCTGACTAACTTCTTTCCTTTTAAACTAATAATTACTCTGAAACTCATAATATTACCCCAGAGCAGCAAAATACCATATTATTGCAAATAAAATTCATTTATATACTGCATATTGACCATCTCTTGTACATCACCCGTTGATGCTTACTGATAATGTTATCCTCATTGATTATTGTATTTGAAAAAAAAAAAATATATATATATATATATATATATATATATATATATATATAAAGTTATGTTTTTATTACAATTGTAGTTTTTAGTTTGATCTGTTTTGACTTTTGTATTTTTTTTAATTTGATCATTATGACTTTTATATTTCTTTGTATGTCTTTCTTGGAGCTTTTCTCCCCGGGCCTCTACTGAAAATGGACATATATCCAGCTAGACTAGCCCGGTCAACAAATGTAAAATAAAATAATAATAAATAAATAAAATCACTTAATTTAAAAGAATCAGATTTAAATATATTTGCACCTGATCTTTGAAATTCCAAAGGTGAAAATCTCCTGTCACAGGAATACAAATGAAATATACAGGCTGACTCTGTAGTTCTTCATTCTGAAGAAGTCTGATTTTAGATGAAAATAAAACTATCGTGTTGTGGTACTAGTGGTGTCCTGTGGTCTCCTACATCTATCTTCTTGTTGATACAGGCTGAATCTGTTAAGAGCTGGACACACAATATATTTCATTTTTTTATTGTTATTATTTTGGTACTTTTTTGCTACATTTGCAAACCTCTCTGAGGTTGAATTCCAAGAAGCAAACAGTAAACAGTCTTCTGGACTCTTTAATCCTTATTGGCATAAGGTAAAATTCTCAGAAAGTGGCTTTGAACACAAATGAACTTGCCCAGAATAGAGGTGAAGTAAGACAATGTATAACAAAAGGGCTAACATAAAAAACAGAGATTATTAAATAAAGTTTAGACACATTTTGTGGAAAACTAGAAAACCTGTAACCCCCTTGCCTTAAACATGCAATACCTTGTTATCTTACTGTAGTCCATTAAGGAGTTTCAAGAGCAAAAGTGAAACTGACTATATCATACACAGATGGTGTTAATCTGGGTGATTTTTCAATGTATCAAATAGGGGAATACAGCAATAAAATGTAGGGTGCTTCCCTCACACCAGGAGAGATGGAGAACATCTAAAACAAGTGCAGAATATATGTGCAATGACTTAATAGGACTCTTTGTTGTTTTATGTTTGGCCAGATAGGACAGTAACCTTCTTAATGAAAGATGGGTCTATATTAAGAAGTCAAAAGTTCAAAAGAGCAAATGCTCTTACATAGACTGCAAATAAGCAAGCGATTTTTTTCACAGGGAAAAAAATTGCTGGGCCATTGTCGGGACTTTGCTGTTTCCTCCACTGTGGTGCAATCTCAGAATTGGTATATTAAAGTAGGGGGGGTGTGTGGGGACAAAGCCCCCCACTTTATTTTGTCTGTGGATTTGGGTTTTTTTTGTTTGTTTGTATTTCATTTTTTTGAAGCAGGAATTTGGGAAAATAAATCACTGTTCCGTACATTCGACATTGTGTGGTTTCGGTTATTTGGTGTCAGTGTAAGAACGTTTGCTCTTTTGGAGTTTTGAACTCTTCATATAGACCTTGAAAGATAACCTCAATGAGACAGAATGTTTAATTAGTTAGTACACAAGTAAGAGTTGAATAGGAATAACTTTAAACAATCATAAAACAAAATGAAATGTGTAGTTATTTGATGCTGCATAGGGGTAAATGAAAGCAGCATATTTAATTTTTCACTGCATGATATCAAAGCTGACAAATTCAATATGTGTCCATAACCTTATATATTTATGCATTTATCTGGTAATAAACATTCAGAAGTAGCAATGTATGCAGCTTAATGCTTTTGAATTCATGGATCTAGAATGTAAAAGAAGGTATGTTGAAAGTTTCTACTAATCTGATGTTGCAAAGGATTAAGCAAGCAATAATGCTACACCCCTGGAAGGGTGTTAATTACCCATTAACACACACCCTACAGGGCATTATTGTGCTTACATAATGGGCTCTCTGTAAACTTGTGTTTTATTTACTTATATATTCTTTATTGCTATATTATTTTTTATATATTTTTGCTGTAAAATAGTTCATCCACCTACTGTTTCAGAGTTGCTGTAGTATATGTAAATGGTGTTAGAGGAATAATTTTGCATCCAAAATATATCATTTAAAAAAATCAAGATATTTGGTTTATTTTTTGGTCCCTTACTGCTAAAATGTGTCATTTTTTACCAGTCATTGGGGATTGAAGTCATTAAATACATACATTTGACTTTCAGACTTTATTTCCTTCAGAAAATTCATGTTAGCACAAATCCTGTTATAATTTTTATAAGTATGACATTTAAAATCTGTTCCTATTTTTGAGCCTTTGTTCCCCCTTTATTTCAGGCTTTATCCAGATTTCTTGAGCTAAAAGGTCGAGAGGCATGGAAACCTCTTGTCTGCTACTGCCAGTGGTCCATCATCTCACTGCCTCTCCCTCTCTCTCTCTCTCTCTCTCTCTGTCTCACACACACACACACACACACACACACACACACACACACACACACACACACACACACACGCACACTTGTACTTCAGAAAATGCTTGCTAACACAAGTCCAATTATGAAGAAACTGTAATTTTTTAAGGGGAATATGTTCCTGTTTTGAGCCTTTGTTCCCCCTTTATTTTAGGTTTTATCTAGTTAACTTCTCAATGCTGCTGTTGCTCGATCATTCTCACTCTTCATTCTTTCTCACTCACACACACAACTCACTTTCATGCACACATTCACACACACAGACAGAAATAAACACACATACAGAAACATAAACATATACCCACTCACTTTTTTTCTGTTATACTTAGTTTTTACACCCATTAAGCAGCAAAAGTGCTGCTTAGCGAGTGCAAAATAACGGCTCTGTCAATCTCAGTTTCACTCACATCCATGCATACACTTACACACAGACATAAACACACACACACTTTTGTTTTTTAGTTTCTTTTTTAAATATATCTGCAGGTTAACTGCCACAAGGCATGGACAGTTGAATATCAGAGGACAGTGTAATGTGTTAATCTATGTCATGCACACATTGAAACCAAAGTAAATGTCATACAACAATAAAACATAAGCATGACAGATACATGGTATGCATGCACAAGACTGCATATACAGTCCAATCAATGAAATAGCAATCACAATATTGGCAGCATAACACAAGTGGAGCATACTTTCAATACTTATGGACTAGAGGGGCCAGGCTGACATGGTACAGACTCCTCAATGATATCATGGACTATTGCCCTGAATGAATCCTGGATAGCCTCTAGCATATCCTCAAAGAAGTACCCCATCATGTCACTCATCTCTACTCAGAATACATTCGTCATGACCTCCCAAATCTCCACCCGATAATCATCTCAATCCCGGCCATGTAGACATCTCCTCCAGGGTGTAAGCAGGATGGCTCAGGCAGGGGTAGATCCAGGTTCATTGGCATGGTTGACATCATCATCATCACTGTCAACTGCTGAAGACTCTGGCAGTGGCCTCATATGTTCTCATTGTCATCTTCAGATTGGAAAACATCCGCATGCCCCATGTCCTGTACAGATTAATTGCAAAGCAACAGAAAACAAAAGCAGATGTGTATCTTATATGACATCCCACGAATATCATAGCACAACACATATATGTGGCTTGTCATGACTCAAATATCTGGGTCAGACACTGCCATGTTTCCTGGGCCTGCACTTGGGGTCGCACCGTATGTTACCTATGCTTGTGACTTCTGTCCCATATGTGTTTCTGCTCCTCCTCTGATTGCTCTGAGATGTCCTCTTCAGAGATATGGGATCCTTGGGATAGTTCATCAAAGTCTACAGCTGGAAGACCACCATGTGCTCTGGATAATGTAGTATGGCACACATCATTATCACCTTTGCTGCCTTTTCATCTGTGTATTGCATTGCACCCTCAGATGTGTTCAGACATCTGAACCTGGCTTTCAATACACCAAAAATACACTCTGTGGTGCTTCTGGTTGCATTGTGTGCTCTATTGCAGGCCTTCTGTGCAGGGTTTGATGGTCCATGTTACATGGTCATTATCCTCATTAGCCATGGCTCAAGTAGATAACCAGTCACGTGTTTTGGGGAATAAAAACACTTTTGATCAGACCGGATATTGTTGTGAAGAGTATGCTTAACTTTTACTCTTGCTGCATTCCTATACTTACCCAATTGCAGTCCCTTAGGTATTTCACCTTGCTGGAATGCAGCCTTCAGTCAACTTTCCCTCCAAATGGCAGCATCATGGACACATCTAGGGTGTGTTGCCATAATGTTTGTTATGCTGCCTTTTGCTGCACACACAACCTGGAAGTTGATGGATGGCCATCCCTTTCTATTTATGTATCAGTCTGCTTCATGATGTACTGGTGTCTTGATAGGGTTCTACCTGAGTTAGTCGACAGCACAGAAGATCGACAACGGAATCCGGAGCTCCAGAAGATCGACAATGAAGAAGACCGACGCGAATCGCGAGTGCCAGAACATCAACAATGCAGAAGACCGACACGACGGATGACAACACCGACGCCGAGGATGCCGACATGGGAAAAGGCTGTGTGAGTATGCGGTAGTGACGGACGTTAGGGTGCGAGTCAGGTAAGTGTGGATATTGACGGTCTGTGGGGATAGGGGTGGGTTAAGTAAGTTAGGGTTAGGGAGCGATAGGGATGGGTTAAGTGAGTTAGGGTTAGGGAGCGATAGGGGTGGGTTAAGTGAGTTAGGGTTAGGGAGCGATAGGGGTGGGTTAAGTGAGTTAGGGTTAGGGAGCGGGTTAGGTACGTGTGCAATAGTGACGGACCTTAGGGTTAGGGTAAGGTTTAGTGTGGGTTTGTAAGGATTTTGGTGTGCTTGTGTTGTGTATGTGGTTTGTGGAATGGGGATGTGTTTTGTTTTTTATTGTTGTTATTGTGGTGTGTGCAGTGTATGGGGTTTCGTGTTTGTGTACCGTCGGTTATTTCGTTGTCGGGTATGTGAGGTTTCGTGTTAATGGACTGTCGATTATGTGGTGTCGGTGATGTTGTTGTCGGTGTTGTGTGGTTTCGACTATGTCAGGTAGAACCCTTGATAGGTATTTCTGTGCAATATATTGTGGGAAGTTTGCAGTGTTATAGAACTAGTGCATTACAGTTCTCTGCTCCGTGATGGTGTAAGAAAATTTTATGTAGTCATCTACCTGGCTTCCAGGAATTTTGCCAAGATATGTCAGGCAGTCATCTTTGATAGTCCCACAGCATCCTCCATGTGTCTCTGGAATGTCCCAGATACAAGTACATCCAGGCTGAGACACACTTTGGATTCAAGGGGGATAGGGCTTCCTCACAGTTTCTGCACAGACTTGTGGGGGAATCCAAATTACAGTCATCTCATCTTACTTTCTACTACTATGAACCACTTAATAGTTCACTCAAATGGCAGCAACCTTTGTTAAGTCTGCATGACTAAGAATCTCGAACTCTGCCAGCACTGACTGCTCAGTTGCACAGCACATGTGCATGCTTCTATCTCTTTCTCTCACTTTGGGAATGTGGACGTGATATAGGTTGTCATGGATGTCCTGCTTATTATAGAAGAATTGCATGAAAGTAGAATTAAGCAATTCTCAGCCATTTACAACAGAAGGCCTCATTCACCTATGTACTCAATAAAACGATTTCAGATTTTTGGGTTTAGCTTGGCTTTCCAGTTTGGATCACTTGTATTCCTTGAATCATGCAGTAGGCTTGAGAGAGATGACGAGGCAGTAGATATATGTTTCCACTGCTGTAGTGTATATTTTCAAACTGTTCGGTTATCAGTGGTATTATACATCAGCAGGCATGTTTCCTAGAGGAATCTGTGTGATTTAGCATAATGCTCAACTGTGCTTCATCTCTTTGCCTTTATGCAGTAACCACAACAGCAGTTAATATGCTAGTGTGAGCCTTGACTTGCATGTCTGTAAAAGTCTACTATAACACAAAGTAAAACACCTGTGTAGTTTGAATGTGCTGTTTAGATGTTCTTATACATGGTATGTCAGCAGACTAACAAGCTATCCATTCTCAGGAAGTACATCACTGCATACTGAGAATACATGCCTTGTGAAACAGGTACATTCTCAGTACTTTTACATCTTTTCTCAGCAATAAATGCATATTATTGTCATCCTGTCCAACAGGATTCAAGATGTCCAGAGAACAGGATGAAGAATGTTGAGGCTAGAACATTTCAGCCATGCTAAAAGCAGCATTCTGGTGCAGATACTTAAGGTAAATGGCCTTTGATGGATAGGTAAAGGGGGTTGCAAACCAACTATTATGAGGCTATATGAGGCAGTCAGCACCACAGGACATAAATGTGGTGGGTTAGCAAGAACACACAATGAGACAGGTTACTTCACTAACATGCTCAGCTCTTCCAAGCAGATGGCATAGAGATTGCAAGATGGAGATTCACCACAAAAGGCTGGCTACAAGGGTCCACAAGACTGACAGATATGAAGAAGTTCTTTGTATTACTGTGAGGAGGGGCTGCAACAAGATTTATTCTTAGTGGGTATGTAAATGTTGGTGCTGGGCTTATCCATTCCAGCCGCATCTCAGTAGATGATAGACCAGGCTAGCAGTATACCAGACTAGTTTGCATATACAGTTCCTACACTAATGAGTGCATGGTATCAAAGTAGGCAAAATATACATTTCTTTTTAAAGGCACATTAGGAGTGCAACTGGATGCACCCCCCTCCCCCCCCACTGACAAGGCAAGTTTGCCTAAGAAGGAAATGGAGGCATACAAAACCCCATCCTACATTTCAAATGACTGATATTTAGCATATTGTAAGGAGTTAATTATGGCATTCTCTGGGTTATACATTCATTAGCAGACACAGTGATGGGCAACATGTAGAAATGGCTTAACCTTGACAAGGTGCTGATGTGGACCTTCTGCAAAGTCTGGCAATAATAATACCTGAAAAAACATTACAATCACAGTATATGATGACAATAGTGTCTGCCTCTATCCTGAGTGAGGATCAACCCTCAAGAGAGGTTATATGTATGGCTGAAGATTGTGGCTCTCATGTGAAACTGGTTGAGCTCACACCAACCTCTATGCAGGAGGAATGACCTGTAGCTGAGAATCTCTGAAGTCCTGCAGCTGTACCTCACAAACCAGCTTCCTAAATGTGCACTACTTTCTTGTTGAGCTTATCCACTATAGACCTGCTAGGGCACCTGACACATTTAAACAGTACAGTTGCCCCTGATAGGCAGGCAGCATAGGACATTAATCAGCAGATGTACAGGACTATGACCCAAGGACAGTCTGTTGCCACACAGACCTTCATACAATTATTAATGTCTTATGTACCCTTCTTGGTGATTATGCATAGTTATGCAAGGACATGGAAACCAGACAATTATAAATGGTTTGTCAGGTGAGGGCTATGGTGGGACATGATGCTACAATAAGCACCAACCTCCATAGTAGTGCCAGTACCATCATGTTGGTGCTGATTGGCAATGTTGTCTGTGGCTGGAGTAGGGTTTGGACCCAGGATGACCATATACGTAGACTACTGAAGGGACTAAGTGCAAGAACTTTGGTGTCTGAAGCTGGCAAATACCTTGCCACCCCTTGATACAGTTGATGATGACTACTTACTTCGAGGACTGGAATCTGAAATCAAATATCATTTGCATACAAGTCATGAAGTAGCACTCAATCCCTACAATATAGAATCTAGAGACCTGCAGCATCTTGCCAGCAGAGGTCATGCAGTACAACACTATACGTGCCCT
The DNA here is from genome assembly GCF_019279795.1 of Protopterus annectens. Classification (NCBI taxonomy): domain Eukaryota; kingdom Metazoa; phylum Chordata; order Ceratodontiformes; family Protopteridae; genus Protopterus; species Protopterus annectens. Next base: position 282,751,446 of record NC_056734.1, on the reverse strand, counting down.
GGGAGGCCTCAAGCCCTGTTTCCCCTTCAGTAGCTTAGCAATTCAAAAGAATTTCATAGTGGCTTCCTATCCATGTAACAGGAGGACATGAACATTGATATAATCTATCCTTCCAGCAATCCCCCCCCCCCACATTCTGCACCACTGAAATGTCTCGAAAACCCATTTCCTGTTGCCACTCTTGTGTTAGTCTGTCCCCTGACTCCTTTGCATTGATTGATTGTGTCTGCACTTTTCACCATGTTTTCTCACCTACTTTATGTTGACAGCTTAGTGTTACACTTTTCAGATGACGATGTGATCCACACCACCCTATATCTTATGTGGTTTTAATGTTTGATACAAAGTGAAACCAGACCATGAACTGATCAGCAAAGCCTGGTAGGAACACTGCATGCATTATGTTTACTATTTTTGCCCCATATAGACTATGGCCAAAAGTTGCTAATCGGCTGTTGTCATCTTCCGCAATGGTGCTGCATATATTATATTCTTGCTGATGAAAATCTCAGCCTCAACTCCTGCTGCTGGTGGATGGTGATATGCAGCCACATAATTAGGGACATTGATCTCACTTCTGCAATATCACATTGTAGAGTATGGTACCAACCACGGACATTTTGTTGCTGTATTGGGAAACCCCAGATATATTGAGCAGCCTAAAGATATACTCTATAATATTCTATGTCTAGGACATGAGCAGTGCTGAAAGCATCTCAGCAATGTTTCAGGATTGTGTGTGTGTGTGTGTGTGTGTGTGTGTGTGTGTGTGTGTGTGTGTGTGTGTGTGTGTGTGTGTGTGTGTGTGTGTTTTGTGGGGGGGGGGCATAAGCCGGGGTTCCAAACTGTAGGCTGCATGACCTGTACAATCCAATACATGCATTTTTATGGCGAGGTTTCCTGACCACACGCATGGTGTGTATGTCACAATGCATCTTTGATGCACCATGCCAGAACTTATGAACACGATGACCCCTGTGAAAAATCACCATGCCAGGGATAAACATAAAGATCTGAAGTTAACCACTTTCCTGAGGTACTTGGTGCTGTAGACTTCACTCATGTGGTCACAAAGTCTCCCCTGGCCCACAGTCCCAGAAATACACCATTAGGAAAGCTGTCATTTCCTCAATCATGAGGACTACCAGGATGCTGCTCTCACACAGACACACACACACAGACACACACACACACACACACACACACACACACACACACACACACACACACACACACACACACACACACACACGCACGTAATGATTCTTGTGCATCATATGCCACCTGGCAGTTGAGTGAATCACAGCAGAAAGTGGGCAATGTTGAAGGAAACAGTTTGATCATTATTAATTAATGGCATTCAGCCTTTATGTGTTCAGAACTGTACCAGAGAGCTAGTATAGCTGGTTTAGGGAAGGTATTTGACAATTTTCCAAAGAACCATTATGTAAATACATATTTTTTTTTGATTAGCTTGAATCCATTTTTTCTTAAGCATAAATGACAGTCAGTGAACTGTAGCAAGAATCTAGCTCTTAGTAAAAATCTCTGACAGGTGTTTAGCCTGAAGGCTTTTTTTTTTTTTGCTCCTGAATTCTGAAGAGAAGAGAGGACTTTTTCCCCCTCGTATTCTTCAGACCTGAGCTACAGCTCTGGATAAAGAAGTTGTGTGTGTGTGTGTGTGTGTGTGTGTGTGTGTGTGTGGGGGGTGATGTGGAATTGATTCATTACAAACATGTATGTGTGAGATGGGTGATAAAGCATATGACCAGAGACTAGAACAGTTGGCCCTCTTCTCATTGTAAAACAAAAGCGGAAAAGACTATATGTGTGCACAAGATAATTTCAGGAAGACATAATGTAATTATCCTGGCCAGGGAGGCTAGATGGGGAGGAAAAGGTACAGGCTGCAAATGGCAGGGACTAACTATTCCCTGGCTCTCCAGAAGTATTTCTTCACAGAGAGGGTTGTAAACTCATGGACTTGACTAAATGAGTAGGGGCAGGCAGGGAATCCACAGAAGCATTCAACAGGGCATGGAACAGGTGGAGAAAGGTTTAGGGTAGAAGAAAGGATAGAAGGGAGGCAGAACTTTAAATGCTCTTAAAGGCAGATTAGTTAGCCTTATTATCCCCTTCTGACATCAGTAAAATGTAAAGGAATGTAATGCAGAAAACAAGAGCTAAGTTATAGTCAACTATTTTATGATAGAAAATGAGCAGGAACACCTGCACTGTAGCTTTACCTTATCAGTATGACCACTGAAGAACCATTCTTGCAAAGTTCATTAGAAATAAAGTAAATGTCTAAAGGAGAGACAATGAGGTAATTATTATTCCTGGAAAGATATCATTTAACACATTTTAAGACTTAATTTGCATAGGACTGAATGAGCTATAGCCTACATTAGCACAGCTTAAACATATGCTTCTCTAAAATGTGCCTGCCCCCTTCTCCAGATTACTCATCGAACATACATGAACTAATAGGATTAGAAGTACCTGAACAACCAAGATTTCAAAGGTCGTAACACCCTTCTGAAGAAAAATAATGTGCTATTTGCGAAAGAGAACTGTAGAAACAAAGCTACAGAGCCAGATAGTTTGCTTGGAACTTGAGAAGAGGAGTGTGCCTGACCCTGCACAAGATGTTCCTTTTAGCAATGTCAGACACACGCCAAACTGGACAGGTGCCAAGCTATAAAGACATCTCCACTTTTTTCACTCATGCTTCACAGAGCTGAGAATCCCATTGAATGTATATGATTTTTTTTTCCTTTTTAGTGAATATTAGAACAGACTGAACCAAAATTCAGTAGTGCTTAATGCACCAAATTTAATTAGTTAAATGAGATGCCTGCAGAAGCAATCTGTTCTTTTAATTATATTTTCTTAACGGATAAGGTACACTGGGTACAAATAGTTTATTTCAGGGAATAACACCAGAGGTTTTATATCTGAGTCATACCACATGCAAAATGAACTCTGACTTTCAAAACGGAATTTGCAATATGCTATCTCACTGTTTCTAAGCATTTATCTCTCTTTTTTTCTCGATCTTTGTTTTCCCTTCACTAACTACTTATGATTACTGGAAATTTAGGCAATCAAGGAGAATTCCTACTACGTTTTTTTCTTAGATTTAGGGTGTTTTACATATTATTTTATCATATACTGCTAAACCAAAGAAATGAAGTGAGGCATGTTGTATATTTGATGGACTACCTAGTTCCGTGGCACAGAGGGATAGAGCTCTAAATGTGACCCAGGTGAGTAGTATTTGATTAGAAGCTCCAGGGTTGGGGTAGCCAGGCAGAAAAGCAGAATTGTGAAGGGGTATGACCCATTCACCCCTTCTGGGAAGGAGGATGGTTGGAGGTGCTCATTGAACACATGGGGCAGTGTGATTTCTGCAGTGGAGATGGGGGGGCTACTTCTCATGCTTGAGGGAGGGGGTGGGGCTGCATACTGGCATAGTCCCTTGTGGAACTGAAGGACAATGAGTACGGACAGCCTATTGGATGTCGACCTTCCTTATGACCATCGCAGGCAATCCCACAAACCACACTGATGGATGCTTTAATGACGGCACCTCTTAAATAGCTCTCACCCAAGCGAGGAGAAAACAAATGGGTCATTTGGTCCAGAAGTAGCTGATGATCAGCAGGTAGAAGGGGACTAAAATGACAGAAAAGAATAAAAGATTTAAAGGTATGATGTCTGGTTTATACACTGCTTAATTTTTAAGCACATTATGAGTGCATTGCATCATGCAACCACAAAATAGAAAATGGAGCTCATGAGAATCTAGGTAATATTTCTTTAAACTTACCAATCATCAAAGCTTTAAATGAGGTCCTAAAACTATACTTCATTGAAAAATAGCCTAATATATATTCTGGTTATGAAATTCCTTCTAGATGAAACTTTTCTTAGATTTCTAGAAAAACAAACAGTGGCTTGATTAGATACAGAACATAGTTATCGTTAAGGAAATTTTCTCAGCTCTGGATGTCAATGAATTGGAGAGTGCTGATATTACAAAGCAGGAGATAATCCTACTGTCTGAATATGTATAGCATTCTTTGTCTTCTATGCTAATGTATGGCACTGGGGCAGATATGCACTGGTTATTTTCTCATAATCCATGACTAGGTGTGGGTATTGCTGGATTCACCCACTGCTGCCATTCTTGATTTGTTCTTGTGATCAAATACATCCATCTGTGGTAAATCCAGCATTACCAAATACAGGAGTGGAGTTATACAATGACATTATTTAAGAGAAAACTCACCTGTTTTTACATAATGACCTTGTATAATTGCAGTTTAATGTTGCCCCATGGCTACACTATCATAGGGAATGTTTAATGATGTTCTGTGCATGCATTCAGAATGTATATGCTTGCATAGTTTATAGAAGTTTCTACTGATCCCCCCCCCCCAATGAAGTCAGGAGTGTGCTATATTCATTGTACAGTAGAGTCAATTATCTGAACGTCGATTATCCGAAACGTCAGTTATCCAAACACAGCCTTCCAAAGTTTTTGGATAGGAAAAATCATAAAGTCTGAATATGTAAACACTATACTTATTCGCCTGTGTGTGTTTTTGAGCTTGTAGCCTGCTCATGTGTAAAAGATATTCTTTATTGTCCAATGGAATCACTTAGTGGGTGAAAAGCATGCAGAAAAAAACAATAATTTTGCAGTTTTTTATCCGGTTCAATGTATGTCTGATTATCCGAACAGTTTGATTATCCAAACTACCCAATGTCCCAATTAGTTTAGATAATCGCCTCTCTACTGTACACTAATGGAATCCCATGCAGTGATTTTCATTTAGATATATGGGCTTCACTCTTCGGTTTAAGGGCTTTTGCTTCCCAAAATACTTTCAGACAGCACTGGCAATTAAATAAAATAATTCTACAGAAAAACAGCTGCTGTAATGTTTGTTTGCTGGCATCTGTATATCAGCCTTGCTATAACAGTGGCATTTAATTTCAGAACAGCTACGGCTCAATTACCAACTATAAAACTAGATTCTGTGAGCACTGCTGGATTTACAGTGGGCACACTGATTGGTCTCACCAATAAGCATGTACATTTTTGAATAATAATAATCCATAATTACATATGATTCTTTATACTTGCAGAAGGCAGTGTGTAATCTTTTATACTTGCTGAAGGCAGAATGTGTGCGTGTTATTGAGTGCCTTGATATTTACATAAATGAATGAAATTCAGTAAATAATGTTCTCATTGTGAGACAGATATTCTTTAGATTTGCAAAATGTGCTTATAAGGTATTTTCTTGAGACTGACTTGATTGTAGCTGATCATGACAGAGCAAAAAACATTAAAAGTGTTGTTTCCTAAATCGGATAAAATTTCTGAAAACCAAACTACATCTTCTTTATTAATTGCATTAACTGTGTTAATTGAGCTTATTTTGTTCATTTTGAATTAAAGGATTTTTTTAATAAGCTATTCAAAAAGTCCTGATAATAAGATGACACAGTCATTAGTGAATATTTTTATATTCAGTTTTAACCCCATTGATATCTGAGTTTAGAATGCTGGCCTATTCCAAGACAGCAAAGGCGTGAGATTATACTCCCAGTGAATATAGTTGTATATTTGCAGGAAGCTGATGGATAATTCTTTGAGTGTGAAATGCCTGAAGCCCACTACACCAAGGAACACAATAACGGTCACTCTTTTCTGTAGAAATCACTGCCAGTACACTTTCTATGTGCATGTGTCAGCAGTGACTACTCTCATTTAGGAGATCTGGCCATTCTTGGAGTTGTTGTAATCATGGTGTTTCTATACATAAATTGGGGGGTGGAGAGTTTGATGGCAAAAAAAAAAAATCTTGAGTTTAATTTTTCACCTTTTGAGTTTTGGCATTACTTTTTGGCATATTTGTTCCACAGTATTCTGATATCCCTCCATAGTGGAACTAAGAACAACAGTGGAGAAAGGAATTTTTCCTTGTCTTGTGTCCATTGTAAGAAAAGCCAAGTTATTGGTTTTAAGTGAAGAGCTTATCTGTTAAAGGAATTCTCCAGCAATGTCAAACATAGCTATGTCTACACATAAATAATATATTTTTTTATAAAATTTGAAGCATTCTTAAAGACCACACATAAAATCTATAACTTGGATTGGATCATTTTGGAAGAGCAGTAAATGGGTAATGAGGAAAATGATATGATCCTAACTAGATCTTACCCTGACAAAGCCAGTCAGTGATTTCTGAATTAAAGTGCAAGGAGATAGGCCTACTATTTACATGAAATAAAGATGGTCTTTTCAAGGAGATAGGCCTACTATTTACATGAAATAGAGATGGTCTTTTCAAGGAGATAGGCCTACTATTTACATGAAATAGAGATGGTCTTTTCAAGGAGATAGGCCTACTATTTACATGAAATAGAGATGGTCTTTTCAAGGAGATAGGCCTACTATTTACATGAAATAGAGATGGTCTTTTCAAGGAGATAGGCCTACTATTTACATGAAATAGAGATGGTCTTTTCAAGGAGACAGGCATACTATTTACATGAAATAGAGATGGTCTTTTCAAGGAGACAGGCCTACTATTTACATGAAATAGAGATGGTCTTTTCAAGGAGACAGGCCTACTATTTACATGAAATAGAGATGGTCTTTTCAAGGAGACAGGCCTACTATTTACATGAAATAGAGATGGTCTTTTCAAGGAGATAGGCCTACTATTTACATGAAATAGAGATGGTCTTTTCAAGGAGATAGGCCTACTATTTACATGAAATAGAGATGGTCTTTTCAAGGAGATAGGCCTACTATTTACATGAAATAGAGATGGTCTTTTCAAGGAGACAGGCCTACTATTTACATGAAATAGAGATGGTCTTTTCAAGGAGATAGGCCTACTATTTACATGAAATAGAGATGGTCTTTTCAAGGAGACAGGCCTACTATTTACATGAAATAGAAATAGTCTCTGCAAAGCAAGGCGAGAAATGTGATGTTGAAGTGTGACATACTGCTAGGCATGACACCATCACCCTTTATGTTATCTGACATGCCTTAGTGCTGGGATCCAAAGAGATGTATGAATGCTTTTGAGGAGTATTGTTTATGATAAAGGATTGGACTCATACAGCAGCAGCGTCTTCATCCATTAACGAGACAACTCAATTCTGACATGTATTTACTGTGAGACGTGAGCTTGCCACTGGAAAACGTATATTTTTTCATAGGGAAAGTGTATGAAGCTACATCTGAAGTACAAAGAGTGGAGTAAAAAATCCTGAATCACATGACTAATGCTATTACTATTGGGAACAGCACACTACTGCATGTTTGAAAGCTGAGATACTCTTTTTTTTCTCCCCCGCATCGTTTGATTTTTATACACCAGCAGTGGTGCAGCGGTTACCGTCATCGCCTCACAGCAAGAGGTTCTTTGGTTCAATTCTCAGTTGGGATGCCTTCTGTGCAGAGTCTACATGTCCTCCCTGTGGTCACATGGGTTTCCTCTGGGTGCTCCTGTTTCCTCCCACATTCCATAGACATACAGTAGGTGGATTGGACACTCTGAATTGGTCATAGGTGCGAATGAGTGGTATGGATGAACTACTGTGGCAGGACTAGCCTCCTGGCAGTGTAAACCTTGGCTTGAGATGATTGCCAGTGTTGAAGTGACACCCCGACCCAATGGGAAAAAGGAGTTGAGGTTCGATGGATGGATCCCCAGCTTAAGGCATAGACTCTCTTTAAATGTAATGGTAGCTGTCTTACTTAAAGCACTGACAGACATCAGCTCATACCTGTATTTTACACCATAGCGTATCTGCCTGCTACTGTTTCCTTCTGAAATAAGTGAGCTTTGTGGGCTTCAGCTTCATACCAGACCTTTGTCTTTTACTGGTTACATTACACTTATATTGCTTCTGTGTAAATAGCACATCAGTCTCATGCAGCCTCTATTCATTTATAACACATTGGGCCTCTATGCCTTTCAATATCTAAGCATTTAGTTTAGAAAAGTGAAGATTAAGCAGGTCTACTACTCTCCACAGATTATCTTTCATGAACAAATTTACTGCATGAGGTAAGCCTGGTTATGATGGTGTAGTCAGAGATTGCTGTACCCATTATGTCTGATGTGGTTATGATGGTGAAGTCAGTAATCGCTGTACCCTTTATGTCAGACATGGTTATGATGGTGTAGTCAGAGATTGCTGTACTTATGTCATCTCATGCTTTCTAATTTCTCCAAATCTTTTGGGTTTCTAATACTATGACAGGAATGGACCCCATTCCTAAGTCAAAGTACAATTAAAGTTCATGAAATTGTTATTGTTTCAGTCTTTGATGTCAGCCAAAAGTGCTCTTCGTAGCAGCCGCAATGTGCCCAGTAATGACTCCTTCTGCAATTCGTATGGGGATACATGTATTGATAACAAATCTAAATATGATTGTAGATTCTTTTTTTATAAGACCCATTGCTCCTAGTACTATTGGAACTGTCTGTGTATCTTTCTTCCACATTGCTCTCTTTTCTGCCTGCTGATATTTTATGACTGTGTTTCTCTCTACACAACAGACTGTAATCACTAGTTGTGGCAATTTCAATGATCAATGCTACTTTTATCTTCTTTAGTGGACCACTATATCCGGTTTTCTAGCATCTATCTTTTCAACTGCTGGTAATGGGTGATCCCAAGTGATGCGGACTTCATCATTTTCTATGATGCTTTCTGGCTCATGTTTCCAGTGTTTTTCGGCCACTTTAATACCCTAATGTTTGCACAATCCCCAGAACAACAGTCTTGCCACATTATTATGCCTTTCAGTATACAGTCCTTCTGCCATTAGTATGTCACAACTAGCAATGAGGTGTGTGACTGTTTCCAATTCAGTTTTACAAAACCTACATTTGTCTGTTTCTCCCACATATTCAATGGACTTTTCTAAACCAGCGTGTACATAGCCCACTATCTTGGGCCGCCAGTATTAATCTTTCATCTCTTAGTTTGAATTTGCCTCTCCTTAACCATTCTTCTGTTCGTTCCTGATCAACATGAGGTTCTTCCAGAAGTTTTCTATACTTGCAACTATATTTATGCATTTTCCACATTTCTTGCCTTCTCATCTGGTCCTCAACCTTATATTTTTTCTTTTGTTTTTTTGGCACATTCAGATTAGATTTTGTTCCTAAATGTCGGTGCTGTTTTCAGGATTAAATTAAGTCTTCTGAAGTATTCCTTACTAAGTTTTATTCGCATTTGTTGTGTTTTATTGTTGATCCTTCATCGGTTCCCAAATATTTATACACCCCTTCTTGCTCAAGTTCTTTTATATCACATTCTTGTCCCAAACTGATGTTTTCCTGATGTTGCAGTTTTCCTTTTTTAAAGGTTGCTTTTGCATATTTATCAAGACCAAATAACATTCTTATATCATCTGAAAAAGTTTTGACAACTTGCAGTTGTGCTTTCAGTTCCTCATCTGATGAGCTCTACAGTTTTAAATCATTGACAAAGAGAAGATGAGAGGTCTTTATACTTTGTTATTTTCTAGGAGCCAGATTATAGCTATGGCCTAAGCTGTTAAATAGACAGCTTAATGGGTTAAGGGCAAGGCAGAACAGCAGCGATGACAAAGCATCACCCTGGAATATCCTCCTTTGAATGTTTATCCCTCGACAATAATTTGTCCTTTATCATGGCTTAATTGCAAAGTTCTTTGCCACTGTTTCATGGTCACTGTAAGTGATGTAGTCGATTAGTGTAGAGTGTATCTTATACTTTTTTAAGCACTCTTTTATCCATGAATATGGGATACTATCAGATGCTTTTTTGAAGTCAATCCATGCCATACTTAGATTCATCCCCTTTTTACAGTTCTCCACTATGACTTTATTTAACAATTATGTCTGGTGTGGTGATGATGGTGCAGTCAGAGATTGCTGTACCCTTTATGAAAGACATGCTTATGATGGTGCAGTCAGAGAGCGCTGTGCCCATTATGTCTGGCATGGTCATGATGGTGTTGTCAGAGATCGCTGTTATTGTTATGTCTGATGTGGTTATGATGTTGTAGTCAGACAGTGCTGTACCCATTATGTCAGATGACACTGCTACTTCCTGCATCCTATAAGAAACCTGACAAAGATCGCTATGACTTATGTTTAATAATACAAGTCAGAAGTGGTCTAAAATAATGCTAAACTAGTGGGACTATACATGTGTAGCAGATTATATTTCCACATTGGGAAGTAGGCTAGTCTTGAGGTGTACTGTCTATGAACAAAAAAAAAATCAAATATATTTTTTTATTTCTCTGGAGAGAATTTCCTCCCATACATGCTATGCACTGGGTTCAATACAGTGTTTAAAAATGCGCCAGGTAAATATCTGAAGATTAAATGTCCGTATCCAACTAGTTAGGGTCACAGATGTCTTAAAAAGCATAGAATTCAAGCAAGAGTCCACGTTAATAAAAAACAACAAGGAGACCTAAGTGGCGGGACTGATGATCTGTTCTACACTGGCTAATCTGAGAGCAATACTTTTAGCCCATTGAAAATGATTTGATTACAATCAGGTGATAATATATGTGCCTGGACGTGGAACAAAACTAATATCTATGGGTTCATTTGAGATTACCTTGCTACTTGCTCAAGCTTTTTTGATACAGTACTAGCATTATCAGTCGTATTACTGACCCTGTTGTGTTTCTCCAGATTAGGATTTGATTTATCAAAGCATCTGAAGCATGGATGAAATTCCTTCCCATTTAAATAGGTATAGTTCTCTTGAAAATATTAGGGCATTAAAGATAACCATGTGCTTCACAATACAGAGTAATTCCATATTCTTTGTATTAAAACTAGTAATATTTTTCCAAAAGCAACTTGGAACTCGGCAGCCAAAAATTATGTTGGCCAGTTACCTTTTGTCTCAAGACTATATCCCCTGTAAGCCACTGAAGTATTTTTATGCATGTTTTACTTTTTTTATATTCTTTTTTATATTCTTTAATTTAAATATACATCTACAATGCATGGACTATCATTGTTGCATAACTATGTTATATTAATGATACCCACCAGTTCAGTCCATTCATAATCCAAATCTGACAGAGCACCACCATACTCACAAGCGCACTGCTATTACACCCCTTCCTTTCTTTCCATTTCTTTACCTATCTACTTATATCACTTACTTCTTGAGCCCCAACATTTCTTTTTCTGTCTGTGCTCTCGGGCCTCATCTTGTCCTTAACTTTGCATTCTATTTGCATTCCTCTGTACTACACCCACCTCCTGCCTTATCCCATTCCATTGATAAGTGACTGACAGGGCAAGAAATCTGGACAAAGACAACAGTAATGGGGGATAAAGGGCCAACATTTTAAACATTACTCTTACAAATATAGGAAGTTGCTAAAATAACAGGTTTTGTGCTAGCATGCACTTACTAAAGGATATGAAGTCTGAAACTCAAATGTATGTCATTGTTTAATAACTTCAACTCTCAACGATTTTTCAAATAACCACAAATTCTAGGAGAACAGGGCAAATATTTATGGTACAAATCTGGATATTCTGCAAATATCTGAACAGTTAAGAGGTACACCAGGATCATTAAGCTTATTTGCTCCTCTCCTGACTGCATTTCTTCCTTTTCCCCGTGTCACGTATACAAAATTCCTATATTCATTTTACTTTCCACTATTAAACATTCTCATGTGACTGCCACTTTATTCCATAATCTTTTCATCTCTCTGCATTCCCACACTTGAACATAATTTGCTTATTTAGAAAACCTCCAGTCTCACTCCTACTATTTTCTCACGTTTGATGCTTAGGGTTGTAATATACCATGTATGTAGCAGCTATATATGCTTGTAATATATTAGTTCAGTTCTGTATAAACCCTGAATACCAGCCAAGCTTCCTACTCTATCTACTCCTGTTTTTAAGCCCCACTTTCCCTTAGTCAATTCCCTAACCTTTCAAAACACATCTTTACACTATTCCCAATATTCCTAAACATCACCCTATTCTGCCCCTACCATCTTATCTTCCTGTTCAGTGTAACTCGCATCTTGATCTTTTTTAAAGTTTTTATGGTCATTCTTACTGCCTACTCTTAAAACATCCTTTTGTGCCTCTCATAGTGTTGTCAGACAACTCACCTGTCCATACTGATCCCTTGTCTCTTGGAATATTTTCAACACCTTACATTCAACCATCTGCAAATCTCATACACACTTTCTCTCTGTTTTATTATTTTTATCTCTTTTTAACATCTACTTCTGGCCATTATTCCAACCATTAATACTTTCAAAACTCACTACATACTCCACCCATCCTCTCCAAATCCACACTAGACTCTTTCTCAGTTACCTGCATTTCTGATTTCCACATTTTTTCTTCTTTTTTTTAAGATCCAAATCCCATCTTCTCCATCTAATATTTTCTTCTAGAATCTCTCATACTGTGTTGTATTTACAGCCACCATATCTGCAAACTATGTGATTCCCATGTGTGTTTTTTGTCCCCTCACCTGCAACATCCATAATACTTCTCACATACCCCGCACCACTCCATACAAGTCTGCCGCACATCTCCTGCCACTGCCTTATGCACTATTCCTCAATGCCTTTAGTAAGGAGCATGTCAACAATCAATGGCAGTTTACCTGACTGCCATTGCAGCAAAATGATTCATCTTAAGCACTTTCCCTGATCATTTCCTTTTCTCCACTTTTGGGCAGCTTTTGTGTAGGTATATTTAAGTTTGGGATCATGGGGGTTGTTCCCCAGATATGGATGCAGGGAAACTTGCCCCCTCCAAAAAATTATTCTGAGTTAAACCAAAAGTACTTTTGGCGAAATATTTCCAGAATTTTTACTGTCAGGGAAAGCAGTGTTGATCTATCAGCACGGTTCCCTTTAGTATGCAGTATCCCAAACAGAGCTCCATGAGAAACATAATCATTACTCCTTCTCCTTGCTATGCCATATTATCTTCCTCATGAAACCAGGGGATACCACTGATTTATTGGGGGGCAGATGTTAACCAACATCAATGTACAAGGAGATGCATCAACACCCACTCATCACTGAAAGATATGAAGTTTTCTAGCACCTCTAACAGCTGTCTCTCAGCACTGGCAACAGCACTCAGTCATCTGAGACTGCAGTACAGGTTTGTAGATTTGTTATGGGCTAACTGCCTTTGTGGGCCATTTCAAGCCTAGCCAATTACCCCAGGTGAGAATCAAACCCTGCACCTTATGTCTGTAAGGTAAACACCTTAACTATTATGACAACTTCCTATGTAAAGCTGCACTGGTGCTCATCTCCTTCCATTTCTTCAGCTGATCTCTGCCCCTACTTGATAATACCTCCATTATTAACAAGAAAGATATTGGTGATAGTTGGAAACCCTGTTTTGTACCTGACTCCAGTATTGCCTTCTGAGATATAATCCATTTAGCATATACTCCCTACACCATATATTTGTGTGTCACTTTTCCTCCCTTTACAAACCTATTGATCAGATCTACATCATCAATACCCTTAAGTCACGCTCAGCTACATCAGATCTTTTTTATGTCAAACATCACACTTCTGTCCTTTCTAGAATTATGTGGTCTCTACCCACTGTATAAGAATAAATAACATTCTGCAATGGGATGTAAATAATCACCCCTTCACAAACCCGGCCTGTGGCTCTCCCATCATCCTCAACAATACTTTCTCCAGCATTCCTTCTAATACCTTAGTGAAAATCCTCACATCTGTATACATAAAAGATACAAGCAAGTAATTTGCAGAGGCTACCTGTCTCCATTCCTTTGAGTCTATATTAGAACATCGAAGTTTCAAAACTTTGAATGTTTGAATATCGACCCTATTCAGCAAAAGCTGAAAACATCGAACATACAGAACAGCAAATTTTTTTCCTAGGGAAAGAAATCGCTGTTCCAAACCACATACACACAACATAAGCACACCAAACAAACAGCAATCCACACACATACACCTAAAATCTTACACCTAACCCTACACTAAACTATAAACACACCACTAACTATCCACTTACCTTAACCCAAACCCTAACCCTAAGGTCCGTCACTATTGCACACTCACCTCACCCACGCTCTAACCCTAACTCACCTACCCCGCCCTAACTCTCACATCCACACAATCACACATTTACCTGACCCGTGCCCTAACCCTAACTCACCTAAATCGCCCTAACCCTCACGTCCACACAATCTCACACATACCTAACCCGCACCCTAACCCGCACTCAATCACACACTTACTTGAACCCGACCCGTAACTTTCCACCACAGTGCTGAAAATACTGAAGCAACAGAAACGAACAACCAAATTCTTTCCCTAGGAAAAAATTTGGTTTTCTGTTGCTTCGATATTTTCAGCTTTTACTGAATAGGGGTCGATATTAGAACATTCAAAGTTTTGAAACTTCGATGTTCTAATATAGACCCATTCCTTTTGGGGCAGTTAGGTAGTAGCACCTAGTCACTTCCCTCATCCTGACTGGTCTCTGTCCTGCCTCTATGATTTCATAAAATGCCTTGGTTTATTTTTTCAGCTATTGCAAACCTATCATCTTGTAGAATTTCACATAGTATACACATTCCCTCTTAACACCTGCCTTTCACTCGCACAGACTTCTGATTACATTTGTAAATGTTCTCATTCCTGTCTCTGTGTTCAATATCTCCCTTAGATCTGAGATACATCTGGCCCTCTCACATGTCTTCCTGTTCCACTGACCCCCCCCCCCCACTCAAATACAAACATTTCCTTTCTCACTAACTTTATACAATTCTCAACAAGATCTGCAAAATATTTCATAATCCCTTTCTCCATATGAATCCTCCTCCATTCTATTCCCTGACCATTATACTATTGTCTTCCTTCATATTCCTTAACTTCCACACTAGCATTTTTCTATTATTTCCCCCTATAGCCCAGCACATTATTTCTTTTCTCTCCTCTACCCATACTTTGCTAGCATTTTCCTCACTGACTTATAACTGAAACAATTCAGTACAGCCCTTTCTCACACTTTCATCCAACCCTTTTTATCTAGTATTTGGCTCTGCTGTTTCCTCAACATGATTTACAGTTTTTGTTCTCTTACCTCACTTCCCATTCCCATGTGTCACACCCTGTCTGCAATCCATCCAGTCCACATAGTTTGCAGGTCCTCCCATCTGTCCTTTCTCTCCTTTCCATGTTCTACATCCGTCCTTTTCCCCTCCTGACTTAAAGTGGTTTCACCTCAATCACATTTCTTCATTTTCTCCACCACTACTTAATTAATATATGAACACCTGAACTATCCCTCTCATTTTTTTCCACTTGCACAGCCTCATACACTATCCATTCTAGTTAGTTTGCCTGTTTAGTTCCATTACTATAACACGCCTTAAGATGTAGGTTTCCATGTAGGTTTTCTTTCTTCATTCTCCATGTGTCAGCAAGGATCTGGTCCTCCAACTTATCTAGCAACTTCATATTTCTTTCCATATGTACTTTCCTTTTACCAAACAATATGTCCTTATCAGAATCTGTTACAACAATAAAAATCAGTAACACCATCTCTCTCTCTCTCTCTTACATTACACTTTAGTCATCTGTACTATCTGTATGTAAGATTATATCTTATTCTGTATGTAAGATTATATCTTATTCTGTCATGTATTGTTTAGTCCATTAATGACTACCACTACCACATCCATTTTCTATTTTTGCTCCTAGCCGTCAGTCATCTCACATTCTCCCCTAAAGCCTTTTCTTCGAATGTAACTCATATTCATCAGGAGCACTATCCTTCTTTTCTATCTCTAACAGTCTTGTCATACCAAATCAAGCCCCTTCCTTACAGGCCTCACCCAATTCCCTTTTCTTTAACTTAGCCTTCTGCATCATGACCATAATCTTCCCTGTCCATTTAGTCACCACATCATGCTCTTTAATGGGATTATTTAATCTCCACATTCCATGTAATAGGATGCACTGTCTTAAACTCTTCCCCCAAACCATGCCACCTCTATCTTCTGTCCTTCCAGCAATCCTATAGTTTCTCAGCCACCACTTCATATGCTAACGTAACCACTCATACAATGTCCCAGTGGCCTAGCGGTACATTAACTTATTGCAGTAATATTATGTCTGCAGCCCACTGTTTTTTTTCTTGAAGCTGCTGAACCTAATGGTTGCCATCACGTGCATTTAATATCTCTCCTTTTATCCTTCTCCCTCATTATCTTATCTCTCCATATTATACACAATATTGCTCTTTTCTGCATTACCAACTTCTGCTTTCTTGTCTGCCCCAGCTTTACCAAGGTTCGTTTACAATTTGGGTGCCATCCCTCACCCGAAGCTCCTTTCTTTGACTGTTTTCCCAATACCTTAATGCTACTGGGGCAGCACTGGTGACATTACTTACCCCTCCTCATACCTCTCCTTGCTGTTCACATATAAACAGCTATATGTCAAGTTGTCCATCATCTCCTCTTTATTGCTGTTATTTATTCACTTTGCTCTCTGCCAGCTTATAGCCCTATATCACCCTGGTAATTCACAAGGAGACATACCCTTCAGATCCCTCTTCTAACTTTGGGGCAACCTAAAACTAAAGCTTCAACTGAATAAAGGTGGTTGGTTGTTGGTGTTATAGCATTATGTTTTCTCTTGATATACTTCTGTATTTATTTTGTCAATTTTGTTGACTTTGAGTTAACTACTCATCACAGAATTGGTTTAAAGTTTATGTTGCTGGATTACAAGCAGATGCTAACAACTAGCAGGTGTACAGGTCAAAGTCTAGAACCTGGTAGTCTGGCTGACATCATTTCAGGCATATTATTGAAGGATTGTTGTTTTTATTCTATGACAAACCCAAGCATATTTTAGGAAATGGATACCTTTTACTTTGGTTTACATTAATATACTGAGTATGTTTCTCAGCTGTCCATATTTTTGCCTCAGATTTTTGGTCAGTTCCTCATAAAATCTGTTGTTTTCTGTCAAATCACTGGGATGCTCTAAGGACTGAAGTCACAAATAATAACAAACATTTTAGTTTTAAACTTCATATCCTTCAGTAAAATGCATATGATGACAAATCATGTTATTCTAGTAACTTTTTTAAGTTTATAAAACCAACATTTAAAATCTGTCCCTATTTTTGGGCCTTTATCTCCCCATTATGTCAGGTTTTGTCCAGATTGCTTGCACTAACAGGTTGAGAGGTCTGATACTAAACTTGAACTGCTGACTTCCAATTTAAATTACTGTGTCTTATAGGATAGTTTACTGTACAATTACTTAGTTTGGAAGATCTTGCCAATTTATTTGACCTTCCAAATCACCCTTAGGTGGTGTGTTTTTATGTATGCATGAGTGTGTCCATGTGTGTGTGTGTGTGTGTGTGTGTGTGTGTGTGTGTGTGTGTGTGTGTGTGTGTGTGTATGTGTGTGTGTGAGCCAAGAATGGGGCAAGAGACCAGACAGGGAATACAGCATAGTTACGTACCCAGGCAGTTAAAGTGGGGAGGAGAGTTGCTTGATGTTACAGTTTATCTTATCAACACATACAGTTAGGAAGGTGAGAAAGTGATGAATGAATAAAGGAGATGGGTAGGTAGAACAGGATATTATTTATGGAGATCTGAATCTGCTAGGAACATTATGGGCGAGTCCAAGCTCCAGAACAAAGAGGGAATGGGAGTTGTTTGAGTTCTCAGACCATAAGGAATTCAGCCAACTGGTGCAAAACTGAATGAGAAAGGGCAGAAGTTTGAGTGTGTTCCTAAGCAATTCAGATGGGTCCTTGATGTCCAAGTTAAAAAACTGTTAGCCAAAATGTTTCATGCAGCTATGAGGTTTAACATGAGGAGAATGCAAAGGCAAAGAATGGGGATGGGTTTCAGAAGCTATGAGGTTTAACATGAGGAGAATGCAAAGGCAAAGAATGGGGACTGGTTTCAGAAGCTATGAGGTTTAACATGAGGAGAACACAAAGGCAACGAATGGGGATGGGTTTCAGAAGCTATGAGGTTTAACATGAGGAGAATGCAAAGACAAAGAATGGGGAACGGGTTTCAGAAGAGCTGACTGTACTGCGTCAAGGAGAGGGCCAATGATGAGATAGGGGGTCTACTTCTAATGACCGAAACGCCGATTCGCCGACAGTGAAATCACCGACGCCAGAAAACCGACAACACACAAACCCGACAACGCGAAACACCGAACACCATAACACCGACACACTACACGTAAACAACACAGTACACTACAACACATATCCACTAGCCCTAACCCAAACCCTAACCCTAAGGTCCGACACTACCGCACACTCTCCCTACCTGCACCCTAACCCTAACTCACTTACACACCCGAACCCCAAGCTCCGACACTACCGCACACTCTCCCTACCTGCACCCTAACCCTAACTCACTTACACACCCCGAACCCCAAGCTCCGACACTACCGCACACTCTCCCTACCTGCACCCTAACCCTAACTCACTTACACACCCCGAACCCCAAGCTCCGACACTACCGCACACTCTCCCTACCTGCACCCTAACCCTAACTCACTTACACACCCGAACCCCAAGCTCCGACACTACCGCACTCTCCCTACCTGCACCCTAACCCTAACTCACTTACACACCCCGAACCCTAAGCTCCGACACTACCGCACACTCTCCCTACCTGCACCCTAACCCTACATCCCTGAGTATTGCACACTTACCTGTCCGCTCCCTACTCCTAAATCCCTCACTATCGCATACTTACCAGGTCGCGCTTACACATTCCCCTTGTCGGTCTTCCATCTGTCGGGATTCGAGCGTGTCGGTCAACTGCGTTGTCGGTCGTTTCGTGTCGGTGATTTCACTGTCGGCGAATCGGCGTTTCGGTCATTAGAAGGAGACCCGAGATAGGATAATAGATGCAAAAGGGGTGAGTAAACACACTATGGGAATGAGTTAGGCATGGAGTACACAGGACTATGGACAGGTATATGAAGAAGTAGAAAGAAAACAAAAAGTAGAAAAAGACAATGTGGCCACACAGACGTGCAATGCTAACGATAAGTGCCAAAGATAGGTCCCACCAGAGGTCACACAGGTAATATACTACCATTAAACGAATGCATCCAAATTAGTAGGTCTTAATTAAATGCACAAACTTTATACTATTTTTTTCAACAAGTTGTATAATGTTTCATATTGTATTGATTGCTTTTCTCAATTTAAAGATGTTTCTTCTATTATCCCATGATTTTGTGTGAAACTTAACATAGCCTTATACAATTTCTGTGGTTCAAGTTCTGTATGTAATAACACAGAGTTACAGTTGAGAAGGATCTCTTATGAGATCTACTTGCCTTTTTAACAAATTAAAATGAACAAAAAAATGATGGCAGCAAAGGTAAAAGTTTAATGGGGCTAGTAGAAAGGCGCAAGAGTTGAAGCAAGTTTTTTTTTTTTTAGACACTTAGTAGAAAGTGGGAACAGAGACCAGATTCAGCAAAGATGAGAAGAAAACATAAGACTGTGTAAAGCAGAGGACTGAAAGAAAGCAACAATGATACCTTTCTGTAACGGAAGAAGAAGAAAGTACAAGGAAGCATAGGACTGTCAGCTGAACATCAGCAGTAGGATGTTGTATATGTGCTATATGGCCTTGATCAGTATAGTAACTATGGTGGAGTAAAGGGTGTGACTACATGGTTACCCTTGGTGAAAGCTGCTAGGAACCATAATTCACAGTTCCCAATTGGATGGGAGTATAACATTGGAAATCATTTAACAAGGAAAGGAGTTGTGGCTTTCTTACTACAGATCATCGTTAGTTTTTTCTTTTTTGTGCCTTCAAGTTGAAGGTGATCTGCCCTTCTTGCCAGATGACCTGACTCTTGCTCTGGCTTCGGCCTTGATACTAGTGAGCTAGCTACAGTTGTTCGCAAATCATGTGATAAAGAGCTCTTCTAGAGAATTCAGATGGAGTTTACACAAGCTGTGTATCTGTGATATGTACTGACTTCAAGGTATGACATGTTGTCAGACTGGGTGAATATCTATTAGATCTGAAGAAATACATATGAAAAAGTAAAACAATATCCATCCATTCATGCTCACGTCACATCTGACTCCTACAGTGACCCAGAGAACAGCATTTTGTAGTCAATTAGAGGAATGAAAGTAAATTGATAGGCCTCTCTTCTACATCATGCACATACACACACACACACACATACACACACACACACACACACACACACACACACACACACACACACACACACACACACACACACACACACACACACGCGCGCACACACACACACACACACACACACACACACACACACACACACACACGCACACGCGCGCGTGCACACACACACACACACACACACACACATACACACACTCATGCACTCAGCATGAACACCTAGGGAAAACTTGAGTCACTTATCAGCCTTCTGCATGTCTTTTGGAGGTAGGATGAAAAAGGAGTGCCTGGAGAAATTTGCTTACCAACATTTCTAGGTTTGGAGATACATAAATATAAACCTCAATTTAAAAAAAAGTGGAAAAAATGCCTCAGCTGTAAACACTAGTAGTTATTTTGCTAAAAAGGAACTGCAGAAAACTGGAAGCTGTAGATCCAGACGGCTGATTTATTCCTCCTACAACGGGATTATCAGAGAAGGTCGGGTGCTGTATTTAGGAAGCATTTGCAGTACAGTGCCAATTATACAATGACCCCCATTAATATTCCAAAACGTGCATGCTGATTGGTTAGCGTGCCCATTGTAAATCAGACTTATACTAATGGAAAAAGTTCCGGTCGCCCGGACGTTTTCTATTAGTATGTCTTTTTTTTTTTTTTTTTGTGTTGGACAGCAACGGAGAACGGAAGAGCTCTGTTGCTGTGATCTCGCTATGTTAAATGAGTTTAACATAGCGAGATAGCTTAAAAAAAAGCAAGGGAGATCTTCCTTTCTCCGTTGCTTTTTTTAAAGCTGTCTCTCTATGTTAAACGAGTTTAACATATATTGCTCATCTGATAAGTAACAGCATTACCTCCAGAAAAAAAAGAGGTTATAACCCCCCTGTACTCTTCCCTCATCAGGCCAATAATAGAGTACAATGCTCCCTTTGGTATGTTCCTATCCAAACACCTGCAGCAATTAGAGAGACCACAAAGGTTCCTTACAAAGAAAATTCAGGGTCTTTAAGATCTGTCTTATGCAGGCAGATTAAAATCATTGTCACTTTACTTTGTATCATAAAGACTGCTCAGAGGTGACCTCTGCCTTGCATACAGAACAATCTCTGACCCAACTTTAATGGAAATACTGCACATTCACAAGTCAAATGGCACATGGGTCACTCACTCAAAGAACCAACTTAGTTTCCTATGTGATATCAACAGAACTTGCTGGAGAGACAGATTTGTCTTACAGAGTTTGCCCTACCTTTGGAACAAGCTTCCTATTCATGTTAAACAAAACCCCATCTTTGGCCCTATTTAAGTGTAATTTGGATGACTGACTGGGTAACTGGAAATTTACCCCTGGGGTTCCACATGTATCCCTCTTGGACAGGGGAAATAGGTGCTGATTTTAGTGTCTGCTTGAACCAGACACACTTGGGAACACATATTGAGCTTGGCTAGGCTTGTAAGGGCCCTAGCACCGTTAGCTGATGGTGAGATTAGTGCATACCAGGGGTTACATTAACATTCCAAGAGGTTTGTGGGTTTTTCTATGAAGCCTTGACTCCTGTGCATGCTAATTATCATCCAGGGGGTTAAGGTGAATGGGCCTTTGCAATGCATGCCATGTCTCTGAATGATGTTATTAATCAGTCCTGCCACCCTTTAGACAAGCACCGCCACATGATCACCAGCCCCACCAGGGATAATACAAATGCCCATGAGTACATGCCCCCCCCCCCGAGATATAGAACAGGCTTAATTCTCATGGTACTTATCTTCCCCCACCCACTCCAACAGATACCCGGGCTACTAGTCAAACTCAGGTCACCTAAGTCCTATTCAGGCCTTTATCCTTCTATGCCAACAGAGTTGGACAGATCTTGTTTATTATGACACTAGTTTTCTGATTATATATTTTGAAATGTTTCATATTAAATGAACTGCAGTAACATACATAATAGTTTTTTATAAGCCTTACACATTTCTTAAAAGTTTGGTAAGATTCTTAGTTCTCAATTTAAGTGCACTTGTAGCCTCAAAAAAGTCAGGAATTAAGTATTCAGAGAAAGTCACAGATACAGTACAGACCTGTGGCTGAGTCTTACCTTATTTACAAAGGCTTCTTAGAGATTATGAAAGACAAGTTTATCTGATTACCTGAAATAAAGAAAATGCTTTTGTATATCTGTATATATGCAGTGTTTCATGGTTTGGAGGGGGGTCAAAATAAGTGAATAATGTTATAGATTCATAAGTTCATAAGTAAGTACTACACTAGCTGCCCTTGAGGGCTATTTTTAGCCTAGCCATTTTCCCTTTTGGTGCTAGGATTAACCTATCTCATTTTGTTAGAGACTGGCCTTACTAATCCCATGGTTGATAATTATATATTACCCTTAACTGGAAAGCTGGGATCATACCATAGATAATTTAAGGGGACACAAGCATGGGACAAAGCATTTAGGAGCTGTCTCTGTCCATTAGTAGTACAGGGAGCAGTCCTGGGGTAAATTCCTGCCCCCCCATAGATCTAAGTTGTGCCTGAATAAGGACAAGGATGAACCTTATTTTATGTGGATGAGAAGTCTGTGCCAGAGCAGCAGTATCCTCTGCGAGATATACCTGTCCCTCCAAATCATTCTGTTGATGTTGTAGAAGACGTTTATATCCCTAGACTGCGTATGTTTTTTTATTTTTATTTATTTTATTTATTTATTATTTGTTGACCAGGAACGTCCGACTAGGCTACACAGAGCCTGTTTTCAGCAGAGGCCCGGGGAGAAACGCTCCAGTCTGATGCCATTTGACTTGCTGATGACAGTAAATTTATCAGTACTGGGTCGGAGGATGCCTTGCCTGCAGACATAGGCCACCTCTCAGCAGTCTGTAGGATGCCATGTATACTGACAGGGTTTTGAGTTGGTACACGAAAGACATGTTGTTCAGGCCTTGTATCCTTTTAGTAGTAAGATATTTCTGTCGGCATTCCAATTGTTGCATGTGTCTGTACAGATACATGCCAAAGGAGGCATTATATTTAATGATTGGGCTAATGAGGGCCAAGTAAAGGGGGAAGTGATATCCCTAGATCTAGACACAATCCTTTTGTTTATAAGTTGTGCAATGTAGAACTTCCTTACAACAACTGACACATGTTGATCAAAAGTTAGGTCACTGTCCGCATAAGTTCTAAAATCCCAAACAAATCGGTCAACTCTAAGAGGCATATGTTAAATTTATTTATCCTTTGTTGACCAGGTTAGTCCCATTAGGCTAGTAGCCTCTTTTCTGTAGAGAGTTGAGGTGGTATTTATACTACTAGAAGAAACTTGGCCTGGGCATTGGGGAACTTCCACTACTCTCCTTGATAATGTGCCATGGGATCTTTTATATCTAACTGAGCTACTACCTACTCAAGCAGAAGGGGCCTCATTTTTAACATCTCATCCTAAGGGCACCAACCCCCTTATGTTATACTACAGTGACCGCAATTGATCCACCTGATGTGGGACTAGAACCCATAGCCTTCGGCACCAAAGGCGAGTGGGCTACCTGTTGTGCCAATGACATTAGCAACTGCCATCACATTAATGGATATGTTGCATAGTTCAAATGGCTCTTTACAATTACTGTGCAGTGGTCAACTGTATGTCTGAAAGGATTAAAAAATTTATTTTTGCTGAAGAATGTCAGGAATCTGAAGCTAACAGGCATGCGCATTCTTTTATTTGTACTGTTTTTGTGGTTAAAGATAAGATGTCGAAAGCACAGGATTTACTTCCTGTTACAAACATTTTGTGAGCTCTAGTGAATGACATTTCAACAAGTTGTGCAGTGTTAACTTTTTATGGTAAAGTAGTCTAAAAATGGAAAAATGTCTTGATTTGATATGTCAATGCAAGCAGTATGTGGCAGTCATCTGGTAATTAGTACAGAGGTGTAAAGCTCTGAAATGCTACCTAAACCCAAGGTACAGGGTTTATCCCATCTTCATTGGGTCACACATTTATACTAGGCTAAGGACCACCAGGGTGTTTATGTCCTCCCTGCATTAGTGTGAGTTTCCTCCGGGTACTTCGGTTTCCTCCCACGTTACAAAGACATGCGTCTGGAGCATTTCTCCCCAGGTCTCTGTTGAAAATTGGCTTTGTTCCAAGTTGGACTTTCCCAGTAAACAAATAATAAATAAATATGGGGGGGTCAGAGATGAGCGCTACCTCACATAGATAGGGAGCATATTCCTTGTAGCAGCCATCCTTTGTGACACATATCAGTCTTTCCAGCATGTACTGTTTTTGTTGAGGACAAAGTTCAGGTCCTTGGATCTAATGTTTCTGGTGCTGTTTGTTTTGTGGATGTGGAAGAGATCCATTACAGCTGGATCTGAAGATGCCTTATATGCCAGGTGTAGATTGTTGATAATGGCTGAATAGAGTGGTAGTATAACTTCCTTGCCTATGAGTTGGGTGACAGAATAATTTTCTCACTATTTTGGCAAACAATCATTTGTATATTGTTTGACTCAGTCGATTACGTGAGATGGTATTCCTGGGTCACCCCCGAAAAAGGACAATTGTGCCTAGCAGGCTTACCCTGTCACAGATTTGGTACAACCATCTTCGCAATGCGACATTAAATTGTTATAGTATGAGAATTTACACCAGTTGTAAATTTACCTTTTTTTGTCTTTTTTAAACACCTTTGTTGTTATACCTGCCTCATAAAATGAAAATAATCATAAAATACATGAACCTCTTGCTCAGTTGTCTAACTGAGCCTTTTTTCTAAGGTTATCATACTTCTCTTAGAAACACATAAAGTAGAATAGCAACATTTAAAACTGCTTTGTCAGTGCAAGCCTTGTTATCACTTTCTTTATCACAGAAGGTACTGAGCCCCTAGCTACCCTTATGCTGGTGGATTAGCTAGATACTGAGCCCCTAGCTAACCCACCAGCATAGGGGTTTTACTCTTGTTTATGCCACTAACAACTGGAGTTAATAAGTGCCATTACACTGGAATACTGGGGTGGGGGGAGTCATGTAGCCACTAAAAGCTTGCTCTCTCATGCTGGTAATAAAGAGCAGGCTGAACTGACACAGCACTGCCACCTAGTGGAAACAAGGGCCTGTGCAGCTGTGTTCTAAAAACTGCTGCTTTGCTGGGTGAATCAGATTAGCCTTGCATACATTTTCTGATTACTGCCCAACCCGTGGCACTGCACACAGATACCCAACCAAGAAATATGTTTAATAAAGTAAATTCCTCTGCATCTCAGCATACTTCTGCTGCCCATCCCATTTCAGCATAATGCTGGGTCAAAAAAGCTGTTGCTTGAGATGGAGAGGGCTGCAAGCAAGTGCTAAAATGACCTGAAAAATATATTGGTGATATACTGTCTCACTGTAAATGTCCTAATATTCCAAGGAAGTATTGCTTTCCCAGGGAATACAGGCTAGGTATTATCATTCACTCCATTATTCCTTGGTCTGTCTTTTGGATCTCGAGTTGTCATTCAAACCCAACATCTATATTTTTTACAATAAAAAATGCCTTGCTTTCTGTTACTTCATAGCAGAGTATCTCTAGAAGGATGTAATGAACATGACATTTTCCAGTGCTTCAGTACACTATTACTGCTTGTTTACATCCTTGTATGAATCTGCCTAGAATGTTTACCTGGTTCCTCCTTCTATGAGGGTAATAACTGCTGCCAGACTGCTGGCTGTCTCTTCCAGATTCATTTCTTTCCCCAATTATAATCCTAGAAAACTTTTTTGTCTTTTTTTCCCATCTTGTATGTTAAATGTTGCTTCACATTTTCCTCATTACTAAATATAAATCAAAGCATCCCAAGTATGATAAATTTAGCTACATAACATCTAATATCTTATAGGACCAATAACACCATATTTACAAATAGTCATTTCATAAAGCTTTCTTCCTTTTTCATTTTATTTATTTTTATCAACCTGTTAGGGTAAACATGTTTACTAAAATGCACATCCTCTTACCATTCCTAATGCTTTTTAGAATTCTGACACCTTACTTCAGTATCTTGGTACACACTAGTTTTTAATTTACATCACAGATGCTTACCTGTACATTTTCTACTACCTTTGTGGCTCTTCCTCCATTCTTATATTCTTTATATAGTCAGATCTTCCCAAAAGTCTCCATTACACTCAAGCAAACACTTGTTTCACTTCACCATAGCTCCATTGTTATTCACTTCTCTATTCAGTAAGAAAACAAAGAATTAAAGTATGCTACTAATGTACTTATTTCTTTTCTATAAGCTATCAGAGCTTATTTTCAGCTTTCCCCTTTCAAGTTATTTATCTGAGCACTTTTAATGAGTACAATGACTAATACTAGGAGTATGTGAGTAGGAGGCTACAGCTGTAAATTACTGGTACTGAGGAGGTGTTTTCCATTAAACATTCACAGTGAAATTCAGAAAAAGGCTCATTACTCACAGTAGTTTCCCACTGCAGGTCGGTCAATTACTGCAATAATGAGACAATATGATTCGGAGACAGCTATAGCCACAAAGAGAAAGACCTTATTATTTGCTCATTAGCATGTCTCTGCATTGCACACTAAGCAGAACTAACACTGTCAGGCTTGCTCGTGGTCGTGTTCTCCGTAGTGTTTGCTCTAATGGCCTGTACTTCACACAAGCATTCAGACACTTGTGTGTATGTGCACATATACACAAACACACTCCAGTTCCTTACATGAACCCCCTTCCAATCAGACTACCCAGGCTAGCACAGCACACACTCACACATGGACTGACAAACAGCTCTAGTCCTCCTTACTACTCACATACATATCTTACAATGCAATCACCCAAAACACACCTTGTAATCTTTTCACTTCTCTCCATACTTCTCTGTCTACTACTACATATCCCTGCCCTGAACCTCATCACCTTCTCACCTCATTATTACACCACCTCTACGTCACTTCCTACAAACCTTACAAGCTATACCTACATATCTCCTAACCTTTATCTAATAAACCCCACTTCCAGTACAAACTAAAAATCACCCCTCTCATAAATAAGATCCTTATAACTCCAACAGGCTATACTCTCAAATCCTTTCAAAAACACAACACCAAATCTCACACAAAACAAGAGCCTATATGTTATATATTTACTTTCACTATCCTGCCTATATCAGAAGATATACACCTCAGCCAGGCCTCAGTGCAACTAATATGTCCACACCACCACTTGGAACTAATTCCCACAAATCCATTTACATGGTAACTATAAATATACAAAGTATTCCCAACAAAATCTCCAATTTACATGCATGGATCACCCATAATCAACCTGACATCATTGCTATCACCAAGACCTGGTTAAAACCATACATTAAAGACTCTCAAATTATCCCCCCAGGCTTTCAAACTATAAGATCCAACAGACCCAACAAAAAAGGAGGTGGAGTAGCACTAATCTTTCCTAACTCATTCACAAACATGGGGTCCAAATGCTCCGCACCGGATATAAACCCCTCACTAGTAAGATCTGACCATAAACTGATCATGTTGGATGTACATATCCCACCCCCATCCCCAGAACAAAAGACTACAGTGAAAAATTTTTCAAAAGCTGACTTTACACTCCTTAAGTCAGAAATGATATCCTTTAAGCCTACTGGGTTAATGGAAACCACATCCCAAAATGCTGAATCCTACACAACAGCCTTCTACGGACATCTCCAAGAATGCATGGATCAAGAAATCCCAACTAAAACCAAGACCCTCTCCACCAAGGGAAAACGCCCAGTTTGGTGGACCCCGGCTATAAACAAACTGTACAACAAAAGAAGGAAGCTACTGCAGGACAAAGCCAAATCCCACAAGGGAAAGGCTTCCCTGATCAGCGCAAGTAAAAAACTATGTTCTCTCATAAAAACATCTAAAGCCAACTTTGAGAGAAAGATTGCCAAGGATACCAAAGACAATCACAAGGCCTTCTTCAATTATGTCAGAACCTTGGGAGGAAATTCTCAGATATGCTCTGAGTTGGTACACAACGACAAAAAATTCACTGACCCTACCGACATTGCCAATATTCTGGCAGATAGGTTCAGTGCAAATTTCTCCCCTCCCTCACCCCCTAAAGATGTAGTAATTATCCCTGCTGAATGTAACCTATCTGTCATCTCAGACATACAGGTGAAATCAGCACTCAACAAAGCAAAAAACACAGCATCTATGGGACCCGATGGTATCCCCGGTTGCGTGTTACATGAACTTCAAGATGAACTAAACCCGCACCTAAAACGCTTATTCAATCTTAGCCTCACTACAGGATATGTACCTGAACACTGGCGCACAGCAACAGTGGTCCCACTCCACAAAGGGGGAAATTCTACTGACCCTGCTAACTACCGCCCCATAAGTCTGACCAGCCTGGTCTGCAAGGCTATGGAAAGAATCATCATGGAACTCATAAATGGCGATATTGGAGATCTGCAGACCCTTGATCCCACCCAGTTCGGTTTTGTAAAGGCAGATCCTGCCTCTTAAACCTGGTTGACTTCTTCGAGACAGTCACTAGTGCCATCGACGAGGGCAAGGCTGTCCACACTGCCTACTTGGACTTGGCTAAAGCCTTTGACACGATACCACACTCTGGCATCATAGACAAGCTCAGCAGCCTAAATGTAAATCCATATGTCACAAGATGGGTAGCAAACTGGCTAAAAAACAGAACCCATAAGGTCAAAATTGCTGGAGCCATGTCAGACTCAAAACCAGTCACGAGTGGTGTCCCACAGGGCTCAGTCTTGGGACCACTCTTATTCGGCATTTACTTCTCGGATGTGAAAGCAAATATGGGAGGATTATGGCTGACAAAGTTTGCAGATGACTGCAAACTGGGTGCCATAGTTGATTCACCTGCTGACACACGTCCTACAGAAAGGTCTCACTGAAACGGACAACTGGTGCTGGAATCATGGCCTCAAACTTAACGCCAAAAAATGTATAGTCATCCCCTTTGGGAAAAACAAAGTACTCACAAATTATCACATAGACAATAACCCACTGAGTACGGAAGAAGTAATCAGAGACCTGGGGACTCAAGTCGATAGTGACCTCTCCTTTGACAACCATGTTGCCAAAGTGGTCAGAAAGACATTCTACCTTGCCCATCTCATCATGAAGGGATTCTCATCCAGATCAAAGGAGGTCATTGTACCTCTATATTCCTCACTTGTCAGGCCCATGATTGAATATAATGCTCCATTTGGGATGTATCTCACCCGGCACATGCAACAACTGGAAAGACCCCAGAAGTACCTCACCAAGAGGATCATGGGTCTCAAACATGTGCCTTATCCAGCTAGATTAAAGAAACTCCAGCTCTATTCAGTATCATACCACCTGCTCAGAGGTGATTTGTGCCTAACATATAGGGCCATGTCCAACCAAGAACTGATGGACATGCTCCATCTCAAAAAATCCAGATCCACCAGAACCACATGAGCTAAAGATTTCAACCTCTGCACAAATATGAATAAAACATGCTGGAGGGATAGATTCATAACACAGAGGTTACCCGTACTCTGGAACAAAATCCCAGTTCATGTGAGACAGAGCCCTTCATTGGCACTGTTCAAGAAAAATCTCGATGCATGGATGGGAGATCGTAAGTTTACCCCAGGAGTCACCTCAGTGTCACTACTAGACAGAGGTATAGTTTACTAAATAATGGGGTCCCACATGTGTCACTACTAGAGAGGCGCAACTATATAATACGGGGTGGCGTAAGTCACATCATTGTTGGCTAGGCTTGTAAATGCCCCAGGGCAGATAGCCTAGTACACTACTATTAAACTATGAAACTATGAAACATATCACCTACACAACTCCCATTCCACAATTTACAAATACCAAAATTACCATTGCACTCCTAAAGATTAACAACCACTAAAATCTTTGTATCATAGCTCTCTACATAGCTCCGTGGAAACAATAACCCACTACTAGAAGAAATTCTAGCCTAGATCTCTACTAACATTAAAAATTAAACTGCTATCCTAGGTGACGTAAATATCAACTGGATAAACCTGAACTCTAACTCCCATATCTCTAATATTAACCTATTCAACTTTACCCAACTCATAAACACATCTACCAGACCATACAAGGATAACACCACAGGATTCACCATAGACTGGATTCTCGTTACCCACCTCAATAAAATATCTGAAGCAGGCACTCTTTCAGACACACTGAGTGACCACCTCCCTGCCTATATCCACCACTTCCCCTCAGCCCTCCAAAATCAGCACCAGTACAAACAGATAAGGAACCTCACTGAATTCAACCCTCTAATCTTTACTGATTTTTTCAAAAATATTAACTGGTACATATTAAAAACGTACCCACTTGACAATGCTGTAGAGTGTTTCAGTACCATATTCCTGGACACCCTAAATAGCCTTGTGCCACTCTGCATGAAACAGATCAAAACTAATTACTCTTCTCGGCAAATTAATTCCCCTAAAAATCTGATGTACCTTATTGATAAAACATGGAAGCATTATCAAACTAACGAAAAACAGGACTCCCTGATACACTTTAAATAGCTCCATAAGCAGGTTAAAAAGTATAATGACAAAAAAGCTTACTACACAAAACTGCAGTCTAACCATAAACAAAAAACCCCAAAATTCTGGAATTCCAACTCATCTGTCCTGGACCCTGGTACAAAAAAAAGTCTTGTCCTCACCGTGACAAGCCTCTCTTTTTAACTCATTCTTTATAAACTCTATAGCTGATATTACCACTAGCTTTCCTCATAGCAAGGACAGAATAAATGACACTGCTTCACCAATAACCTCCTCCACATTCCCCATCTCTACAAGCACCACATCCACTACTAAACCCCACCCTCATTCTACTCCAAATTTCACTATCAATCCCATTTCTACTACAACTATTAAGACTACTCCTTAAGCTCAAATCCTGCTGTAATGCTCCTGGCAATCTGCCCCTCACATTTCTAAAGATTGCAGCTGAAGCTATTGCATTCCCTATAAATATCCTAATCAACAGATCCATCCAAGAATCTTATGTGCCCAAATTTTTGCAAGAAAGCCTACATTCTTCTTCACAAATGTGGCAAAAACAAAGATATCTCCAACGTTCTACCTATCACTATCCTGTCCCCTCTATCTAAGATTTTGGAAAAGTGCATTCACATTCAGCTATTGCCCTATCTACTTCAGAACCATCTCCTGTCCTCTACACAACATGGGTTCAGACCTGGCCACAGCACTACAACTGCCCTTATTTCTTTCTTGGATACTATTAACAAAGCGTGTGATAATGGGAAAATAGTATCTACCATATTCTTAGATCTTTCAAAGGCATTTGGTACAGTTTGATACAGTTTCCCACCTTTTGCTACTATCACAACTTTCTAATTTTGGACTCTCCCCCACCACTCTCAACTGGTTCTCAAGCTATCTAAAAGACAGACAGCAAACCGTCAAATGACAAAACTCTATCGCTTCCTATCTTCACACCTTTACTGGATTTCCTCAACGCTCCATACTTGGTCCCTTCCTATTCAATATTTTCATTGACTATTTCCACACATCTTTGACCAATGGGGCACTTATTCAATATGCAATTGACTCAGCCATGGTCTGTGCAGCTGATTCAATTTCTGAACTTCAACTCAAAACCCAAACAACCTTCTCCATCACTGAATCCTGGATGCTTAAAAAACACCAAGCCCTTAACCCAAATAAATCCAAGATCGTGCTTTTTACCCTCAAAAAATTAACCCTGTTGGACAAAGCCATATTTAATATCTACTACCAAGCTAAAGTGCTAATAGAAATTGTCAACCGAACAAACCTCCTGGGAGTAACCCAGGATGAACATCTAAAATGTGATAATCACCTGCAACTGAACATCCAAAAAATCATTAGAAACTTGGAATGCTCTATAGGCACAATCAGTTCCCTAGCCCCTCTACCAAACAAACACTTGCCTCTGCTTACCTACTCCCTTCCCTAATGTATGGCACCCCTCTACTTACCAACCTCCAAGCCACTCTAAAACCCAAGCTTGAGACATATTTTAATAAAAATTGCAAAATTCACAACAAATTCCAAAAACGTCTCCCATCACTGTACTGCTCTTCACTCCCTAAAATAGCTGGAACTACCAAACTACCTCAACTATCTGCAGCTTGCTACTGCTCAAAACTTAGCTTTAAACCTTCTGATTGTCCTGCCCTTAGATCTGTCTTCACCTTCTACCCTCCAAGTAGGCCTCTCAGATCTGAGAGTCAGCAACTTCTTCAGGTTCACAAACCTAACCTGCCACCTGGCCAACTTCTCTTCTCTTACTCTTTAGCCAAGAATTGGAATGCTCTACCATTAGCTATCAGAACAAAATCCAAAATCCTGCCCACTTCAAAACTTCTCTCCACACTTACCTATCCTCCACCAGGAACTATTCTTGCTCTCAGCCCCCTAGCTCTAATGACATATTCTCTCCCTACTTTCTATGCTGTGTTTTATCTATCAATCTTCTATTCAGTAATTATCTCAAAGAAAAAAACTGTAATCTGTTTACTAGTAATTGGCCACTGAATTGCTAAATGTGCTTTCAACTCTGTAATCCAATACTGTTAGATAATGGTACACTACCAATGTATATAATTTTATTTGCATGTTCTGTTTATTGTACTGAATGTGTTTGTAACTTCATAACCAAATACTGTTAGATAATGGTACACTACCAATGTATATACATTTATTTGATTGTTCTCTTTGTTGTACTGTGTAGCTTTTCTCCCCTGGCCTCCAATGAAAACGAGCTCTGTACGGCAAGTGGACTTTTCCTTTTAAAAACCTGTAAACAGATAAATAAATAAATAAATAATATTCCCTTTCTATCTCCACATTTTGGGTCAGAAGATTTCCTCATGAGTAGTTTGTCTTTCAGAGAAAATCAAAGAGACTGTCCCTGACGATGCAATGCAACACTTGTACACCAGCTGCTTTTAGTAGATCAATAATGAGACAAGGAGTCTTTTATAGTCAAGACTCAAAATGGCATAATTGCAAAAAGGGAAAGGTTATAACATATGAGATTATACAAATCAGATTAGACAATGTCTTTGCAGGGGGCTACACCCCCCTGCAGCCCTCAACATACAGACACTGTAGCCATACCTAAATCTCTAAATATACTGCCCCCCAATGTCAGTCAAACTCAGTGAAAAAGAATACATAAGAAAACAACTCATCTTTTACTTTTAGTCCAAGTCAACTGTCATCAGAGAAAATATGAAGCATATTCAGTGAAAACAATCAACAATCAGTGTACTAAAACAGACAACACAACAGATATTTCAAATCACAAAAAAATGTAAAATCACAGACGATGGAGTTCCAACTTTATGCCCCCAAAACAGGTTATCATGGTCAATTATAAGGTGAAGGAGTAATTCCAAACATAACTATTCCTCTTTATATACATGTAGTGCATGGAGCGCAGTGATTACACTCCGATATCCAGAAAAAGACAAATCAGTTAATGGCTACAGAGCAAGACCCAATCTTAACAATCTTAACAAATGTTCACAATCTTAACAATCTTAACAAATGTTCCCAATCTTAACAATCTTAACAAATGTTGAGCACCTTCTGCTTCATTTATTAAGGTCATATTTCTCACTAGGAAGTGAAATCTTCCAGTACTGACCAGCAAACAACAGTGGCAGAGTAAAAACAGACTTGTTTCTTCTTGCTGTCTGTGCGGGTCTATATCATTTCATTGAAAACTCATTTCATTGAAGCTGAATTAATTGACACATATTCACTGAAAGCTCACTTCACTGAAAACCCAATTCACTGAAAGCTCACTTCACTGAAAACCCATTTCACTGAAACTCATTTAATTGAAAGGTATATATGGCCTTTTCCCCACTGTTGTGCGATCCTGGAGTTAGTATATAAAGTAAGGGGGGTGTGGGGGTATAGCCCCCCAAATATTGTAAATATTTTAAAGCATATAGATGGATACTTACAAGTGTAATGAAAGAATTCTTCCAGAAGACAACATATAACCAATTTATGTGGGGGCAAACAACCACCAAATGTGGAGGGCTGTATCCCCCACACCCCCCTTACTTTATATACTAACTCCAGGATCG
Organism: Protopterus annectens; assembly: GCF_019279795.1. Lineage (NCBI taxonomy): Eukaryota > Metazoa > Chordata > Ceratodontiformes > Protopteridae > Protopterus > Protopterus annectens. The sequence goes on along the minus strand of NC_056734.1, from coordinate 282,716,949 downwards.
CATAACAGTGGGAAATAGGCCATATATACCTTTCAACAAAATGAGTTTCAGTGAAATGGGTTTTCAGTAAAGTGAGCTTTCAGTGAATTGGGTTTTCAGTGAAGTGAGCTTTCAGTGAATATGTGTCAATGAATTAAGTTTCAATGAAATGATATAGACCCGTCTGTGCCAGTAATGTGTCACTAACATATAAACTTAGAAAGTTGATAGAATAACAGGATTTGTGATAGCCTGCATTTTCTGAATTATACGAAGTCTGAAAGTCAAGGGTATGTCATTATTTAGTGACTACAGTCCTCAATGATTTGTCAGAAAACCACAGATTTTATGAGGAATATAGAAAATGTATGAGGTTAAACTTTGGACAGTCTGTGAAAATCTGGACAGTTTAGAGGCATGGCTAGGTGACTGCAAACATGAGACATTTTTTTTACATTGCCCTTCTGATAGTGCTTGCCAAGTCAGCAAAACACTTAGCACTTTTTTTCTGTACTTAATAGTATATGGAGCAGAGAAAGTGCCATACACTTCAAAGAATTATGATCATGTCTCTGGTTATAACCCTTTATTATGTGTTTTTGACACAGATGCTAAGCTTCACATTGAGAGTGAATTTCTTGACATCCATTTCTCATACACATAAGAAGCAGGTCATGATTGGAGACCTGCTCATAATCCTCTGTGTTATGACTATAATGATAACAGAATCACGTTCCAGTAGTCCTTGTTATGGTTTAAACAGGTTCTGCACAAGACAGAAAATTTAAATTGTCTTATAAATTTAGATAACTTACTAGTACGAATATTAGTTAACCATTTAACAAATTTTTAACTGAATATTTGATTAATGGGTTAGTTGGTTAAATATTTGGAAAATGTAGTTGAATATTTAAAAAATGGCTTTGAGATAAATTGAATAACATAATAATTGCTAATCAGAAATTGCATAGTTGTATTATTGATCTTTTAAGTTTAATTAGAAAATTGATTAATTTGATAATTTGTCTAATGCAATAACTGAATGATTACTTACATGCCAAGTTTTACACATCAAAAAAGGTACTGCTAAATTAAATTCTTTATCCAGCTCAGCTCAGCCTTCATTTGTAATCAAAACTCTTTCCAAAGAGAGCTCACCCATACTACACCTTGTACCTCTGTCTGACATCCTTGCTCTGGAGAACTGATAGCTTCACTGTATGCCAGAACCAACAGGTTAGTGAAAGTATTCAGTTATTTCTATTACTGGAGTTACTTAAATTTATCTTGCCAGCATCCTCACTTATCCAGGCTTTCACTTACTACTTGCACCATCAGTTTGATAGTTTCTCTGCTTTGCTGGACACTGTTTTATAGTTTATCAAACTGCTTGCTTATTACTGCCTACATGATTTGTCAGGCTTACATATTCAATCTGCAAAGCTGACAAGAGGTGCTTCCTTACCATCTTTGTTATCTTTTTATCACAGAACTGCTGCAAAATACATCTTGACAAGATTTTGTCCATGATGCATGTCACTGTTCTGCAGCTTTATCCATATTCACACCCCCACCACAGTTACTTGTGTAAGTCTAGACTTAGCAAATGGTAAAATGAAGGTTTAACAAATGTTTTATAAAAAGTTTTAAATACCACCACATTATATTCCCAAAAGGCACTAGTCAATGTTGATTTACCCATTTAACAAAAGCAAGTTATGTTACATATATTATATCAAAATGGGGGAAGGGAACATATCTTAGAGGTAGATTGACATGTTAAGGTGCAGAAATTCTATTTATATGGATTTGCACTAAATCACTGTTGCACAGTATGTTTCTGCTTTCCACTGATATCAAAACATATACACTGTTGTTACCAACCAGCCATTGAAAGTAAATGTTAAAATGTCTACGAAAGCAATTTCCTACCACTTGGCCTGCACCTTTAAGTTAACAGACAGAGAAGTAACTTATTATTTATTACTGGGCAAAATATATGGTCAGTCAGTAAACAAAATCAGCATTTTATGATTAGCTTAGCAGTGGAACTGCCATCCAAAGACTTGGCACATATTTATGCATTCCTTAATTATATATGCGACTCCCTTCAAGGCACATTTAAAACTTTATTATGGAAGCAGATAAAGTGCAGAGGATGATATCCACCTTTATTCCTAAAAAAAGGAAAGCTGAATTTTAAAAAGTTTTATATTATCATGTTTGCTCATTTTTATATACTGTCACACATGTCTGATAAATTCAGGGGAGATATTTGCCAGGATTTTGCATGCAGCAGATAAGACCTGCTGGTAAACACATCAAGTTGTTCATTCAATAGTAAAATCATTTATGTTTTTTTTTTCCTTAGGTTCCAGTCCTGCATCATCTCAGATAGCCAGTTTCAAATCACAACATTCTATTTAGGCATCAATGCAGCTGTTGTAGCTTTATTGTGTCTTCATTTATAACAGAAATACTGAATGCTGTGTACTATTATAGATTTTGTGCTGCCTGCATACAGTGGATATAATTATTTTTCCTTGCTTCATCTTTGCTGAAGACATGAGGATATCCTGATAAACATATATATATATATATATATATATATATATATATATATATATATATAGGGTCTATATTATCTAATCGACTGCTTATCTTGTCAAACGCGTAAACGTCAACAGCTAAGGGTCGAAAACTTACAATCTCAAATGGGCAGGTAAGCAAATTCTTTCATCGGGAAAGAATTCACTTGCCCATGTCACATTAACATAAACTTCCAAGCTGTAAAAAAAATGGCGACTTGACCCCCACACCCCCCCAACTAATTATACCAACTCCGAGATCGCTCTACATTGGGGAAAGGACAAATTCCCAATAATGGCCAAGCAAATTCTTTCCCGATGAAAGAATACACTTACCTGGCCATTCGACATTGTAAGTTTTCAACCTTTAGCTGTCGATGTTTAGGCGTTCGACAAGCTAAGCAGTCGATTAGATAATATAGACCCTATAGATAGATAGCTAGATAGATAGATATGACATTATAGTATAAGGTGAAGGATTAATTCAAAAGTGTATGAAATTTTTACTTTACTATCGCCCAAAGATATGACCAATATGTCAATAACTCTTTGGTGATTATTCGATAACAGGGAATAGTTGACTTAGTTATGCAAGCTCTGCTATAAATTTAAAAAAGAAAATATCCAGTCTACCAACCATTCCAGTTAATTACATGGCCAAGTTCGGTGCAGGAGAGAACATTAAGTGATACAATTTAAAATGACTAATTGAATATCTGACAATATGGAACTTAATTGACTAGATAATTGAATACATTGGTTAATTGAATATTTTAATAATTGACTAACTGAATAAATGGCTTACTGAAAATTTGGTTTAGTATTATTTTGATAAATGAATGGTTACTGAACTAATCTAAAATCAGATCCCTGAATTATCACTTAAATTAATAACTGGTTAACTAGAAATTCTATATATTTCTTTCTTAATTGTAAGGAAACCGAATCTTAAAGTATTTCTCAATGACAAAAATCAGGACAGAAGCAACACTGATAGAGATGACAATGGTATAAGATGGGGTAACAGAAGTAACTTGGTGGAAAACTGTGATAGATGTTAAACTTTATGTGAGGAAACTGAATCAAGTATTTTTCAATAATAAAGATAATGATGGTACTGCTTATAATAATTTGAGAGTGCAACTAAGAATGCTGCATAAGAATGCTTTACAAAATCCCAAGCTTTTTGACTTTTTGATCACTCCCCCACCCAAAAATATCAAACTTTTTTATGATCCCCAAACCCCATAAGAATATCTCTGATTCTCCCTATAGACCAGTAGCAAGTGGTGGTTCCATAACTGAGACAATGCCATCGACATTGATGCCTTGAGAATACCAATGGCAGAGGCCAACAGATCTTTTATGTAAGACTCTCTGGATTTTCTGGGTAAAATTACGGATATTCCAGTCAGTGATTTCACAATCCTGGTCACAATAGATGTGGTGCTTTATACAGTGCTTCCACAATGCTACTGTATTCAAGCTATAACAAGAGGGACAGACGTTCTAGGAAAGTTATTGGATCCAACCCTTAGGAACAACTATTTCATGTGTAACAACAGTTTCTATAAGTAGGCTACTGGAATAGCTGTGTGGGCAGCCATGGCCCCAAGCCTGGCCAAGGTGAGTCTTGGGAAATGGGAGGAGGAAACAGTGTACCAAAGCTCCTTCTTTGCATCAATGACATGCTATCTCCATTTCATTCATGACATCTTTATTATCTGGGAGGGGAATGAAACCACACTGAATGACTTTTACAGTCATATCAGTAATTCCATTAGCTTCCTGAGATTCACAGTCTCTCACAGCAAGTCCTTGGTCAGCTTTTTAGACCTAACTATTTCTATAGACATGGAAAACAAATGTCTTTCCAATAAACTATTCAGAAAACCAAACAAGGTCAATATACTGAACAGTAAAAGCATGCATCCTCAGATCACAAACAAAATGTTATATTATCTCAAGGGATGAGAATTACAGGTGTGTCCAAAGGGCTTAGAGATTTATTCATAATTACAGGTGTGTCCAAAGGGCTTAGAGATTTCTTCATGAATCTAATCAGCCTACACCAAGACTTCTGGTCTAAGGGGTACAACAATCAATTACTAAATTCCATCTTCAACCTCCTGAGATCTTTAAAGGAGGCAGAAGACCCCATTTTGAGAGAACCCCACCCCTGGGAGAGTCCTAGTGCTCAACAGAAACTAACACCAGGATCCACAGGAGGACAAAAGAAAAAGAAGCATGGCACTCACGTCTGCAGTAGATTACAAAATAATCAGAAAGATCATGACCAATAACTGGGTGGTGATTACAGGTAATAAGCAACTGAAAAAACTATTACTCCATCCTTGTTTTTGTTTTCATGAGAGCCAAGAACATTAGAGACTGGGTAGAGTACAAATTCAGACCAGGGAGGACAACAGAGGAACTCACCCATGTGCCCCCTTTATTTGCACTTATTGTAATAACATGAGCAGCAAGGACTACTTCCTTTGTGCAGTGCTCAGGAGGAAAATCAACAGCACTTGTTCTGATAGTTGCAGCACTGTTTTTGTAATGTACATGGACACTATAATGGCTGCAGTTGTTTTTATGTAGGGAAAAATGTGACCAAGTTCAAAATCAGGGTGGCATACCACCTGTCTGACATCAGACTCCAGATTATGAAAAAGCCAATCACAAAATTACATCTGTAGATGCTTGCATCTACCATGGTATGGTTTATCTAGTAAACTAGTAACATGGGGAAATAAGCCACTCTGTTTAGTTAGTTAGTTAATTAGTTAGTTAGTTAGTTATTTTTGTGATCTCAAGATGTGTATAAAATTAAAACAATAACTGCCAGGAGAGCAAGTGAGGTTTGGTAACAAAATATTTTAAAGAAAAAATGGCAGCTTAGGTTAGCTGCAATGCCCCCCCCCCCCCAGGCTTGAATGATGCAATTTCTATTGTTCCTATGTTACATGAAAAAGCAGATAAAATATAGCAAACTATAAAGTATATGTGTTTTTTTTTTATTTGGTTAAGTATATTGAACCATTACATTGTTTAACATATGCTGCAAAAAGCTGCTTTGTGCTGATCCTGTCCAGGCTTTTTTAAATAATTAATTGATGTGTGTAGTTTTGAATTACATTTAACATTTCATTGGTGGAATTTCAATTGATGTTAGTATTTAAACTGCCTTTTTTATGCCTTCTTTGTTATTCTAATGAAGTCTCTCTTTATTGAGACAAAAGCACTCAATAACTGTGTGAATAAAAGACTTTTGTGGATTTATAGCAGCTGTGGTGGTGATTACTTGGACTACATTTCTTTTATGTGCAGGTTTGGTAACAAACCAATTTGTCCAGGGGCATCTTCAGAAGGGAATAGATAAATATATTAGTGGGAGTTAAGAGGGTAGGGGGATGAAAGGGTTAATTGGGAAGGAGGGATGATTGGGAGGAAATGAGGTAAAGGGTGAGGAGCCTAAGTGTTTAGGCAAGTGTAGCTGGGCAAGGAATCACATTTTGGCATGAACTACTAAGATACGATCTACATCCGAGACAACCTGTAGGTATTCAGAAAGCAGATATGCCTTGGATAACAGTGAATGGTGGTATTGGGCTAGTTAAAAAAATACGTATTATTACTATTATTATTATTATTATTATTATTATTATTATTATTATTATATATGTATATTAGGCAATTGGGGTTGCTGTTCACTTGGTATTGGGGAAAAGTAGTTGAGATTAGCCTGCCTAAGTTCTGTTGGTGGGTCAGTGGTGGTTGTCTGGGCATGGTAGGGGAGAAACACAGAAGACAGGGTATTTCGGTGTTGGAGGCAGGAGGAGGATGTTAACTGGTTTAGCCATGGATCGGTCTGGTGGCAATAAGGTAGAGTTTCAGTCCTGGATGTGTCAGCAGTTCCTCTTTAAAATGGGGCCTGTCTGTTTGAATTGGAAGGTTTCTGCTGGCCAGTCTTGGGGAGGGTGCTGTTTTTGAGGTGGAGCTCTGGTCTGGACGTTGGCATTCTTTCGCAGGATCATTTTCGGAGGTGGTGATATATCGGAAGTAGGTTCTGCAGCTTACTTTTTGGGGGAGGTAGAAAAGCCTAGAGTGTCTGCACAAGGCTTTCACAGGCCACAAGACACCTCTGAGTAAGTGTTCTCACCGCGTACATTTATATGAGCCCAGAGTGCCTGTACAAGGATTGCACGGGCCACAAGATACCTCTGAGTGAGTGTTTCTCTCTGCTCATGCGCAGTGGAGTTAAGTTAATGTTCTCCTTTAACTGTGATGAGTACCCTTGAGAGGTGGTATTAAACAGTATGTAAATTAGGTATGAAACACTACGGGAGCAGATTACATTTAAGATGCAACCCTACAAAGCTGCATAAATGTATAAACGTCACACCTGTCAGTATGACTAAAACCTTTTCATTAAGAGGTAAAGTTAATTTTTGTAATTTTAGACAAATATTTTTCACTGTTGGGCAGTTTTGTGAGGGATTTGTGGTATTTGTGGGCTTTCATGATGTATTCCTAGTTAGCATCTTTTGGGGGGGGGTAGTTTTCATGCTGCTACCTTGTTTGCAAGGTACCTTTACTGGATGGGTATGCTCAATGGCATTGGGTGAGTTGCTGAGGTGATTCTCCAGCTTACAGGTCATTGGTGGTATTCAAGTAGCATCTTAAGGCTTGGGTTGTTTGTTTGCAGGATTAAACACAGGCTGACTGCTCAAAACTCAAAAGGACAGGCAACCAATATTCAAAAAAATAAATAAATAAAAACCCTTTACTGGTACTCTTGACCCTGGGTTGTAGCAAACTTCTTACACCAGCCGACTTTAACCACATTACCTATGCAGGGCACAGTATTACCAAGATGTTACATTGATAACTCGGTGTTGTTCTAGTCTTCCTTCCTTCCGTGGTGTGTCACTGACTCATTTGGTGGTGTGCTTCCCTGGGAGTTTTCTGTTGAATAGGGATGTGGCTCCAGTTGGTCGGTTTGAGTCTGGTTTGCAGACAGGGAACAGGGGGTAGTTGGTTAAAGAGTCAGGAGTGTGCCACTGTTTTTTTCTGAGGTCTTTTGGTCATTTAAGGGCCTCGGAGTTAGTTTTTGCTTACTACTGGTTCCATTATAGTTGGGCTACATTGTGGCAACCCATGACTGGGGTTTTCTTGCCACTGTTGAGATTTTGCTGGCAGTCCAGATTTTGCCTCATGGGTTCATCAGGATGAATACTTTGCATTTGCTTGAGTCAGGTATGATAACAATGTAATGACTTGTTGCTTATAAAGCATGTGCTTTTGTGCGGGTGTGTTTTGAGTGGAAGTGGTTGCTATTGGTAGTCATACTTTTTAGGTACCTGTGTGCTGTTGCTTTGGTTGGGTTTATCCCTGGGGTAGCGTTGTGGGCATTCCAAAAAAAAAAAAAAAAGTCTTTTGAGTTGTATAAGTGGTGTCCAGTGATGGGATACAGTTTTAGCACTCCCTAACAGAGACACTATGACAATGTTACAAGGAATATACTGCACTTCACTTCCAGAAGGGGATGTGAACCGACTTTGAAGAAGTTATGTTTCCTGATTTTTTTGGTGATTCAGTGGTGAAAATGCTGCTGTTATGAAGTAGGGCTGTCCCCTGTGGACTTTTAAGTGGAAGATTGTAAATATCACTTTCTCCAAATAAAACTTTCTTTAATAAACAGTGATCTGTTAAAATATAATTTTGTTTTCCCACATTATCAGCATGCTCAAAAATATGAGCACAGCCACCTAACAAGTATCTGAGTCTTGTATTTAATTCTTTGCTAAAATCACATCACTCAGGCAGAAATGCAGTTACAGCATGATTCATGAATATTTTCCATAGAGTCAAAAGAAATGGAATGAGCTAAATAGCTTGTAATAAATACTGCAGAGACCAAGGACCCAGGAAATGCAATATGTGGATAAGGCAGGGAGGCATTGCAGACGGCATTTTTAAATGGCATGTTTATGTATGAGTGTTGCACGTTTATTTCTTTTGTAACTCTGATACTGTACTATGAGGCTGTGATTCGATGGTGGAATAAATGTTGTAATACTGTAACACTGAATCATTGTGAAAATCAATATGATAAATTAATTTCATGTTTAAAACTGCTGAGTTTGTGGAAATCAAATGATGAGTGCAGCTGTTTTCAAGTTAAATGCTAAGTTTTGAGTTAATGTCAATTGTTTTCATTGGGTTGTGCAGTAGCTGTGGGTAATGGTCATTACATAGGTCCAGCTAGTTCAGTGCCGGAACTCGTATCTTTTCTGGGCTGAGCAATTGTTGTTTAATTCACTGGGTCAGGAGCTATGGCATGTCATCTGGCAGTTAGTACAAAGGATTATGCCTCTGTGCTGTTAACAAGTTCTTTGCCTGTCACTGGTGACTTTTAACTGGATGATTTGGGAGGTTAAAAGGTGGAATCATACCCTACTTGTTTGGTTGTTGGCTTCTCGCAAGGGGAGGCATGGGTGGCTCTGATTTGTGTTGCTGCTTTTTGTTTGGAATGCCTCTCGGCTGTACAGAATTACCAGAATTGTTAGGGGAGGAACTGGCAGTGATCATGTCTGATAATTTAGTTATATTAGGGTTATGTCAGCAGTTTGCAGTGCGATGTCTTTTTAAATAACTGAGATAGTTAAATGGTTATGGGTTTATCATACCTCTCAACTGTACAGATGTCCGCGGAATATACAGCATTTTCCTTCATAGGTTGGCCCGTTTTCATAATAGTGTGGTTTCCTGACAAATTACTGGCAAATCAGAAAGATGCAAGTTAGGAACTAATGGCAGAAATTGGAGTCTCAGTCTGCATACCCTTCAGAAATCTGTACAATGCAACCCTTTTATGAGCCTTGTCTCACTATGTTTTCCTTTTAGTCAGTTTACATATGTTTATATAGTTGTTAAAATATGTGTATCAATGTGTAATGATTTTAGATTTCACAGAATGACCATGGTGGGCATCACGTTCTTTCTAACTTGGAATTTCAGGCTACTTAGGGGCTGGTTTTGAGGGCAGAGAATGGAGAACAGTGATGGCCTTGGGAGTCCCGGAGGTTATAACTTTAAGGTAATTCATGCTTGGGAACAGCCTGTTGCTGTATCACTTTGCTGGGTTTGTATGAGCAGTGTGGATTGGATTCTTAATTGTGGACCTTTGTTCCCCAATAGTTACGGGGTTGTCCAGATTTCTTGATTAAGTGTCTGTTGGGGGGCTGGCATAATGATTAAGTGCTGGCCTTACCAAACACAAGGTGCAGGGTTCCACTCACATGAAGGAATTGGTTAGGCTTAAAATGGCCCATGGAGGTGGTTACTGCAATATGCACCTGTTTGATGGTACTGCACTTACTTTTATTGTTGGAGGTTTGAGAGATGAGAAATTACTACACGTTACTTGTTCCTATATCTTTATACTGTAGCTGGTGTGCACACGTAAGGCCTTGCAGCTGGACGAGGTGATATTCAATCTTACAACATTTTGGATCAAGTAGTAGTAGGGCCCCAGTCATGGCAAGGGAAGGTGGATTTATTGAGGGAATGTGGGGCAGGTTCTCATCAAATGTGTTTTTATTTCAGATTACTTAAATTTTTTTCTCTTTCTTTGCAGATGGTGATGTTATGTTGGGTGTTTCACTTGTCAGAGTGCTAAGCAATGCAGTCACAGATGATCAGTGCAGAGGTCATATCAGCTGGTGGCCTGAAGGATGTGGTCTCTTCAGGTGATGGAGGTAGCTATAAAGGGGTTTTTGATTGCTGGAGCTGCAGAGAAGGCTGTCACGGGTATTAATGTAATTTTACTTGCTCATTTTGGTGAGTTTGCATTGTGAGATAAAGGGATGTTGGGTCATTGAGACTGCAACAGCCTGAATTTGTTACATGAGTAATAGATGGGGGGGGGGGGGGGTTCTTAAGGATTTTGATTTTAATTATTGAATCAAGGAGTGTAGGGGTCAGAAGGTAGGACTATTCATTTCTTACAAGGAAGGTAGTGCTTGTGAAGCTATGGTGGTGTAGGATTGGGTAGGTTATCCAGTTTGTATGTCCTCGGTGCGACTTAAGGATCAGTGGAGTTTGTGGGAGCATTGCAGGCAAGTGAGTGTTTGGGGCCAAGTTAGCATTTATTATGGGATGCAGGGGGTCACACATTGATAGGAAAGCTTTAAAGGGGACTTTAAGGGTACACAGTGGATTAAGGATGTTGAGTTCTTGTTAGATGTATTGGATTGTTCATGGGGATTTGCATTGGTACCAGAAGGGGTTAATTAGTTGGTGTAGTTTATCATTGGGTTGCCTTTGGATTAATTCACTGGGATGGCCCTTGGAGCAGATTGATAGGGTTGCTCATGGGGATTTGCATTTTGTTTTTATTTTATAGGAGGTGTTGGGTTTGGGGGGGCATAATTTGGGGGGCTATTTGTGGTTTGGTGGATGATAGGACGGGAGACAATTGGGGGTGCTGAGTATTGGTAGTTTCAATTTAACTTGACTATGTTAGAGGGTGTCGGGGATTAGGGTTCACTTCTGTTGTGTAAGGTGACTGTGGGATGGGTTGTCTTTGCTTGTGGAGGTGTATCTTGTTGCATTAAGTTTAAAGGCTTGCTGCAGGAGTTTAGGGGCACTTCCTTAAAAGTTAAACATAGGGTAGGGAGAGGTTAGTGTACTTAGGTGTGGTTTACAGTGGTCGGTGGGAGGCATTTTGATGGAGAGATTTAGTTATTTGACAGGCTTGGGAGCAAGGTAAGGCAGTTCTGTTGGTCAGAAGGATGTAGCTATGACTACTTCAGTTGCATGAATGGCAAGGTTGAGTGAATTAATTTGGTTAGTGGTCATTGGTTTGAAGGGTCGGAGTAAGTTGAGAGGGAAGATGGACGGATTTTGACTATTGTCAGGGTGGGTTTTGTTGCGGTAATTGGTGTTAAGATACGGAGTTTAGGGGGTTACATTTTTTCTGGCATTTTTGTTATGGTTTTAATTAGTCATTTCAAATGTGTTTGAGGGTCATCAAAGGCTAGGATGGTCATTATGTGCTGAGCTGGTACTGATAGTGGGAGGGATGGCAGGATTACTTTGGACTTTACGATATACAGCTGCTGTTAGGATGTTGGTAGGCAATTGCCTTGCATGGTTTCATGTGGCATTGGGTTTAATGTTTTAGTGTTGACTAGGGCAGGTAAGGTCTCAGGGCTCATTATGAGCTAAATATTGGTTGTTTGAAAGAGTGAGTAGTTAGTTGATATGCAGAAATTATGCAAAGATATGGTTATTTCAGTACTGGGAAAGGGATTGTTGGTTCAGCTGTTAGTTAAGTGGTTGCTTTTGGTGCTCATATGACAGGGCTTTTGGGGTTGCTGACAGGGATCCATTTGAGTTTAGAGAAGATGTATACACCGAATGATGTTTGGCTGAACCACCCCTCTCCCTTTGTATGGGTGGTTAGTTTGTCGAAATGTTGTTAGTAGAGAGGTAGAACAGCCTGGTCAAACTGGTGGGCAGAGATGAGGGACAGTCTTGCCCTCTTCTGTTCCCCCTCTGGTGTTGGATGTTTAAGTGGTAAATATAAGTGAGCGGAGGTAAGATCGCTGCTTATTTGGTTGGAGGTGTAATTCAATAAATGGTATATGAAGTGAGTTGCTGGATGCTGCTTCATCAGTAAATTAAGTGAGTGGAGGTATGGACGCTACTTACTGGGTCAAGATGTGTAAGGTTACACTGTCCTGACTTGTTTGGTTTGATGTGTAATTCAATAAATGATATATGAAGTGAGTTATTGGACACTGCTTCATAAGTAAAGTAAGTGAGTGGAGGTATGGATGCTGTTTACTGGGTCAAGATGAGTGAGGTCATACTGTCCTGATCAACGTTACATGGATGTTTATGCTGTGATTAAAATCAACTATACTATGTTCAGTTGTAATTAATAAATATTGGTTATCAAAGCTATGTTATGGAGGTTTAATAAAGTTTGTCAACCATCATTCAGTATGATGTGTGTTGAAGGGGACCAGGACAAAAATGCATTTTACCTTATGATATGCACAAACTTAAACAAAAGCTTTCAGTTATTTGAAAATAATTTCTACTGCTCATTTGGACTTGGGATTCCCTTTTGTTGTGAAGAGTAAAAAAACACTAGCCTCCTTGTATGCTCACATGCATACTGATTACATCAGCCTTTTACATAGTCTAACCCCACTCTGGGCCCTATGGTACCACCCCCTCTCTCAGGAGAATGATTAACTGCCCCTCCACCTGATTCCCCCACCCCTCACCCACAGTTTCCAGTCCTTTATCTAACCAGAGACAGAGCTATCTTGCCCTCTTTTGCATTGACTTAACTACCTGGAACCAGAAGAAAGAATATGAATCGAGGAGCCCTCATTAACTGCTACACCCAGGAAGAGGTTTGATAGTGAACACCCTAGAATGGAACACAATAGAAACAAGCTCTAAGACCAGTGGTATTCTCCTTCTCATGTAAGATACCCCACAGCAACCAGGTATAGCTATTCTACTCACGTGACCTGCATTTAACAAAATTTCTGTAATTTGCAGTACAATGAAAATTATCTCAGGGCACCACTCCACACCGCTGTTTTCTTTATACCATAGGCACAGTTTGCCTATGCTCAGAGAAGATCTGAGTCTTATTTTTATTAAAAGTATTTTATACTCTACAGTTCATCACTTGGTGTTTTTTTTATTTCATGGGCACAGAAAGCCTTAACAAAAGGTTCTGAGGTCTCAGACTTTACTTACATTTTTCTTCCTACTTGTGCACATCCATGAGCTCTGTAAAAATGAGCACTGTGATTTGTTTCTGCTGTAAGTTATTTCGCTGGATGCATGTATTGTTGAAAAAAATGGGAGTCACCTAGTGTAGCTCTAAGTGACTCTCTCTCCTGCATATAAAAAGGCCTGTCATCGTCAGGAAGAATGGGGACTGGTCACATTAATCATGTATATAAGCCTGTTATAATCAGGCACTGTAAATGCTTTTTGTCAAACAAGAGAAGATTAGTCTTTCATAATGTAATTCAGGAAACAAGAGCCCCATAAAAGTGGGCACAGCCTCTCATATTACATGTGATACAAGCATTGATAAGAACAAGTTAGACTGGAAAAAGTTCTGGAATAAAACTTTCGTAGTTTGCTTGAAGGAATTTGAGCCCCACAAAGGGAAACACAGCCTCTCATATTACATGTGATACTAAACAAGCTAATAAAGTCTGGTGATAGCCTCATAAAAACGCATTTTCAATGATCAAAGTGTAAACCACTCTAACAGACAGACCTGATGAAGCTCAGGTGAAAGTGTTCTTTTAAATATAGTTCTATAGTGCTAGTTCATGGTGTTTTGTCATGTTTTGTGTGTTAAAAATAAAAACCTTTTAACTAAGAATGAGGTTCTATAGGCTACTGAGCTGATATGAGTATTTTAGGAATATTCAAATATTGGATTAACTGCTAAGATTTGGGATTGGCTCCTTGGTTTTCCACCTCCCAGATTTTTCTCCAATCAGCTCCCCTGGACGCTCCCACGATTGTCTGTAACTGCCTTTAAATAATTGACCCATTGGTTGCAATGTACTAGAATAAGAACACTAATCCATCTACCTACTTAACTGAATAAACTAGTTGAAACTTCAACAAGGCATCTTTATTCCTCCCACAGGGAGGGTATCAGAGAGAAAGTCTTCCAAATCTGCTAACTAAAATGGTTTTATCTAGACAAATCCTTTGTACTCTGTGTTTTGTTAGCCCTGTCACCCTCTGGGTCACAGGTGGGATATGAGACTTGACTCAAGCTCTCTGGATTACCTCTGTTTTCCTTTCTAACTTCAACTACATAATTAACAGACAAATTGTTTCTGTTTCTGTTTCCTACATTGTATGTCTTACATACGTTTTTATCAGCATAGCCTTAGAAGAAGGTGATTGCCCTACACAAACTATTTCCATGTCCTTAAACATTGGTATTGCTGTATTATTTCTCCATTCTACACAACATTTGCTTGTTATGCCTCAGAAGATACACTCAAAGCTCTGTTTCCATTTAACACAAACTCCAGTTGTGTGTTTTGTCTTTGTAATGTAATTCTATCTTCATTTGTGCTCAGTCACTCTCATGCTTGCCTTGTCTCTTGCTCTTTTCTGCTACTCAAGTCATACAGAACTCTCCAGAAACAGTACTATTGTATTTCAGAGTTGACCAATAATCTTGGTTTTACTATTAGATTTTTGAAGCGAACTCCGTCGACTGTACTGTTGTCGAACACGGAAGTTCGAAAACAGTAATATCGAACACCAAAAGCCAACCTAGGAACAGGTGTTAACATGGGTTGAGATAGGGGAGAGGATTGTAGTTCGGCAATAACACTGAACACCTATCTCGACCCATGTTAAAACCGTTCCTAGGTTGGCTTTGGTGTTCGATATTACCGTTTTCGAACTTACGTGTTCGACAACAGTACAGTCGATGGAGTTCGCTTCGAAAATCTAATAGTAAACTATAATCTTGTCATATCTCTCCTTTTCAATAAGAATATCCAGGGGATTTCTGATTTCTGACAAGTGGACTTGACTAAACAAGATCAAGCCATTCAACCAAATGAAAATAATTTATGAAACAATTTATATACATCTTATTTTCCTTACTAGTTTAATAATAAACAAAAAGAAGATCATTAATAGAAATAGCTCTTTCATTAAAAATAGCAGTGCTGTGCTAATCAAGGCCTTTTAAGTATCTGTATCCCTAGCACAACATTGTGGATGATGAAGTTTCAATTTGCTCTGTAAAATAAGTAGGCTGTGTTGAGTGTTTGATTTTTTTATATTGTCTCAGATACCTTGCTAGAAAGCAACACCATCAGGATGATGTCATAAAAAATATGAGCAAGGATTTGCACACAGTAGAGAGGCATTATCGATAAACAAATCAAGTTAATAAAAGTTCATTATTTATAGTATCTGACTTTATCTGTTTTCTGGTTTTGTTTAAGTTAAACAAAATCATGTTTCTTATTCAGAAGTTTTTTTTTAATAAATGTTGTGGCATTAGATCAGCACTCATAACATACTTGTATTAAACTAATATCATTTTAGTATTTTACATACAACATAGAGTTGTTAACAGGCCTTTTTAACAGCATTATTTCTGATTTGTGAACTGAGCTAGGAGTATGCTTTCACACATTTCTAGCACCACCTACATATATATATCAAATTAGACCTAATCTATACTGAAAGATCCTTTTACATTAATTACAACATTAATGACAGAATTTTCTTTAAAAGATACTTTAACGTACTTGCAAATCTAGCAACCCATTTTTTTGGTTTAATAAGCAGTCAAATGTGTGAAAATATTTCTATACTTCCTGAGACTTCTAAGTACTCCCCTTTAGGCTTCTGCCTCAAAACAGCTCAGAAATGTATTAATATCTGTACAACGCATGCTCTTTTATGCTTAATTGCTTTTTTATTTACACATTTTTTTGTGTTATTGCAAAGGAGCAACTTACCTGCAACCTCAAAACTATGTTTACTTTTGTTGTCTAACTATGAAGTCACCCAAATTTAAAGAAGGGAAATAGTTCATTTTGACAAGAAAACAGGTCATCTGCTTTCCTGCATTAGTGCTTGGCATTGAAGTTAGAATACAGAAGCTGGGATGTCTGGAAATTCATAGATAAATACTAGGCTATCAGTCTGCAGGCTATTACAAACCTAGCCAATAACCAGAGGTTAGAATCAAGCCCGTTGCCTTACATTTCTAAAGTAAAACCCTTAATCAGTATGCCGACCCTCCTGCTAGTATGCTATTAGTATTTTTTATTTTATTTTATTTGGGGTCACTGTTAAATATCTGTAGCTGTATGCAATTACATTATTTTTACTTGTTTATTTCTGTTTCAGACTTTTATAATAACAGAAATGTAAATTTATTATTTTAGGTGTTGTCATTTGTATTGGAAAACTGGGAATGAAATCTCTGCTTTCCACAGTTATCAAAATGTATACAACACTGGTTGAAAAGTACTCCAATATTTCACTTACTCATTTAACAAATAAATTAAATTAAAATAAATCTTATAGTGGTGTAAAATAAATGTTTCTACCCAAACCAAGAAGACACTATCATGAAAATATGTGGTCTACACAAAATGGTTGTTGTTGTTGTTGTTGTTGTTGTTGTGTCTTTCGGCTTTCCTGGTTAGGGGTCGCCACAGTGGAACTCCCGTCCGCTAATGATTGGTAGTTGATTTTTACGTGCTGAGTTACCAGCCCTGACACACAACCTTCAACGAAGGTACGCCCATTCACGCATGTCTCCACGCAGAAGACACTCTAGCTGAGAATCGAACCGGACAGCGTCTTACTGTGAGGTGATAACGCTACCGCAGCACCACCACCGCTGATTGGTCTACACAAAATGGTACTAAAGGAAAATAATTTGGGGCCTCCATTACACACAAAATGCAATGTACATTTATGTTGTATTGTACAATGCAGTTTGCAAACAAGCTAGAGACTGTAGTACTGCACTATGTGCAGAAAACTGAAGATGTTCTCCAGAAATGGCAGGGTTCAGAGCTAAGCTTTACCAGTGGCTACAAATATAGCACTTCTAGTTAGGTTTTAGGTTTATATGGTGACAAGAATATTTACTGTACTGAAGCACAAGCTGCTTGTACATTAATGTCTAACCTTTGTGAACTGCTGCTGGATATGACACTTTGTGATTAACCCCAAAAGTTTTTGCTATGTTGTTTCTAAGTGCATTTTTTTTAATTCCAAGAGTCCCAACACATTGTTCTTTGTCTCTGTACAAGAACTAGAACATGTGTGACAGATTATCTCACATAATTCTTTATTGACATAGCTTAAATAAAATGAAGGCATGGTAACACATTTTTGATGGTATATTGTGCTTCTCAACAACTTCTTATCCCAAGCATAACAGAAAAACTTAAAAACTTCACCTAAAATTTTAAATTTATCAATGTAGAAGTATTTGTTCAGACGATAAGCTCTCTGCCTGCCATCCATGTCATAGTACAACTATTAGATGAATACAGATCTGCACTAAATAGAATTGTTAAACTCTATAGTGAAAAAAACGTCGTCATATCAGTTGTATTATTTATTTGCCAAGGCTACCACGGTCAGAAATGGAACATATGCAAATGTATGGTGACAATGGAAATAACATATATTATTTGGGACTGATGTGAAGGATTCCCTACATGGATGATGTGGGGAAAAGATTTGTCTATATGCAGTTTTTGAAAAATATTTTATTGCATTCAACATTAAAAACATCTTTAAACTATTCTTAAAAGACTCACAATTCAAAATCCACATAAAAATATAATGATTAACAAGCATTACAATTAATGTTGAATATTAATACATTTGGCACAACATCTTTTGGCTTGCCTTCACAAATTATAACAGCACTAATTTAAAATTAACTCAACAATTAATAAATACAAGAAACATAGCAATAACTTTTAATAATAACCATAGATAACCTGGCTGGGCCTCTAATCACTTGCAAAGTACATATTGTCAGTCAGAAAAGAATAGGTTTAACTAACTGCAGCTCTTTTAACAAAGCATTCCCCCCAAAAAATAGTTGGAAGGTAACATATTTGGCGCTTCAGTACCCTTAACATATAACTATTAGCTAACCTGTTTAAATAATTTGTAAATACTTCACTATCATAAATAACCTGTATACATGTTTTTCTTTTTTCTTAGTTTTGAATATGAATAAAAATATTTTCAAAAAAAACATATAACTATTATCCCTAATCCATTCAGCTTTCATGGTAGCCATTTGTTCAAATATATTTGCAATGATTGTTTTTAGCCAAGTGATTTTATCTGTATTATCTGCATCATTCATTAATAAAAATATATCTCTGAGTGTAAGTATATCCTAATCTTCGTTTTTATCAGAAGTTTGTTCCCTTATATTTGTTATAAAATAACCCTGTTCCATAACCTAAAATCATAAGCATCTTGGTTAATTGCACTTCCTGTCTTGCAAATCCATACACTGCTCCTTTCAAATTTTCCTTGAAATTTGTCAGACTCCTAAATGTCTAAAATGTACATCCCTGAGACCACTATAAACTAAGTATCTTCAGTAGTGGGCACCTACATAACAGATCGTCATCCTTAAGTTTTTTTGAAAAACATTTTTATGTAAATATAAACAGCCTAGACTTTGTATTATGCAACATTTTCCACTTTGAGCCATTGACTTATCCAACTACACACTCCACTCTCTTCTAATTTATCTGTTACTTCTTGTTATCAATGATTAACAAGCATTACAATTACTTGTAATAATTATTTTACATTTTATCATAGGACTATTCATACATGAGGTCCCCTCTAACAGTTATATCAAAGCATTGGCCTTTGTCACACTAAACAATCCCTCATAGTTTTTTTTTTTATGAAAGTAGAAGACCTGGCATACTATTTACAGCACAGAATAGTGATGGCAGTGCTATAAAAATAAATGCTTCTATCAGTAATCCCTAAATATAAGCTATAGCTTTCTAAAGACCACAATATCAGTATCATTCTTTCAGAGCTAACAAATCAAATAAGTTTTAAGAAAAAAAGATTTTATGTGTACCAACCTAAGTAACATAATTATATCCTGGCCACAGAATTCTGAGACTAAGTTAAACATACTTTAATACAAAGCATGGTCTGTCCTTCAGTCTTGGCTGAACAAGCTTCAATGAAGTTGCCATTAGAGATAAACAAAAACACTGTACACCAACAATACTTGCAGAATGCAGTGATGCTAAAAAGAGAAATATGGCATGGAAAACCAGGTAAAACAGAAAGGCCACTGGTTCTTGAGCAGTGTTAGTAACACTGTGTTTGCATGATAGACCATAATATGCATATTGTGGAAAGCAGTGTGCCAACACTGGGGACACTACAGATCCATACAAAGAATGTGCTCAGGCAGAGCAATTCAAATCTTATAATAATCTTCAAGTGTGATTTAGAGAAATGCAGTATTAATAAGAGTTATTAGACATATAATCCATCCTTTGTATCTTGTATGTGCTGCTCTCTACAGAATTAGAAAAGTGAAGTAAGTGTGGCAGGCTATATATAGATTCTCCTGCCATTCATATTGCTGCCTGGTGTTGTCTATGTGATCTAAGTGTACCAACTCTGCTATTTGTTGTTATTTGTGACATGAAAGTTTTAGATATCCGTACTACTGATTTTTGGTTTAGGCCTGACCCTTCAGAAGACCCACAACCTAACTACTATCACCTTCATACAGGTACGGTTTGTGAGTCTCTATGACATATGTGACTTTACCTCCATTGTAACTGTGAATGAGTTTCCAAATAAATATCAACTGCTGCAGAAAACAAGTAGCAAGAGAGAGGCACATTTCAATGTTATTATTAGACCAGGTTTAAGGTATTACATAGTGAACACTTTAGCTTGACTAGGTCCTTCTTGCTGTTTTTACTGAATGGTTTGTCTGTGTGGCCTTTTTAATCTTTGGTTTAGATGTTATTTCAGATATTTTGTAGGTACCCCAATGGTTTTGGACATCAGGTTTGATTTAAGCTCACTGTTTCTAACATATAGCCAAACACTTAACTTATAATATACTGTCAAGATAAAAAAAGGCCAAAACATGAATATCTACAGCTAATATGATTTTGGATTCATTGGCCTGAATATACCTATAAAGACATAAAAACTAAAAAAAAAAATCATGGACATTCAGAAGCAGTGTGTGTGTGTGTGTGTGTGTCTGTGTGTGTGTGTTTGTGTGTGTGTGTGTGTGTGTGTGTGTGTGTGTGTGTGTGTGTGTGTGTGTGTGTGTGTGTGTCTGTGTGTGTGTGTCTGTGTGTGTCTGTGTGTGTGTATGTCTGTGTGTGTAGATCTACATGAGTGTGTGTGTGTGTGTGTGTGTGTGTGTGTGTGTGTGTGTGTGTGTGTGTGTGTGTCTGTGGGTGTGTGTGGGTGTGTGTGGGTGTGTGTGGGTGTGTGTGTGTGAGTGTGTGTGTGTGAATTGATTGGTAGAAACAATTTCTACATTGTTTAAAGCTATCTTATCTCAGGTTTATCCTCCGGGTTTGATATACTTATCTACTTATCTTCTAATTGTATTCCATTCAAATTTGTTTGCAAGGGAACTGAACTGATCACAACTGATAAATTTCAGATTTATTTGTTTTATGTGAATATGTTTACCAGATAGAGCACTGATCAATTCAGACCAATCTCAGTCTCTGCCCAGGGTCAAAAAGCGACCAGGTATACAAAATAGACAAGAGTACAATAACATATAAGCAAAAGCTCTAATTCAAAGTGCAAAGTAGGGATGATGAAACAGGGGGAAACAAGGAGAGACTGTGATTTTAGATGCAGATACTTAAGGAGAATAGCAGTAAGCATACAGCATATTGTATTCATACAGCAGCAGAAAGTATTCTAAAAGCTAATCTAACACGGGAATGGAGAAAGGAGATTCTGCTGATAGGGATGATTGCAATTACAGGTACAGATAAAAGACAAGGCGGGTGGAATTTACTAGAGAAAACTGGCAAAGGAACCAAGTCATTGGGAGAAAATATTTAGAGAGGGGAAGGTAATATAATGAGAAGAGGCCAAGAATTTATTTGGACTGCAGACTAGAGATTGCTTTCCCTATCAAGGATTGATATCAGAGTATAGGCAAAGAGAAAGGAATAGGGGGATCCTAAGTGAAAGACTAGCACTGGTAGAGTTTTTGGTAGCATTTAGAACAGAAGCTGCTGTAAAAAAAAGGGATAATTAGTGGAACATATAAAGCATTGCATGATAACTATAAGAATCAATCAGCGGAGGTTAGAAAGGATTGGGAAGAGAGTTTGGATAAGCAATACACAAAGAAACAATGGGGGATATATGTATTCCTCCCAAATATGCAACAAAGTTTAGTAGATTTAGGATTTTTGCTTGGAAGTGTTTACATAGGTCTTTTAATACCCCATGTCTTCCAAAGAATTTTTCCTTAAGGAGATATCAAATGTTGGAGGTGTGATGGAGAAGGAAGAGGTAATTGGGAACATATTTTTGGGAGAGTAATTAATGAGTTGGCAGATTTTAAAGAGTTCCTGCAGACTGCTCTATCAGAAATACTGGGTGAACAAATTGGTATAACTAAGGAACATATTTTTGAGCTATGATACAGAATCATAATTGCCTAGACTTAGTAAAGCCTTGCTGAGTATAATTATAGTGGCTGCCATAAAAGCAGTCACTAGAAACTGGAAATCAAAGTCTAAACCAACTGATCTAGAAGTAGTAAATATAGTAACAGAGATAAAACAACTGGAAATGGGACCTTAAGAAAAGGGTAGGAGAAAATTACATAAAAAATGGGAATTGTGGGAACAATACATGCAGAGGAGGAACAAGGTTTAAAAGAAGGCCAGATATGAATGAGCAATGCAATGTATGATTGACAATGTCTGGATAGATTATAAGTGATTTATAATGTATTTAAGGAAAATTATGTCAATATGGTTGTGATGTTTAATGTTTGCAACTAAAATTACGTCAATATGGTTTGTTTTCATTTATATAAATGTAAGATTGCCTGTGTCATATGTGATAATTTAATAAAGATGTTTCTTGTTTTAAAAAAAAGAATCACAGCACTAAAGTTAATGTCCAGAATCACCATTAAATCCATATCTAGCTCCAAGATAAAATGTGAAAAAACTAATATGGATTTCACCCTGTCTGGAAGCCACTGACATTTAAGCTGCCTAGCTTAACAAACTGTATCATATCACATTCATATTTCTTCCTATTCTAATCCTCCCCAATTAACATTATCCTACTTATGGTTTCCTCTTTGTTTAATATCCTTCATTTCTATGAGCCTAAGATTGCTTCCAATACAATGCGCAGAAAAGTGCAGTAAAAAAAGAGTAGCATATGAGTAAATGCTGAGTAGACTCTGTAAAACAACATCTATTTAATGAAGCACACTTCAGAATTCCACAGCATTTTCCTCCACAATCCGCTAGGACTTCTGTGTCTGTGCCATCCCACACTAAGAAAGGATTGCAAGTCATCAGTAAGTTCATCAAAAACATCATTATTAACATTGCTATGCATTTGCACATTGTTAGTATTTCCATTAGAAACTAATGGGTACACATTAATACATTTCCAAACCGCAATTTCAAGTTTATCATTCTGGAAAGGGTAGTAATGGATGAGAGAGGGGGACCCAGTGACTGGTTCCTTGAATTTAGAGAACTTATGTGGCAACTCAGAGTTAATGCCACTACTAGCCCAGGTTTGAACGATATGGTGTCCCTCACCAGTTATTTAAAACTTAAAGCAGACTTTTTATTTTAATGAGGTGTACACTATGACATTGTTTTTCATTTATATGTAAGTTTTTATAGTACTGATATTAATTATTGTTTATTCCAAGACATTTTGGGTTTTTATTGGACATGTTTTATTGTATATATTGCTTGTTGCACAGATTTATACATATGATGTTCATATTTTCTCTAAAAACAGTTGATAGTTTTGTATTATACCTACAAGCTGGCATATTTTGTAATTTAGTGTTAGGGGACACATTTACCACATATATACATTTTTTACAGTGGTACTAAGTAATGGCTTATATTATTTTAATTTACTGGTAAAGTAATAATTCAGAAAACAAGGGAGTATATGTCTTTAAACATTTGTATGCTTAATTATTCAATTATTCAATTGTATTCAATCAATGGCTTAATTGTTGTATGTATAAAAGGATGGTCTTGCTGACTGTCGGGTATTCTGAAGAAGTCAATCCTAATAGTTGACGAAAGCGCTTAATAAATTTTATTTATTCCTGTATCCTGCTCCATTTTTGTGCTTTTAGTTACTTGGTGTTTTTCTACAAATTTCCGGTATGAATTTCTGCATAAAGATTAGACTGCAGGAGGCCATAGATGTTACACACAGCAGTCTGTTAGCATTGTGAGCCTTTCGTAGGAGTGGGTTGAGTTAGGATAGGAGAAATTGAGTGGTGTTCCTATGGAGAAAAAAGGGAGAAATAGAGATGCAGTTTAAGATAGTATAGCAGACCTTTAGGTGCAGACATATACAACAGGGAAAAATTACAGTACAGAACGGACAGTGTAACTCAGTGGAACAACCATTACATAGCAGTAAAATAATATTTAGAATAAAATAAAGACAGCTGCAATTAGTCTTAGTGAACAGTTACTTAATCCCTCAATATGAGTCCAAAATCAGTGTTGTAATGAGGCAGTGGGTCGTTCTTTTCAAATAGTAAATATATGCTTTTCACTTTCTCCAGAGACAACCCCAGTATAACCGACAAGCTAGAATTCACTTACTTAAGTTATTTAAGGATTGCAAACAATGATATGCCCCTTTTTAGATATTAATTTAACAGAACACAGTGATTTGTATTAATCCAGTATGTTGCTTGGTTCCTGTTTTGCGACACTACAACTAGACCACTTTACATATACAAATCTTGCTACTTAAAATTCTAAATACTACATACCATCCATTTTGACCGAGTTATTGCAGGGATACCAACCTAACTGGAACCTACTAATTTTTTTGAATCTCCTTATCATAGCATGTACATATAACATATCTGTAAAGTACACTTTCCTGTTTTAATCATGTTATTGTAAGAATAAGTAATAACCACTGCTTTCTTCATCCATTCCTACAATCTCCTCAAGCAAGTCCTTAGCAAATCCTAAAAAAGACTTCTGGGGTATTGTCTGTCACTGTGCATGTGGCTTTGATTTTATTTCATCTCGGTATTTGACAACTCTTTTTTCACATGTTTACTCTCTATCTGTCTACCTATCTGTGTTTCTGTCTATCTGTGTATCTACCTATTGATCTCAGTCTCTCTCTCTCTCTCTCTCAATCTTTGGCCATTTTAGTCTTCTCCTAGTAGGCATAGCATTTTACATCCTGCCATATTCGCTTTTCATCTGTTTGCACTGTGTAATCTGCTGTTCCTTTTAGCACTTAGCCTATTAAGACTTCACTCTTTCATGCTTTCATGCAATTCTCTAGCCTCAGTGTGACTATTCTAACATCCCATTTTGTTTCTTTATTCTCTTTGCATTACATTTTTACTTAACTTTGTACTGATCTTCTCCGGTTATAGTTGTGCTTTGTCAAATATTTGTCATTTTGCTATTTCTCTTCTAGCCTAGATTATTAGCCTAATGTACTATGCTTAACATACATCACCATCTATCTTACTTTTATGTCTTTATTGGCTAGGAAATCAATTCTTTCATAAATGTGTTTTTTTCCAGCTGCTATGCTGTGTTGTTTGATTATCGTGTCTTTTATTTTTAGCTGTATGTATTTAGTCTGAATGCTGTACTTATCTATTTCACCTTCTCCGAATCACCTTTTCAGGAGCAAGTTAATGTTATTTTATACTTATTATTTTTGTGAATAGTAGTGGTGCTGCAGTAGCGTTGTCGCCTCACAGTAAGACGTTGTCCTGTTCAATTCTCAGCTAGAGTGTCTTCTGTGTGGAGACATGCATGAATGTGCGTACCTTCATTGAAGGCTGTGCGTCAGGGCTGGCAACTCGACACGCAAAAATCTACTGCCAATCCTTAGCGGACTGGAGTTCCGCTGTGGCGACCCCTAACTGGGAAAAGCCAAAAGACACAACAACAACATTTTTGTGAATAGTTGCTGTCCTATACATGGTTTTATATTACTGTTGCTTTAAGTCTTTCCTTCCTAGACTTCCACCTTATTTTTTTCTCAGTGAGACATTCCCAGTTAACAAATAAACTATAGAAAATAAATAAAACATTATGATATCCAAAGCCTCTGTACTTGATTGTCCAAATGATTTAAAGTGCTACTGTGTAACCTGCCTAACAGAACTTGAACCTTTATTTCATTCCGTGGTTGGGGTGCCATCTGTTCAGATATTCTACATGCCATCTCCATGTCTGCATGGGTTTTAGTTAGAAATTTCAGTTACTTCTCAAATCCTAAAGATATAATCTTAGATGAAATGGTAATATTCAAACTGTCCATAGGAATGTGCGTATGTGGAATATGTTAGCATTGCATAGAGCTGTTTGTCCATTTCTTGCTGAAACAGGTTCTATATCCCTATGACACTGAAATGGATAAACTAGGTACTGAAACTGAATGAATGAATATCACTGAATGGATGAATGAATGAATGAATGAATGAATGAATGAATGAATGAATGAATGAATAAGTATGTGGTCACTTACTCAAGTTATCTTTTTCCTCTTATAATGGTTAAACTCTGCATGTATACATGAGAATATGGATCAATTGCTTCAAAAAGAGCATTTTCTAATACAACTATGAATGCTGACAACAAAATCTGCATAAAGAAAAACATTGGAAACTAATTACTCTAGAAAAAAAACAGCAATGTGTACAGATTTAGCCACTTTTCATTTATTGCTATGTCAGCAAAGCAACGTCAGTCACTGAATACCACTTTTCACTCACTGTGGATCTGATATTACAACAGTCTAAAGTCAATATACAATCTAGGTTCACCACAGAATGAAAATGGTAATACAATGATGGATTACAATGTGAGATGTGACACTTCAATGCTCAAGATTATTGTCCGTCATATTAGCTAACAAAAGTATTCTCAGGCCACCGGTGTTAACTGCATGCACTGCATTATATGTTTTCCAGGAATGCTGAACAAGAACATACCATGGAAAAATCAAGTTTCTGACCTGCCAAGTAATAAAGATAATAAAACACTTTCTTGTATGTTTAATAGTTTCTAAGTGTGATTCACTGTGAAGCACACAATTGTAGGCATGCATGCCTGAATTCTGTTTGGTCACTTGTCAAAACTGCTGCCTAGCTCACTGAGTTCTGAAACTTTGAGATAACAGGAAATAACAACTGGCATCCAAAGTGGTATCAATGAAAATTAAGTTTATCCAAATTCTGAAGAACACTGTAACCTCATGCAAACAAATTCTTTAAAGGTAGGCTGTCGATTTCAGGACATTTTGTTCTACATTCCATTGAGAACAATGGGGAAGGATTGTGGCTCCAGCTCTCACCAGGAAAATAACAAACAGAAAGGTAATTTATGATCTGCAGCATGATTAATAGCCATTACACATACTTCCAGCCTTAAACATCAGACTGCATTTCACATCTGATAACAGGCATCACTAAAAATAATATCTTTATTTCAAACGTGATTTGCTTTTTTTGTGGGTTAGATTCCTGCTTTTCTTAATGATATTTTTGTAGTACTATAACCCATAGCATAGATTCTATGGTGTGTCCTTGTCTGAATACAGAGTAACATGCATACACTAAACATACTAAGGCAAAAGAAAACAGACTGTCCATTGAATCACTACTTACTGTAGGTAGGTAATCAATCAAATAGTGCTAAAGCAAAAACATTATTAATTACTCTGGCATGCACAACCCACAAATTGCAAGATATAAATCGAAATAGGAATAATGTGGAATAAGCTGAAAGAATATCAGATGCTGAATGTTACAGCAAGGTCATCAACATCATTGTTTTTTCCCATTTTATATATATTAAGTATGATATAGTTTCATAGTTAAGTACTAGGCTAGCAGCCCCTGAGGGCCATTTTAAGCTTAGCCAGTTTCCCTTTTGTACTCAAATTAACCTATTCCTATCCTGCAGTGAATAATTATATATTAGCACTAATTAGAATAACTGGGATCATACCATACATAATTTGATGGATCCATGCACGGGATAAAGCTTTTAGAAGCTGATGATGTCCATTAGTAGTACAGGGGAAAGTCCTGGGGAATATTTTCTGGCTCCCATCCATATAGTCAAGTTGTGGTTGAATATGGACTTTGTTTTATGTGCATGGGGAGTCTGTTCCAGAGCAGTGGTATCAACTGTGGGATATACCTATCCCTCCAAACTATTCTGTTGATGTTGCAGAAGAGGTTTAGATCTCTAGGCTGAGTAGTTCTGATGCCATTTGACTTGCTGATTTGCAGTAAATCCATCAGTACTAGGCCAAAGGATGCCTTGCATGCCAGAGACAGGTCTCCGCTCAGCAGTCTGTCCGATACTGTGTATAGTGACAAATCTTTGAGTCAGTCCATGTACGGCATGTTCTTAAGGCCTTCTATCCTTTTAGTAACATATCTCTGTGGGCGTTCCAGTTGTTGCAAGTTTCTGAACAGATACATGACAAAGGAGGTATTATATTTAATGACTGACCTGATGAGGGCTGAGTAAAGGGGCACAATGACATCCCTAGATCTTTGTTTATAAGCTGTGCAATGTTGGTCAAAAGATAGCTCACTGACCACATAAGTTCCCAAATCCCAAACAATTGAGTTAACTCTCAGGGCATATTGCCAATGTGATAGTTCCTTATGGTATATGACTTCCCAAAAGATGCAGTAATGAATTCTTTGGTATTTAGTTTCAGTCCATGATTTCGGTACCAGTTATTCATTTGGAACAAGACTTCCTGCAGGATGGCTAATTCATTTGGGAATTCAATGACTGCTTCTAGCTTGCAGTCATCTGCAAATGTAGTCAGTCAGAACCCTCTGATATTCACTTTTACTGCAGAAAAGTAGATGCCAAACAGGAGAGGTCCCAGCACAGATCCCTGGGATACTCCAATATAGACTAGTCTCTCTGTGGAGGTATCTTCCCCTATTTTGATTATCGGCAGCCTATCTTTGAGACTGTGTGCAATCCAATGGGTGACAGAGGGGTTTATTCCCAGTTTATTTAGCTCTTCTACTATGCCTGAGTGGGGAATTCTGTCAAAAGCTTTAGCTAGTTTGAGATATGTAGTGTGAACCAATTTACCTTCATACATTGTTTTTTTTCAAAAAAATCCACCAGGTTGAGCAAGCATGACCTGCCTTTGATGAATCCAAAATGATACACAGTGTTTGGAGGTTCCTTATGTCCTTCTTAATTAGTTTCATTATAAGTATTTCCAATGCTTTACATATGTAGCTGATCAGACTTATGGGTCTGTAATTGCTAGAGTTTGTGGAAGGTCCTCCCTTATGCAGCTGAATGACTGCAGCTGTTCGTCATTCGCTTGATACAAAATTTGTATGGAGGTTGAGATTAAACAATATTATTAGGGGTGTGGCTAAGTTATGCTTCATACTATTTAAGTTGCATCCAGGTATATTCTTAAGATCCATCAATGTAATATTTTTAGCTTTTGATAGCACTCTTAACACTTGGGCTTCTCAGATAGCTGGAAGTAAGCTGGTTTCAGGTATATCTTGTGGGACAGACAGACAGAGGGAAGACAATAGGTTTGCTATATCTTCAGGCTCAGTGTAGGCAACATCATTCACAACCAGCTCAGTGCATTACTGCAGTGTGCTTTTGAGATTAAGAGCATAACCAAAAAAGGCCTTATGGCTGTCTTTGGCTTGGGTAGATGTTATAGCCTCAAAATTGACATTCATGGATTTTATTAAGCTCCTGAGTTCTTTGTTTATTTCAGTGAGAAGGCTTCTTATATTCTGGGAATTACTCTTCCTATTTTTGGTCAATTTATTTTCCTTTTATTGTAAATCTAGTTGGTAATATGGCTCCACTATGTAGGTCTGTTTCTGGAGTTTGCCCTGCATCTGTTCCTATATCTTACAGCTTTATCTATACATCTGTTTACATAGTGGTATAGTGTGGTGATATATGTTTCTGTGTATTCATTGTAGTTAACTGGGTTTGAATGAGATTTGAAGCTTACCTATGTATCGGTTAGGAGTAGGTAGTTTGTCTTAAATAAATTTTAAAGGTACCTTGAGAAGCCGCGGTGGTGCAGTGATAGCGTTTTCACCTCACAGCAAGAGGTTCTCCTGTTCGATTCTCGGCTGGAGCGCCTTCTGTGTGGAGTCTGCATGTCCTCCCTGTGGACGAGTGGTGTTCGAAAGACATGCGTAAATGGGTGTGCCGTTGTTGAATATTGGGTGTCGAGCTGGCACCTCAGCACCGTAAAAATCTACTGCCAATCATTAGCAGACCGGAGTTCCACTGTGGTGACCCCAAACTGGGAAAAGTCAAATGAAGAACAACAATCTTGTGTGGAAGAGATCTCTAGTTTCAATTTTATTTTGAAGGAGACTGCTTTATGATCAGATAGAACAAGTGATAAATGTATGTAAGGGATGTTGCAAGATGCCCCCATATTAGTAAGAACAAGAACCAAGATATTATCCTCCCATAGCAGGTACTCTGACTAATTACTCCAGAGCATTTGTATTGACAAAGTTCAGTAATCTCTGCACATACATACTTGTGGTGGTGTAGATTTCCCAGTCTAAAGCTGAATAGTTTATATAATCTAGGACAATGGTATTGGGTTTAATACTGAGTGAATTCTACTACCTTTAGATAGGAATTGTGGCTTTATTATGCCAGAGAGGGAGTTGTATAACTAGCTAATACATGGTATGGGACCTTTCTGATATTGACACAGATGGAGTTTTTTTTTCAGTTGGCAATCCCAGTTAGCAAACAAGTAAATTCATGAAGTCACTGCATCACTATTCTCCTTAGTTATAGATATATACTATGCTAGTTACCCTTGCAGACCATTTTAAGGCTAGCCGATTTGCCTTCATATGCAAGAATCAAACCTTGTGCCATGTGTTTGGTGATATAAACATCTTATCCATTATGCCAGTCTCCATGCTTTTGGTTCACCACCTCATATGTGTTATATAGAAAACTATTCTAGCTGAATCACATATCTGATATCCTCATATTGCCAGGACTTCACGCTGTACCCATTCAGTAACGTTTTCTAGCGCACTGTGCCACAGAGTTTTCATTTTTATTTTTGCTCTTTCATTTGTTAAATTTGTAAGTAAACTGGCCTGTCACAGAAACTTTTCAGCCATGACCTGGGCCACAGGGCAGGGATAAATGTAGTGTATATTGACTGGTATTATACCCAAAACTACCAGCATGCCTATGGGGAGGTGGGAAAAACAAATATTGACTACAGGACAAAAGTAAACCTCCGGCTCTGTAGACAGGAAGTGATGATCCTAACCACATAAAATAAGACAGAACACATATGGCTCAGTTGGATAACGATGAATACGTAGAGATATATTCATGTTTTAAAAAATATATTTATAAATCTATACATATATTTCTAGACACACACATACACACACACACACACACACACACACACACACACACACACACACACACACACACACGTACATAATCATGATGCAGCTGCAAATCAGCCTGACCACCAAATGAGTAAAAGAAACACAGCAACCATACATTAAACTGATCCCATACTTAAAAACAAACCACAAATCATGACACATCTATAATACTATTACAGTCCAGAACATTAAAAAAACACATGAAAGCATGTAGTGTCATTTATTCATCTGCAAAACTTATTTACCTGAGAAATACCTCTAATGCAATCAAATCACTCCAGATACATTATGAAAAGCTGCACTGAAAGTGATTTAATTTACAAAATATACACCAGCCAAATCCTATAAACTCACATCTGCACTATCTAATGTTATCTAACCCATACATATAACTTACCTCTCCTGCATGCACTTTCCAAAACCATTAATTAATTCTCCAATTGACCTAATCTGTAGTCATTAAAACTCCATACACAATGTGGCAATCAATTTACTTATTCCCATTAACACATTAACACACACACACACACACACACACACACACACACACACACACAAACATATATATATATATATATATATATATATATATATATATATATATATATATATATGGGTCTATTTCACATCACCTAAAACCCATTTGACTGACTTTCATTTCGCTGAGACCAAATCACCTAATTTGTCAAAATACAGAAAACTCATTTGACTGAATCTCATTTCACCGACAGCTTACAATGCTAAATTTCAAAAGACTAAACCTTAAACCATAAATAAACATACTCACAACACTAATAAATACCTCTTTCCATAACTTAAAAACTACTTACGTACCCTCTAAACAAAAACCGCTGCCCCCCCCCAAAGTGAGGACCTGTACCCCCACACCCCCTTAACTATATATACTAACTCCAGGATCGCACTACAGTGATGAAAAGGGCATATACCTTTTACTAGCCTTACAGTACTCTACACGCTGCAACTACTGCTGGGAATGCACAAAACATCTGCTGTATTACTTTAGATACTTCCCATAAAAATGTAGAGACATACCCACATTTAAAGACATTACAACACTACTTTCTACATGACTATCGGTATTCTGACAGTCAGCACTGTATGTTACAGAAATTCTTTTTATCACAAGCAAGTCACAGGTAAATGGAAACCCACATTATATCTACTGCTTGCAATTCAGTGAAATGAGATTCAATCAAATGAGTTTTCAGTATTTTGAAAATTAGGTGATTTGGTCTCAGTGAAATGAAAGTCAGTCAAATGGTTTTTAGGTGATGTGAAGTAAACATATATATATATATATATATATATATATATATATATATATATATATATAAAGAGAGAGAGAGAGAAAGAGAGAGAGTGGTGTAATTATACAATAGTACATCAAAATGCACAACCATTGAAACACAATGAATTGAAGCTGACACTTCAAAAGCACAAATACCCAATAAAAAAGCATCATACTTTCAAGTGATCAAAAAAGTAACAAACATAATTTCCTTTTCTGATAACTTAATCCAAAACCTAATACTCGCTATAGACCTTGATTGTTTGAAGAGTGATATCATTAGGCAAAGGGTTTTTCATAAGGTAAGGTGTAGTCTTGGGGTTAAGGTAGGAACATGTTAGTAAGGATGAGTGTAGAGGGGCTTTGCTTGTATGAGTGAGTGACTTCTCAGAGAAACCTTAATCACTGAAGCCAGGAGACAGAATCTGCACTTAGTGATGGACTTTTTAACTAGGCCCAATATTTTTAAACCCCAAACTTAGTTATTTTAGTTTAGGAGACGAAGGGAGATGTCCAACTGCATTAGGAGTGGTAAAAATGCCACTTTAAGTTCCACTTCTTTTCATTGTGTTTGCCCACTCGCTGGACAAATCAAAAATGTTAGATTCATAAATGGGTAGCACACAAAAGAAACATGTTCCTTTGAGAGGTCCAGACACCTCAGGACAGAATTAATTATATTTTATCTGAATGGTCAGTCACGATCATCTGCAAAGCCTCCTCCTGATTTAGCTACTAATAAGCACTCATACAATATGAATTTATTCATCTTTGTATTAACTGCTAGCAACACTTGGCTTGACTTGACATGGCTTACCATCATGTCATAATGAGAAAGACTGTAGTCTCCTATGTGGACTCAGAGAAGGAAGGCAAAGATATTCAGATCACACTCTATGGTCTTTCCATGCTAGTCCAAAAAGTTTTAAAAGATGCAGTAGCTTTTAAGTAAGGCACCCACAAGCAGGACTATCCTTTACAAACTATAACTGAAATGCTGGCATAACATTGAAAGAGCTTCACATATAGTCCCCAACATTCAACTTAAAGTGTCAAATTATTGGGCTGAATTCATTGAAAGCTTAGCCTGACAAAACAAAAAAATCAAAGTTATTACTTGATGGGGGGAGGGAAAAAGCACCTCTTTACCTCCAGCCCCACCAAAACTTAGATATGCCTATTTCACTCTCACACAATCATTTCCTATGGGAAACAGGGTTTAGGGCATTAAGCATTGTTAAGTGAACTTACCACAAGGAAATTCAGATTCTTTACATTCAATGACCTTCAACTCTCAAGTTTTTTTTGCATGCATCATTCACTGTTGAAACTACCTAGAAATCGTTAATGCTTGCTTATGTATGTCTATTTGTATTCTTGTATGTATACATTCTTAGTGCTATGTAGAGCTTTTCTCCCCGGGCCTCTGCTGAAAATGGACCTGTATCCAGTTGGACTTCCCCAGTTAACAAATGTAAAATAAAATAAAATAAATTAAATAAATGAGGTGCTGAAAAGTGACAAAATGTACTAGGTCCTGCAGAGATAGAGAAATTACTGACAAACATTCATGCTAAGTTTTTGTTTTTCTACAGTGGTGGTACATATTTAAACTGAAACTGGAAAATATGGAGGATCGCAGTCATCCTATTAACATAAATAATCTCCCAAACCATGCACGTAGTCCAACTGGCTATAAAACGTAATAAAGTAGTTACTTCTTGTTTCAAGAGATACAGCATAGCATAAATCAATCAAGCGAATGCGTGTAGAAAAAATGTTTTATCAGAGGTAAAAGAAAAAATTGCTACAGTTTGTAGGAAAGATGTAAGCTGCTATTAACTCATTATATCATAAATTCCAATGCCCTGGATCAACTTATCCACACCCCCACCAGAGGCAACAATATCCTAGACCTAGTCGATACCAGCTTGAGTGACCGGTGTTTCACACCTGAAGTCAACTCCTCGTTGGTCAGATCCGACCATAAGCTAATCACCCTAGATTGCCACATCCCGCCCCTACCTCCCATTAAGGAAACCATGGTAAAAAATTTCTCCAAAGCCAACTTCATGCTTCTTAAGACAGAAGTGGCGAACTTCATGACACCCATGCAGATAGACAATACAGTTACGACTGCTGAATCCTACACAAATGCACTTTATAAGCACTTACACGAGTGCATGGATTGTGCTGTCCCAAACAGAACCAAGACGTTATCCTCCAAAAATAAGGAAGTCAATCTGGTGGTCCCCTGCCATAAACAAACTCTGCAACAGAAGGAAG
Organism: Protopterus annectens; assembly: GCF_019279795.1. Taxonomy (NCBI): domain Eukaryota; kingdom Metazoa; phylum Chordata; order Ceratodontiformes; family Protopteridae; genus Protopterus; species Protopterus annectens. Next base: position 282,682,466 of record NC_056734.1, on the reverse strand, counting down.
AAACTGTTGAAAAAGAGAGTAAAATCCCATGAGTGGAGGAGCTCTCTGGTCAGCCTCAGTAAGAAGCTGAGATACCTTATAAGATCCTCCAAAGCTAGCTATGAAAACAAAATTGCCACTGATTCTAGGGACAACCACAAAGCATTCTATAGCTATGTCAAGAATCTCAATGGCAGCACCCAGATCTGCTCTGAGTTACAGCACAATGGCACGAAAACTACAGAACCAACTGATATTGCCAACATCCTGGCAGATAGGTTCAGTGTTAACTTTAACCCTCTCTCACCCCCTAAAGGGCCCATATCTATACAGGAAGAATGCAGAGTCCCTGTAATCACAATTATGCAGGTAAAAGCTGCACTCTCTAATGCCAAAAACACAGCATCCATGGGACAGGACAACATCCCAGGCTGCGTTTTACATGAACTTCAGAACAAACTGGCTCCCCACCTAAGCACCATGTTCAGTCATAGCCTTACGTCAGGCTTTGTGCACACTGAATGGCACACAGCAACAGATATCCCACTCCACAAAGGAGGAGCCACCATTGATCCCGGGAACTATTGCCCTATTAGCCTGACGAGCCTGGTCTGTAAGGCCATGGAATGTATCATCATGGAACTCATAAACAAAGACATTGGTAACCTCCAAACTCTGGACCCCACCCAGTTCAGGTTTGTGAAAGGCAGATCATGCCTCTTGAACCTGATCAACTTCTTTGAGGCAGTCACCAAAGCCTTAGACAAGGGTAAGGTGGTTCACACAGTCTATCTTGACCTCGACAATGCTTTCAACACCATCCCCCATTCTGGAATTATAGGTAAACTCACTAAACTAGGTATAAATCCCTACATCACAAGATGGGTTGCTAACTGGCTCACTGACAGAACCCACACTGCAAAAGTTGCAGAGTCCAAATCTGACTTCAAACCAATGACAAGTGGAGTACCACAGGGTTCAGTCATGGGACCTCTCTTGTTTGGTATCTACTTCTGTGAAGTACAGGCTAACACAGGCTAACACGTAAGGCCTTTGGCTATCAAAGTTCACAGATGACTGCAAACTAGGAGCCATAGTCGAGTCCCCAAATGGTGTGGACATCCTACAGAAGGGCGTCACTGAGACAGATGCCTGGTGTCTGAGCCATGGCCTCAAGCTCAGTGCCAAAAAGTGCATTGTTATCCCCTTAGGTAAAAACTCTGTACCTATGAACTACCACATAGGCGGCAGTCTACTTAATGCTGAATGTGTGATAAGAGACCTTGGGACCCAGGTGGACAGTAGTCTCTCCTTTGATAACCACATCTCCACAGTAGTCAGGAATTCCTTCTATGCGGCACACCTCATCATAAAAGGGTTCTCATCCAGGAAAAATAGGTCATTGTTCCCCTCTACTTGACACTCATTAGACCCATTATAGAGTGCAATGCCCCTTTTGGAATGTGCCTCACAAGACATCTGCAGCAGCTGGAAAGATGTACCTCACAAAGAGGATTACTGACCTCAAACAGATGCCCTACACTAACAGTCTCAAAAAACTCCAGCTTTACTCCATAGTATGTCACCGTCTCTGAGCTGATCTCTGCCTTACATATAAAGCTATGTCAAACCCAGAGCTGTTGGACATGCCCCACCTAAAGAAATCCCAATCCCTCCGAGCCACACACTCTAGAGACCTAAACCTTGTCACCATAATAAACAGGACATGCTGGAGGGATATATTCCTGTCTCAGAGACTTCCATTACTCTGGAAAAAGCTGCCCATCTATGTCAGGCAAAGTTCCTCATTAGCACTCTTCAAGAAAAATCTTGATGAGTGGATGGGAAATAGGAAATACACCCCGGGGATCACTTCTGTGGCTCTGTTCGACAAAGGCACAGGAAAATAACTTTCTTGGGTGGCGTAAGGCAGAGAACCTTGTTGGCTAGGCTTACTTAGGCCCTTGGGCCGATAGCCTAGTACCTACCTATTAACCTATGAAATGCATGGCATTTAAGAACATGAGCACGAATATGCTTAGATACCTAATAGTCAGGTTCCTGGATTACAGTGATTGAGAACTGATCTAAAAGAAGTAAAGTAATGACATGAATTGTAAGTGGTGGGATCACCAGTCTCAGTAGCTTCTGGCTACAGCCATTCGTCATCTCATCCTAACTATCAGATGTCTCAAGGAACCTAGGAATAGTTGTCAGCTATGGTTTCATGCCATATTAGCCATTAATCATTGCAATCAACAACTTCTTTGGAAATTCCAAAGAAGTGGAGGCATTTATTAGAGATACTGGCTGCTGGATATGCTCATGACACAAAGGTGAAGAAGCAAATGGATGGCCACCTACAGGATGACAGAAGGGCAGGCAGATAAACACCTGTTCATTGAAATGCTTTAATGTTTATGTTTGCATTGTGTGTTTGCTATAACACTATGATAGAAAAGCTATGGCTTGTTTTGTTCAGTATATCTTTATTGTTTCGAAATGTATGTAGGGCAAGTATAAAATGAAATAATATATACCAACCTCAAAATTAACCGAAACAAAACCATCAACATAATTGGATGCTACTTCCCACCTGGCCAAAACATCCCTCCACTAGAAAACCTCCTCAGCTGGTCTACCCACCATCTCCCCCAAGAAACTATCATCTTAGGTCATTTCAATATTGACTGGCAATCCTGTTCTGGCAACAATCCAACCCATCATGTACACCTTCATGGCTTCACCCAACTAGTCCAGTCACCAACAAGGATAAATAAAAACTCCAGCAAGCACTCTACCCTGGATTGGATACTAGTCAGTAAGAACCCCCAGTCATATATAACAGGCTGCTTATCAGATAGCCTCAGTGATCACTCCCCAACATTCCTACTCAAAAAATACCTGTACCAAGCTAAACCTGTTATCTATCGTCAAATACATAAAAAATAAACTTTAACCCACTCACATTCATCTCATCCCTCAAAGAATGTAACTGGCATGCTCTAAAGTACCTCAGTCTAGATGACGCAGTTGAATCTTTTAATACTACCTTCCTGAACATCCTTAATTACCATGCCTCCATAAGATTTTCCAGAACCAAAGCACAACCCTCCCCATGGCTACAGAAAACCACTAAGTCAGAAATGAAAAACAGGGATAAAGCCTGGGAGCACTGGCAAAACCAAAACCCCTCAGCTAGACAGAAATTCCTAGAACTACGCAATAGAGTCAAAAAGCTAATAAAACAGGACAAATTCCAATACTACCAGTCTGCCCTAGACTCCTCACAACAGAGCCCCAAACAATTCTGGTCCTCCATAAACTCCATCCTCCACCCAGGTAAAGTCAGTACCCCTCCTCCTAACATCCCTCACTCCTCAGAAAATATTGCTACCTCATTCAACACACACTTCACCCAAACCATACTATCACTAGCTAAACAACACAACCCCCCCTCCCCTCCAACCCACACCTTCAACTAGTAATCTCCCCACTGCCTTCTTTTTCTTCTGTACCTACCTCCAACATAAAAAAACTCTTAACTAAACTTAAACCCACCAAATTAGCAGCAGACAACCTCCCAAGTGAATACCTACAAATCGCAGCTGATGCTCTGGCCTACCCAGTATCCATCTTGATTAACCGATCTCTGTCAGAAAGTTACGTTCCCACATTGTGGAAAGTCTCACATATAATTCCCCTCCACAAAGGCGGACCCTCTGCAGAACTAACCAATTACCGCCCCATAGCTATTCTCTCTCCACTCTCCAAAATACTAGAGAGATGCATACACTCTCAGGTCTCACACTACCTCCTTACTAACAACCTCCTTTCCAGTGCTCAGCATGGTTTCCGACCAAACCATAGCACCAACACTGCCTTACTCTCCTTTACAAACACTATCCTTCAGCATAAAAACAATGGCTATCTCTCCTCTGCTACTTTCCTGGACCTATCTAAAGCATTTGACATGGTCCCACACAAACAACTTATCTCTGTCCTCAATAACCTATCCTTCTCACAATCAGTCACCATCTGGCTTCAAAGTTACCTGTCTGACCGCCAACAATCCGTTGTATGGCAGAATGACATATCTCCCCAACTACCTGTCTCCATAGGGGTTCCCCAAGGATCCATCCTTGGACCCCTACTTTTCTCTGTTTACACCAATAATCTAGCCTCTGCCACCAAACATGGCACACTCATCCAATACGCAGATGACTCTACCATCATCTGCTCAGCCCAGTCCCTACCCAAACTGCAAAAAGTCACACAGGAAGCCTTTTCCTCTGTTGAAACATGGTTATCTGATGCCCAATTAATACTCAACCCAAACAAAACTAAACTACTCATCTTCCAACCCACCAAACATACTCAAAACAACTCTCACTTTAACATCACAGCAAAAGACAACACCACTATATACCCAACTGAACACACCAAATTGCTAGGGTGGAAATAGACAATAAACTAAAATTTGACATTCACATATCCATGACCATAAAAAGTCCACAAAAACTAGGAGCATTATACAGAAATAAACAATTTCTCACCAAAGCAGCAAAGATTTCAATAGCAAATTCCCACCTTATCTCCACCCTACTTTATGCCTCTCCAGTATATACCAACCTAAGGCAATGTGATCTAAACAAGCTAGAGACCTGCTACAACAGAATCACAAAATTGCCACAGGGGCATCCTACCATAGTCACCACTGTCTCTCACTTGCTGAACTGGGCTGGCTTGAACTCCCTCACCTCCTTCAGTGGTATCAACTCTCACTCGCCCACAAACTAGTAAACCATCCACTAAATGTCCCATCCCTCCAGAATCTACTCCAACCCTATCGCACCACCAGACTACTAAGATCCAGCAACAAAAATCACTTGCAGATCACTAAAGCCAATAACTCTGCTGGTGAAGCACTATTCTCTTGCGCCATAGCCAAATTATGGAACTCACTCCCACCCACAATTACCTCCGTACCATCATGCACCAACTTCAAAACTTTATTAAAAGCGCACCTAAAAACATGCTGGCTATGCCCTTGTAACTCCCACTCTAATATCATACACCCCATCCAACTACTACCTTTCTTTCACCTCCACTAACTACCTTGATGATAGCAAGCTCAGATGCTCATAAGCCTAGTACTTATTATACAGCAGGAACTTCTCATTGTTACATTTGTTAATGCCTGTTATGTACTTCACAGATAAAGATTCTAGTTGTCTACTGATGTACTATGTTCTTCATCTGTAAATATGTTGTAAGTAATTTCTATGTTAAATTGTTAATCTCTATGTAATCCAATTTAACTACTGTCTGTTTATTTTACTGTGGAGCTTTTCTCCCTGGGCCTCCGCTGAAAATGAACCCACGTCCAGTCGGACACTCCCGGTCAACAAATTTAAATAAATAAATAAAAATAAATAAATAAAATAAAAGCACTTTAGTTAGGATGAGCAGGGTGTGTGCAATTCAGAAAGCTACATTATGAGGCCTGCTGGAAAACAAGATATATGCTAATGACTGTATAATGAGCCATGTTGAATGCTTATGATGTAAAATCATACAGTGAAAGAATTCAGAAATTTATAAATTATGCCCAGCCATGTCACACATGTATTAGCAATGAACATAGCCATATACTCACATTCAAGCAAAGAAAAACATGAAAATATTTTAGGGGCTACTGTAGCCACTATAAACCTGTCTCTTCAAGAGACTCTTATAACAGCGACTGCTACTGATGGTACATGACATTTCTACTGAAGGCACAGGGTCTTCTGACCATGCTCAATATATTATGCCCTCCATGTCACTAACATTAGTGATCACTTCACAGTGGACAGGGACACCATACAACTATTTGTTGACATGTGTCAAACTTGTCTGCAGCCCTGCAGGAAACTAACGCATGTGTGGGTTTACGCACATTAGCTACAGGGACCATTCAGTGACCAAATAGGGAAGCAGATTGGTTATCTAAGACTTCCACCTCTAGAATACTACACCAGTTCCTTGATGCCATGCTTCAGCAAATGGGTGAGCATATGTAGTTCTCACATACCCCAGAGGAGAGAACAGACACCATGAGGGACTTTTATGCTATAGCCCATCTCCTTTAGGTACTGGAGGCCGCTGAGTATACCCATATCAAAATAAAGATCCCTCCCCTCCCCCACCCCCCAGTGAGCAGGGAATGAAGTATGTGAACGGCAAAAGGTGTCACTCCATCAGCTGCCAGGTGGTCTGTAATCCACAGAGTATCATCTACAGTATGTGTGCAGACAATCTGGGTAGTTTCCACAACTCATAATATGGCACATGTGACCTGTACCAATAGTTTTGAAGGAGTGACTTCCCACAGGAGCATCTAGTGCCCTAGAACCTTTGCTTATGATCACCATGAGAAATCCACATAATCCAACACAGCAAAGTTGCAACTATGCCCATTTGGAAATCACAAACATCATAGAGCATGATTTTAGGTTGCTAAAGTTACATTTCTTCTGCCTGGATACATCTAGAAGTGAACTGCAACATGATCCTGCCACTTGTATCTAATGTGGACAATGTTATATAATATCATATCATATTTAGAAAACAGTGTAAGGACCACAGTTCCCAGTACCACAGGCAATGAAAACTGAGACAGATGATGAGTCAGAAGATGAGCTAGAAGCAGGGGAAGTTCATGTCAGATAAAGGCGGCCACAATATGCCATGGCACTAGCTAAGAGGCAACAGACCACATAGCTTCAATATATAAATATATAAGAGCTAACCTTATACAGACAGCAAAAGTACTGCATACCAAAACACCAGACTGTGCTTACCCATGCATAGGCTGCAACCTCTGTGCATCAGATGTATGTTGCCCTATACACAGTTGTTATAGGGACAGAGCACTCTTATCAACACTTGTACAGGTTGGAGAGGAAACTTTTATTCAGAACTGTAAAACAACTAAGCATATATACACAAGTCACAATTATGAATACCAAAACCGGATTGTGTTTACCCATACATAGACTGGTCACTCTGTGCATCAGACATAGGTTGCCCAAGTCAGAATGTTACAGGGCAGTGCACAATTTTCATCATTTGCACAGGTGGGGAGAGGTCTTTTACATGGAAGTATGCAATTGTTGATGGATAATAAACAGAATGAGTACCCTTATGGACAGTGTGTAAAGGTGAAGGATTAGTGGGTTGAAGGGCCTGGTACACTGTCTGAGTGGATGTGCTAGAAAGTGGCTGTGTGTGTGTGTGTGCGTGTGTGTGTGTGTGTGTGTGTGTGTGTGTGTGTGTGTGTGTGTGTGTGACAGAGAGCTCAGTTTCACATGCATGACCACACTCATGAGAATTTGCTCTGTCAGGAACTACAATGGCTATTACATCACCCTGGCTAAATTTAGGTATGCTACCCAAATGTGATCAACATCTACAGGAGGAGGTATCAGCATGACCATGACCATGACCATGAGGATGGCCTTTCCTGTGTGCAGACACATCCACTACTGATGTTGCAGTGGACATGCTACCACTGCAGGAGAGAGACCTCACCTGTCCACGGTCATGTCAGCTGACATCTGAGGGTGTTATAGATTACTGCCCTTGAGTACCGGCCCTTGCCCTTGACAGATGATCTAGAACAGACACTGCATGTTCTAATGTGTCGTTCTTCCTGTCCAGAAAGGTCACTTGTGCACACACACACACACACACACACACACACACACACACACACACACACACACACACACACACACACACACACACACACATCTCCTATGAGCAATGATACTGACCTCCCTGTGTTGCATCTCCCACCCATGAAACCTAGGAGCAGGTTATGAGATGCCTGTACCTGAGGTCACCACACTTTCCTGATCTACAGTGACCCTATCAACCTCTCCACTCTCAAGTGGTAATGTATGTTAAGGCAGGGAGACCATGCCCTTATTCTGTGGAGGGAATTTGTGTGTTACACTCCCTGTGACCAACAAATGCTGTGCAGCCCTAAACTGTGCCTAATCATCCTCTCCATCATCATTAGAGGCTAAGGATCCTTCAAAACCAGATAGGGTAGTTCCACAGTGTTGATACCAGACAATAGGCCAGGTGTGAATGCAGCAAAACAAAACATATCAGGGTAACATTGTCTCAGTATCACAACTGCACACATAAAAAGAGATACTTTTACAGCTATAATGAAAGATAACAAAATTCAACTCAGACCATACCATGTGCAAGTGGATGGTGTAACTGGATGCCACATGTACCTATCCTGAATAGGTGAGAGAGGTATTATAAATAAGTAATGTGACTAAAAGCTGCAACTGGGGGGACATATCAAAGGGATGACCACATACATGGGGCATTACCTGTTGAAATCCTCTGAGAGCTGTCCATCTCTGCCCCCATATCCAGCACAGCACAGCAATATGGAACTCCTTTATTTCTGTAAGTGATGGTTCAGTAGACATCCCACCACCTCTAGCCTTCTGCTCCTATACCATGGTCTCTGTTCTGTTGATGGAATTGTGAAGCATGTCAATGGCGCTCCACCAGACCATATCATAGTTGTTGGCCTGGCAACCAACAGCATTCACATCCTGAACAATCTGTGACAAAACACAGTCTCAGACAGGCTTGTCAGAGAGTTGTAAAGCAGCAAGTCATCTACCATGGAGATGGAGGGCCTGCAGTATCACCTTATTCTCAACCTCAGTAAACTGAGGGGTTATGGCTGGATTTGCCTGTAGCTGACCATGTTTCAGTCTTATCCCTGTTAATATAGAAAACACTGAAATTAGCAGCCATAGCCCCACACAAGTGTACACACAACTAGTACTCATAATAACATGCATGAAAACAACACTAATAATTATATAGGTCATGCTTTTCATAAGGTCTAACAGCAGAGTTGTTGTACCAAAGGTAGCTGTTCTATGGTCTATATATCAGATTGTCAGCAAAGGCCATGCCTGCCCTAATTATAGTACTAAACATAGAAAGGTTTAGTCGGCGTTGACCATAATATTCTTGGTAGGAAAAACAGGAACTGAGGTTTGCCGTTAGTGCTAATCTTACACTACAGTTGGTGAGTGGGTTAATGATGTGAGCCATACTTGTGTGGTACAGGGATTGATTCCCTCTGCTCTCATTTGCCTACCTTGAGCAAGTCACTTAACCACTCATTGCTCTTGGATCACCCTTTTAAAGGGATGGTGAGTACAGCGGGTCTACCTGGTTAACAAATGGGTATGATGGTGATGATGATGATGGTGATGATGATGATTATTATTATTATTATTATTATTATCACAGTGGTATTGGAATCATATGACCTGTATGACTGCAATGTCCTTATTATGACATTCCACCATCTGTACAACCATCTGCTTCCTTCCCCTTTACCCCTCTGTCATATACTCCCATTTCCAACATTTAATCTGGTAAAAAAAAACAAACATGAAACACAAATGGCTTATACAAATATTTTTTTTATTTTATTATTTGCATTTTTGTCTTAATTATCTGTTGCTCAGTGCTTAGCACTGAGCAGCTTAGCTGGTCACTGATGAGCAGAGGGAAATGATATTTCTCATGTTATGGCAAAAACAGATAAAATTCCTATGCATGTGCGAAGAATTTGCCATCAGTCCTGCACAAGAGCTTATCACCATTACACATCGGTAAGCAAGTCTGACCTAAAAAACATCAAAATAATGTAAGGTGATTACATTCTTTGCAGCAGCTTCCATGGCTCAATGTATCAATTATATGAACGCTCCATTTCACTGCACCGCATGCACGGTTCTAGTTCACTGAGGGTGGGATGCCTTTTTATTATATTGTTGTCAGCCTTTATGTGTACTCCATTACAATAATCATCTCTTCACACAGTTTGTCTGAGAGCTTTGATGACACTCATGAGAAAAAACTGTTTGATATACTATGAATGAGCTATGCATGGGTTTGAATTCTGTCATGTGAATTAATCTTACAGTGATTTCTATTGCTATGATAACCTGAAATGTGTGTTATTGATACCTGTCATGTGAAAGATATATGGTATGTGTAAGTAATGCTCTTAGTGACATTTACCATGTTGCAAACTCACAATAAGCACAACACACACATGCATGGAACTGACAAATTGCAATTAAAAACATTTATGCTCCACAGATGGTGCACAATTTCTGATATACAGCAACACTGACAGAGATAGTTTGGCAAGGATAAATGACATTTACCATCTCATGGAAAAAAATGAAGAGAAGTCCATTGTAGCTCTGAAATCAGGTAATCCCGAACCACCTTCCTCTATTTGAAGGATCAACATATCTCACTTGACTCTTGCCCTCTTCCTCTCCCAAATAAAATCTTTCAACTCCTTATTAATTGCTATCTGCAATTTTTCTCTAGTTGATAAAAATATGCCTGACCTGCGTATAAAACTAAAGGGACTAAAAACATTTTCACTGCTTGTATCTTCTTATTCATATTCACAAAACAGTGTTTGCAATATCTCATTTTTTGTATTATCTTTTGTATAGTCCCTTCCCACATATCTTTAGCTGCTATAACAGAATCCTTTTTAAACTATACTCTTAAGTACTTCATTTTATCATGCCCCAATAAATACAGGTACTGCTGAACCAATTCATGTGTGGGCACTTAGTTTACAGCTATTGCCTTTGTTTTATCTTCATTAATTTTGTATCCAGAAAAGGCTTTAAACTGTCTCAGAATGTTCCAAAACACTGACATGTCCTTTTCTGATTTTATGAGGTACAGACTGCGGTGGTGGTGCTGTGGTAGCATTGTCGCCTCACAGTAAGACGTCCTGTTCAATTCTCAGCTAGAGTGTCTTCTGTGTGGAGACATGCATGAATGGGCGTACCTTCGTTGAAGGTTGTGCGTCAGGGCCGGCAACTTGGCACATAAAAATCTACTGCCAATCATTAGCGGACCGGAGTTCTGCTGTGGCGACCCCTAACTGGGAAAAGCTTAAAGATACAACAACAACAAAATAATATCATCTGCAAATAAAGTCACCTTTTCTTGATTTCTATACCAAACATAACCTCAAATTTCTGAGTCTCTTATTTTCTTTTCCAAAGGTTCTAAATATAACACAAATAAAGGGGAAAAAGGACACCCCTGCCTGGTTCCTCAGTTCAAGCAAAACTTATATGTGAGGACTCCACACTTTAATTTTCACATATAATACCTCTTACATCCTGCTAATTAACCTTATTATTTTGTCAGGGAATTCAAATGCTTCCATTGCCCTTTTCATAAAACCTCAGATTACAATTGAAAAAAAAAAAAAAAAAAAAAAAAAAACCTCAGATTACTCTATTGGATGCTTTCTCTGCATCAAGACCCACCAACAACAGTGGTATTTTCTTACATTCTGCTTCTGTCTGGATCACCATTGTTCTACTGATTTTATCAAATGTTTGCCTCCCCTCCACAAAACAACATTTATCCATATCTATCAATTCTGGCATCTCTTTTGGCACACTTTTAGCCATTATACACAAAAATATTTTATAATCATTATTTAGAATTGAAGTGAGCATTCCTTGAATTCCTCTTTGTATAACAAATAGGTGTGGAAGTGCCAGTGTCTCGTTTTATTTCATTACTCTGCATTTTCATTTTAGTTATTATTAGAGCATGATCTGAAATAGTTACTGGATGTGTATCAAAGCTTTTGATTAAATGCACATGTTCCAGTGAAATATAATGTCTGTCTAGCCTAGCCCAGTTTTTGTACCTTGGGGTATAGTATTTAAATTCTCTCCGAGCTTCTACTACTGAATTCACATCTTCCATTCCAAATATTTTCATAAATTTCTTCAAAGACCTACCGTCTTTTGTTAAATTTTCTTTCCTAGGCCCCACAGATACATATTCACTGTTGCAAATCAAATTCCAGTCTCCTGCTGAAAGCTGATTATTTCTCCCAGAATTTTCTCAAGCTCCATTGTAGCAGTTTTAGGTGGAATATAAATATATGCCAGCCTAATCCTCCTCTCTTGCCAGTAGCCCCTTACTCCCTTTTCCTTTGTCCCAGATATTCCACTGAAGAGCCATCCTGAAATTCTTTCTTTGTGAAATTTACATGCTCATTTCTTTCCAAATATGTCTGCTGTAACATAATTATTTTCACTGTGCATCTTTTAATATAGTTCACTAATCTTTCTTTTTTGTATATACATTTGAGACTATTCACATTCAAATATAATTTGGAAAGTGTTGCGATTATGATAAGAAGTTATTATTACAATCAGTTGCGTATAACAGCTTTTTTAAATGTCTAGTTTCAGCTTTTGTGTTATATGCATACACTAATGTTTGGCAGCTTGATCTTTTATATACTTGTTTCTTGTCATATCCATTTGAATCTATGCCACATCTTACAAGACTTTTTATTTTAATGAAACCCGTAAAAACACCCCAAGAACACCCCAAGAACCTATTAACTTAATAGAAACACACACAGCTATTATATCTTGAAATAATGAAGTTTAGCCTACCAAACAGGAACAATTTTTCCAGATGGACAGCTACGCTCATAATCTTGAACTGACCTATAATGAAGGTTATCCATGCTAAGACATGTGGTACAGCCTGTGCTTCTACTTACACCAATTTCTCTCTGTTTTTGTCTTATCTTTATTCCTCTCACAAATGTAGAAAACAACTTTAATGCTTTCAGAAAGCATTATCTTTTATTTCTGTTTTTATTGCCCTTATCAGCTTGTCTCCATAGAAATTTGAGAACCAGAAACACAGTTGCCTTTAGCTACATGTTCTTTTAAATACTTTTTCCACTTAAAACTTATTATATCAAGCCAATGACCTTAATCTAGTCATCCCCCTATGCAAAAGTAATAAAAAGCATATCAGTTGTATTTATTTCATGTTCCTTTGTCCAGGCTTTCTTCACTTTTTATATTGCAGTGTCAGCATTTCTTAAAACTGAAAAAGAAGAATGAACAAAATGGAAATAGGGTTGCCTGTTTACTTTAGTATTCCTATTACACTCAAATATACCTGAAAGCTTTATTATACAGCATGCAGTATATGTTACATGTTATAAAAATACTGTTAAAACAAAAATTATTTTATTTAGACATCTCGTTCCTTACTCTTCCTCTCTCCTTAATTTTCCTCCAAACATTAATGACATGAAGTAGGGCATATGCTTTGCAGTCCCCTACTAGTTAAAGTAAACCAGTTGACATACTCACAACTAATCATTGCCCACAACCTATTGTACTCTCCAGACAAATGCCAGCATTACAAAATATTCTGCTGTACTATTCACCCACTAGAGAACTCCACTCTAGCAATAAACATTTACTATGTATTAGTAAGACATTCAACACTGTTGGAGACTCTCACTCTCTACTCTCATTGCATGTCAAAACTCTGGAATGAAATCCCAACACAGATAAAACAGATATAATACTTTAATATTTTCAAAACTTTGCTTAAACAGCACCTATGCCAAAGTTGGCTCTGCTGTTCCTGCTCACTTGGCTAGCTTTACTCAGATAACTTTTGTCCAATTCTTACAGCCACTTTGCTTCCCAACCTTGTTGTATTTTATCGTTCCTCCTCATACTGCACTTATTCCTTAAACTCTCACTTTTCTTACTTCTCTTACATCCCACCACTAACTACAATTCTTCCTCTGTCCATTTGTCTTCCTGCTCATTTCAGTAATTTTTCCTTGCATATCTCTCATCATTTTAAGCTACATTCTACTTGTCTGTAAATTATTACTAAACTCAAAAACACCTGTTTGATCTTTTACTTGTAACCATTCTGCTATAAATTCATTAATTGTTACTGTATGTTATTGCTCTATTCAATAATTAGACAATTTACTTTGATTTCTCTATTTTGTGTTAAAATGTTATGCTCGTGTAAGAAACATTTTAAAATATTTTAAAATCTTGAAATAATCTCATGTATAGAAGTTTCTACTTACATCATGTGTAACTTAAATCTGGAGCTTTTCTCCTTGGGCCTCCTCTGAAAATGGATTTTGCCCACTCAGACTTTTCTCAATCAGCAAAAACAAATAAATAAAAGAAGTCCAATATTTATATTTATTTGGTTACACATTTCACACATTTGAAGTTTTGTAATCCCACATTTATTCATTAATTTCCGAGTTGCTGTTTTTTTTCTTGTTGATCTATGTCTACCAACTCCAGTCTCTGCTTCATTTCCAACATATTCCTGGCTCTTCTAGTCAATGCCAGTGCTTTATTTCTGTCTCTCAAACATTTTCCTTTGGGAACATTGGAAAATATTTCAGTGGCACAGTGTCTCTATGACTATTATTATCAGAAGAATAAGAATCAGAATCCCATTCTGTTTGATGGCTCATTTTTTGTTGGACAAACTTTTGTATTTCTTCCTTAGCATGTTCGACATCAAAAAATTACTCTGACCTACCAGGAAAAATATTTTGAAAATGTCTGGATACAGCAGCTTGAATCTCACACTGGCTTCTTGACATTCCCTGTTTGCTAGAATAAATGTATCCCTCTTCTGCCTGGTGTACATTGAGTAATCATTTTCCAAAACACACTCTACCATCTCCAGCTTTTAGTACTTTGTTCTCCTGCCACAGTTTTGTCAGAATCAACTCCTTCTACTGTTAGGATTGCATCTTTACTATTAAAGATCTAGGCTGCTTTCTCATGGCCAGGTTTGGAGCATACACAGCATGTGCCCTTTTAACTAACAACTCCTGCTGTGGAATACCAGTCCAGATGTTAGTTGTGCGATCATAAAATAATACAGTCTGTTCTTTCCAGTTTTTCTGGTACAGCAGAAAATCTCAGGTTTTCCCTAAATTCTCTGTCCAATAATGCTACCATTTTTGAAACATCTCTTATTAAGCAGTATCATACTCAGCCAGCCTTTTCTTCATTTTGGCATCTGATTTTTGCAGTTTTATCACCTCATCTGAATATCTGTTTAAAGCGTTCCCATTTTCCAGACTTTTGTTATTTGTTTGAGTTGATATACACCTTCAGTGTTTCATTTATTTTAATCAGCTCTAAGCAGAATTGACTTATTTTTTTCCTCTAGATTATTGGAAGTCATGTCTTGCACCAAAGCTGGAGCTTGAACTACTTTTTACTAAACAACTGCAGGATTCTTCTCAGCCAGTGTTTTCTCCTCACCTTTTCTGGTTGATTTTCTTTCATGTTCTCTAAATATCATCTTTGCTGGCATCTAGGCAGTGCACATAGTAGCCAGTAACTGAAATTTACCCCAAAAGACAATTTCACTGGTCTTTTTTTCAAACTGGGTGAGCTGAAATTAAGCTTCTACTCAGAGTGCAGCTGTCTTGGAAGTCCATTTTTGAAACATCTTGGAAGGAGAGACTCGTGTCTAGAAAATAGTTGGACAGTGCTCCTTTCAGAGCACAGAGATGGTGTGAGGAGGAGACAAATATATTTTGCATCTCTATAAGCATTACAGCTGCAGGCAACTACAGGGGGGATACATCAGGTCTCAGTACAAGGCTGAGATCTGGAATAATTTGGACAAGATTATCAACCATGCTGCCAGCATTGCATGCATGGGAGAACTTTGTGCCATCACCATTATAGTGACATCAGTGAAAGGAAGCCTGAACTGCTCACCTGATGAGAGAATGAAGTTCAAGATAGGTCTCCACCTCTGTATTGTAAGTATAGCATAAGTTAGCTATCCATATACCATGCAATGAATGGTAGTTTACACTTTTTTATTGCACTCTATTTTTCCCTTGAACTTCTGAAGAGATGGAAAGGAATTGTGAGGAATACAGAGAGAGATTGGTGACCTGAGAATATGTCAGGGTACTTACAGGTCAATTATGTGAAACATATCTGTTTCAATAATAAAAGGTAACAATTGCAATACTTGTAAAGTACATTTATACACCAAGACAGGATCTGTCATTACTGACATTAAGTACTGAAATTAGCATGACTGAAATACAAAGATGGCTGATTCTTCATAGCACCGACAGCATAGCAAAAAAGTGTCTCATCATAAGCCTATGTGCACAGAAACTGTAATGATACTTGTGGGTTCAATCTCCACCACAACAGAAAACAAAGGCTTTGATATTATTAGGAGCTATTCTGAAATGCCATAGTACTGAAAGTAAGAGTATTGTAACACAAATGATGAAGAAATTAAAATAAACTTGGATGTGCTATGATGGGAAAACTTTAGAAGTCACTGACTGTTTTTGACGATTAAACAAAAGATAAGATAAGAATGTCATAAAAGCACAGTTATATATTCCTTCCACAACCCCGTCTGCCCACTGTTTGGTATACATTGTTAATTTGTCAAAATTTCAGCCATTACAATAATGGTAACCGACAGTGAGACAGTAAAAAGAACACAGATGGCGATGTCTTTCTAAATAGCAACACTTTGCAGAGGTGAAAACTGCGGTATCAGAATGTCATCATCTACATAGATGGAGATGTGGATCTTCATGTTAACTCTTATGTGCAATGGTAGTTTTTATGAAGGATGGTGGTTCATGTCACACAAACCCTTAAATTGTGATGTGTTAATGGACAAACTTAGTTTATTGTATTTACAGTAGTCAACTGATAAATAATATAAACAGTTCAGATCTTATAATCAATGTGCCCGTCTTATGTGGTGCATATTAATCTCCATCACTATAAAGTAGGCTTATAAAAAAAAAGTCTTGGGAACAGTATTTTCACTACTTTATGATTCTTCTACTACCCTAGTTCTCTTTTTTCATTATTTTTTATTATTTTTATTTTTTTATTTCAGCATTATTATTATTATTATTATTATTATTATTATTATTATTGTTGTTGTTGTTGTTATATACATCAACACACAGACACATACAAACTGTTCCAGCATGGCCTGTCATCCCCACACAGGTGGCAGTGCCACCAACACAAGAGACACCCATCACGTCCAGGCTGCAGCCTGCCAGGGCTACCTTCCCTCCTCCTGCCCTACCTGCACTACCTGCATCAGGTAGCTCTAACACAGGCAATGGTGCATTGGTACTCAACAGGAGCAGAGCCATTGCAGGTGTTGATTATGTCAGCAGTCACAGAATTTGTGGGGATGATTCTGGACAGGAGGTACAACTCCCACTTTGGCCGAATGGAAAATATACTCCAACATCTGGTTGAGTTGCTTCCCTGCCCAGCACTGCCTGTATTTATTGAGGCAGGACTCAGTGATGCTAGCTTCCAGAATGAGGAGTGATTTCCCACTGTATCTAAGCTGGCAGGCTATGCATCTCAATGTACTCCATTCCATCCCCATACCTGGTGCTCCCCCTTACACTTGTGTCTACTAGCAACCCTGTCATTCATATCTCTCTTGTCCTGCTACCTAACCTACCTACTCCTGAAATCCTTAACTTCCTTATCCAGCTTTTCTCTCTCTCAAAAAAAAAAGAAAAAAAGGCAATTGTCACAAAAATAAAGTATAAATTTTATACACACACAAACGCAGACACACACACACACACACACACACACACACACACACACACACACACACACACACACACACACACACACACACGCACACACACACACACACATATATATATGCCCTGACTGCAAGTGACATTGAATTATTAAATAATGGTCTCTCCTTCGTTCCCTCAAGAGGGAGCACATTGTCTGATTTATTGATTGACTTGCGTTCGTTTGCTCGAGCAGTCAGTCTGAAACTGCTATTCAACAAAGACGTTAATAACTCTGTACCTAATACGGCCAGCATTCCAGTATATAAGAAGAAAAGCTCATTTACACCTGTAATGCCTACTCATGTAGATTCTTTTGTGAAACTGTGTGAAGCAGATTTTTATAATTATTTTAATAGTGATACTAGACATTGCGCTTTCTTTAACATGTCAAGCAAAAATATACATTCATTGCAAGTTTTAAGACATGATGTTTCACTTACTTTTAGACCAGTTGACAAGGGAGGAGGCTTAGCCATTTTTAATACAGCAGATTACAATACTTTTATGATTAATATGTTGGAAGCTGATAACACTTATGTTTTAATAGATCAAGTCAAATTTGACCTTATTATCAAGAATATTAGAGAGGATATGTATGATATGCTTATGTGTGGTCAGATAACTGAGAGTTTATATAATTATTTTCATGTTGAGCACCCGGTAGTACCCGTTATTAAAGGCCTACCGAAAATGCACAAGGGGATTTTACCACCACCCATGAGACCGATAGTGTCTGGTGCTAAATGGGTTACCGAAAATATATCCATCTTCTTAGAAAAAACGCTTAGACCACTTTTGGAAGCCATACCCACGGTCCTCAAAGACACATACCAACTTATTAACTTTATAAGATCTATGGACTTTGAATTCATCCAGAATAAACATCTTTTAATCACTATGGATGTGCAAAGTTTATTTACTTCAATCCCCAATGATTTAGGGATTGATGCCATCCGTGAATTACTACAATTCCATCATGTTTTGAAGGGAAATAAAGCTATTATGATATGCCAACTACTAGACACAGTACTAAGCAACAATGTGTTTGTCTTTAATGATAAATTTTACCTTCAGTCCTGTGGTGTAGCTATGGGAACCCCGTGTGCAAACACGCACGCAAATTTGGTTGTACACCACTGGGAGCTGAATCATGTTTTTACACATCCTTCTTTCAACAAAGTAGTATTATACAAGCGTTTTGTTGATGATATTCTGATTGTTTGGGATGGCTCCATTAAAGAATTTCATGAATTTAGAACTTCTTTAGAAACTACCACCACTTTTTTGAGGTTTTCAATCGAAACCTCTTACTCATCGGTTAATTTTCTGGATACAAGCATTTCTATCAGAGGAGGGAAATTAATAACCACACTGTATAAAAAAGAGTGCTGGAAAAACACAATTTTGAAATACAACAGCATGCACCCCCGCCACATATTCAAAGGCATTTTGAAAAGTCAGTTTGTTAGACTTAGTAAAATTTGCCTTGATAATCAAGACTTAAATAAGAAAGCTGATGAAATGGTCAACATGTTTCTATCTAGAGGATATAACCATGACTTAGTCATGGAAGTCAGAGACAACACGCTGTCTACAGAATCTCTGACTTCGCATGAAGCCAGAATAAACTACCAGCCCATTAATTTTATCAACATTAATCACAAATTTAACCACACTGAAAGAGTTTCATTCATTACTACATATACTAATGATTTCATGAGCATAAAAAGAATTTTAATTAATAATTGGAGAGTTTTAACGTTGGATGAACCTACCAAAGATATAGTAGGTCTCTCTCCACATATGGTCTATAGGAGTAACCAGAACCTAAAGTCTTTGCTATGTGACATAAAGCCAAGATTACTTCACATTCATTCTAACAACAATGAACTTCTTGGAACTTACCCCTGTTACAGCTGTAATTATTGTAAATTCATCACCAAAAACCAAGTTTTATGCATCCAGAACTTAATTTCACTTTTACACCCAGGTTTAGAGCAAATTGCAATACCTCGGGTCTAGTTTATCTAGCCACATGTGAACACTGCAATGCATTCTATATAGGCCTTACAAAAGGAAACTCAAGAACAGGATTTACAACCATCAATATGATATAAGGAAGAAAAATGAGTTGAATGCTTTGGCTAAACATATGATTTTGAATCCATCGCATTCTTTTGTGTTCAGAGTACTGCAAGTGGTAGAAGCAACAGAACGAGGTGGTGATTATCCAAACCTTTTAGAATTAAATGAACTTAAATGGATACTTAGATTAAGAGGCCACTATCCGCCAGGCCTGAACAACTATATCAGTATTAGATCCTTCTTAAATAATCGAAGATGAATTTAGCCTGAGATGACAACCTTGTTCAGTAGTGTCCATTTAGCATTCATAATTAAATAAAAACTAAACATGCATTTTTTACTTGGAATTTCGTTTACAATATGTCCAAATTTTTTAGTCTGTTTTTAAATTGATACATACACAGCTGTTTTGCTTTTATTTGAAGTCCACTACTTCATGCATAAAAGGCATTTTTAAAGACTTTCACAATGAACATCTAATTTGAATTTTATATTTACATTTATATTTATATTTATACTTTATAAGTCAATATATTTATTATTTATTATTATTTATATTATTCATATTCATATATACATATTCATACATTTTTTTAACTTATATACAATATATTCCACAATATCTAAATTCATATATTTTTAGAGTATCTATATATTTATTCATCCATTTGTAAGATATTTCTAGATAACAATCCTTATATTTATATACATATATATTACATTTTTTTTAAAAAATTTCTCGTATTTTAGCTTTACAACATTATTGAAATTTATTTAAGCTTCTGAGTCACACAATTTATAGTTATATTAAAACATTTTAAATGAACAATACAGCTTCAATAAGTTTCTTCAATAGCTTTAAACGTTGAAGTTCTTCCTATATAGATATATAGTTATTAGGCGTGGTCAAACTCTAATACACCTTTAGCTAAGAAATGCCAATATGGCCTTTGAAGAACCATTGCACATGTCTGCATTTATAGCTTTACATTTTGCCTATCATGTTGCAATGTTTACTGAAACGAGTTTTTCCCTGCAACATTACAACATTGCAAAATATATGTTATTACATTTACATTTATATGTGTTTTTAACTTTGATATGAATTTTGATATATATACGATGTTCCACTTTGATTGTCTTTTAATTAATGAGTCACTTTGTTTCATAAATGCAGCTTCCTTTTAAACATCTAATGTTTCAGCTCAGTCTTTTAATGTGTCTTTAAATGTGTTTTTACTTGTAGTTAATTGATTAATTTAATTCATCTGCTGATAGGCTAAGCCTTCCTATAAATTTACTGATATTAACATTTTTAAATTGTCTGATGAAGCGTATGGTAGCATACGCGAAAGCGCTTACCTCCTGTTCTATTTTATACAATAAAAAGTTAATAATTGTTACGTGGCAGAGTCGGAAGTTTTATTACTATATATTTGCAGCAGGATTTTAACTACTGACTCCTTGGCACCTAGAGATCCGTATTTGTTTTTTTACTTGTTTGCTGATTTTTCGGATCCCTATCTGCACACGTTTATATGGCAAACATGGATTTGGAGTTGGACTACAATCCGGAACCGAGGCGAACGACTAATGAGCAACAATGGACAGCCATTACTTCCAGTAAGTCGAACCCTTTATTGGCTCTGGACCTGAAAGTAGCTGCTTCTGCAGTTAAAGACAATGATATTTCTAACATTGAACTTTTTGAATCTAGTATGAAAATACTAGAAAACGATCTATATAAACTACAGAGAATGGCCTGGCAACGCAAGCATTTAGAGGCTTGTCTTCACTATAAACTTATACCGAGAGGCATGCGCATATTAGTCATGCCTACTTATGGCGATACACACCCCCTGCTTCTGAAAAAGTGGCAGGACATTAATATTGAAACCAGCTACAAGCATATGAAACTTTTATTAGAGTATTTTGAACCACTTGAAGCCGAACTGATATCTAAGGTTAATGACTTCAATTCAGACCTTAGAAAAAACTTTTCTCATCCATCTTGTTCCTTGAAGTTAGACAATCTATATAATCAAGTAAACACATATGCGTTGAAGCTACAACAAATCAAAACAAAAAAGCTCCAACGTGACTTCAAGGATTTTTCTACTGGCAATGTGTTTATTTGGCCGAGAACCTTTGATACTCAGCACTCGACTGAGAAACCAGCTTTGAACTTGGCGCCGCTAGACCGTACACTTACAGCATCGGATGCAATTGGTCCAACAGCACCTGAATCTGGCGTTGCTGCCGACACGTCACATGAATCTTTCACTACGCCACCAGAGACATTTGCTTCGGTTACCAGCGTTTCGCTTGTTTCAACGCCATTACCGAACCAGGAAGCAAATAATGCAGTACAAGCCTTAAGAACTGCCACGGGAGCCATTAATAAAAAGAACAACTATGAGAATAATCCTTTTTTACCCTTGCCGATCAGGAAACAAACCTTTCAAAAAGGAAGAAGAAACAGTTGGGAGAGCAGGAAACGCAAATTATCAGGCGAGATGAACACTCATCAGTCGAGAAGGCAGAGACAGTAAGCAACCTTTTTTTCAATTTATCTGACTATGCCCTGACTGCAAGTGACATTGAATTATTAAATAATGGTCTCTCCTTCGTTCCCTCAAGAGGGAGCACATTGTCTGATTTATTGATTGACTTGCGTTCGTTTGCTCGAGCAGTCAGTCTGAAACTGCTATTCAACAAAGACGTTAATAACTCTGTACCTAATACGGCCAGCATTCCAGTATATAAGAAGAAAAGCTCATTTACACCTGTAATGCCTACTAATGTAGATTCTTTTGTGAAACTGTGTGAAGCAGATTTTTATAATTATTTTAATAGTGATACTAGACATTGCGCTTTCTTTAACATGTCAAGCAAAAATATACATTCATTGCAAGTTTTAAGACATGATGTTTCACTTACTTTTAGACCAGTTGACAAGGGAGGAGGCTTAGCCATTTTTAATACAGCAGATTACAATACTTTTATGATTAATATGTTGGAAGCTGATAACACTTATGTTTTAATAGATCAAGTCAAATTTGACCTTATTATCAAGAATATTAGAGAGGATATGTATGATATGCTTATGTGTGGTCAGATAACTGAGAGTTTATATAATTATTTTCATGTTGAGCACCCGGTAGTACCCGTTATTAAAGGCCTACCAAAAATGCACAAGGGGATTTTACCACCACCCATGAGACCGATAGTGTCTGGTGCTAAATGGGTTACCGAAAATATATCCATCTTCTTAGAAAAACGCTTAGACCACTTTTGGAAGCCATACCCACGGTCCTCAAAGACACATACCAACTTATTAACTTTATAAGATCTATGGACTTTGAATTCATCCAGAATAAACATC
The DNA here is from genome assembly GCF_019279795.1 of Protopterus annectens. NCBI lineage: Eukaryota > Metazoa > Chordata > Ceratodontiformes > Protopteridae > Protopterus > Protopterus annectens. Next base: position 282,659,424 of record NC_056734.1, on the reverse strand, counting down.
TTTTAATCACTATGGATGTGCAAAGTTTATTTACTTCAATCCCCAATGATTTAGGGATTGATGCCATCCGTGAATTACTACAATTCCATCATGTTTTGAAGGGAAATAAAGCTATTATGATATGCCAACTACTAGACACAGTACTAAGCAACAATGTGTTTGTCTTTAATGATAAATTTTACCTTCAGTCCTGTGGTGTAGCTATGGGAACCCCGTGTGCAAACACGTACGCAAATTTGGTTGTACACCACTGGGAGCTGAATCATGTTTTTACACATCCTTCTTTCAACAAAGTAGTATTATACAAGCGTTTTGTTGATGATATTCTGATTGTTTGGGATGGCTCCATTAAAGAATTTCATGAATTTAGAACTTCTTTAGAAACTACCACCACTTTTTTGAGGTTTTCAATCGAAACCTCTTACTCATCGGTTAATTTTCTGGATACAAGCATTTCTATCAGAGGAGGGAAATTAATAACCACACTGTATAAAAAAGAGTGCTGGAAAAACACAATTTTGAAATACAACAGCATGCACCCCCGCCACATATTCAAAGGCATTTTGAAAAGTCAGTTTGTTAGACTTAGTAAAATTTGCCTTGATAATCAAGACTTAAATAAGAAAGCTGATGAAATGGTCAACATGTTTCTATCTAGAGGATATAACCATGACTTAGTCATGGAAGTCAGAGACAACACGCTGTCTACAGAATCTCTGACTTCGCATGAAGCCAGAATAAACTACCAGCCCATTAATTTTATCAACATTAATCACAAATTTAACCACACTGAAAGAGTTTCATTCATTACTACATATACTAATGATTTCATGAGCATAAAAAGAATTTTAATTAATAATTGGAGAGTTTTAACGTTGGATGAACCTACCAAAGATATAGTAGGTCTCTCTCCACATATGGTCTATAGGAGTAACCAGAACCTAAAGTCTTTGCTATGTGACATAAAGCCAAGATTACTTCACATTCATTCTAACAACAATGAACTTCTTGGAACTTACCCCTGTTACAGCTGTAATTATTGTAAATTCATCACCAAAAACCAAGTTTTTATGCATCCAGAACTTAATTTCACTTTTACACCCAGGTTTAGAGCAAATTGCAATACCTCGGGTCTAGTTTATCTAGCCACATGTGAACACTGCAATGCATTCTATATAGGCCTTACAAAAAGGAAACTCAAGAACAGGATTTACAACCATCAATATGATATAAGGAAGAAAAATGAGTTGAATGCTTTGGCTAAACATATGATTTTGAATCCATCGCATTCTTTTGTGTTCAGAGTACTGCAAGTGGTAGAAGCAACAGAACGAGGTGGTGATTATCCAAACCTTTTAGAATTAAATGAACTTAAATGGATACTTAGATTAAGAGGCCACTATCCGCCAGGCCTGAACAACTATATCAGTATTAGATCCTTCTTAAATAATCGAAGATGAATTTAGCCTGAGATGACAACCTTGTTCAGTAGTGTCCATTTAGCATTCATAATTAAATAAAAACTAAACATGCATTTTTTACTTGGAATTTCGTTTACAATATGTCCAAATTTTTAGTCTGTTTTTAAATTGATACATACACAGCTGTTTTGCTTTTATTTGAAGTCCACTACTTCATGCATAAAAGGCATTTTTAAAGACTTTCACAATGAACATCTAATTTGAATTTTATATTTACATTTATATTTATATTTATACTTTATAAGTCAATATATTTATTATTTATTATTATTTATATTATTCATATTCATATATACATATTCATACATTTTTAACTTATATACAATATATTCCACAATATCTAAATTCATATATTTTAGAGTATCTATATATTTATTCATCCATTTGTAAGATATTTCTAGATAACAATCCTTATATTTATATACATATATATTACATTTTTTTTTAAAAATTTCTCGTATTTTAGCTTTACAACATTATTGAAATTTATTTAAGCTTCTGAGTCACACAATTTATAGTTATATTAAAACATTTTAAATGAACAATACAGCTTCAATAAGTTTCTTCAATAGCTTTAAACGTTGAAGTTCTTCCTATATAGATATATAGTTATTAGGCGTGGTCAAACTCTAATACACCTTTAGCTAAGAAATGCCAATATGGCCTTTGAAGAACCATTGCACATGTCTGCATTTATAGCTTTACATTTTGCCTATCATGTTGCAATGTTTACTGAAACGAGTTTTTCCCTGCAACATTACAACATTGCAAAATATATGTTATTACATTTACATTTATATGTGTTTTTAACTTTGATATGAATTTTGATATATATACGATGTTCCACTTTGATTGTCTTTTAATTAATGAGTCACTTTGTTTCATAAATGCAGCTTCCTTTTAAACATCTAATGTTTCAGCTCAGTCTTTTAATGTGTCTTTAAATGTGTTTTTACTTGTAGTTAATTGATTAATTTAATTCATCTGCTGATAGGCTAAGCCTTCCTATAAATTTACTGATATTAACATTTTTAAATTGTCTGATGAAGCGTATGGTAGCATACGCGAAAGCGCTTACCTCCTGTTCTATTTTATACAATAAAAAGTTAATAATTGTTACGTGGCAGAGTCGGAAGTTTTATTACTATATATATATATATATATATGTCTACTTCATATTTGCATTAATAATTCCAAAACCATGCTACGTACAAGGTATCAGACTGCTTTATCTTGAAGCATACGCGATGGCAAGAACAACTGTATTCATATATGAGCTCTGTCAATTAGTATTTGGTAGAACTGTGAGGTGATAACTTAATTTTTTAAAGACTGAAGCCACACCCACTTGGAGTTAAAGGTACATACTTAAAAGAGCTCTACTGGAGGGAATGAGTTAACAGACACATGCACTATAATTTTCTTTGTGTCTTCACCTGATGCAGCATTGATCTGGAGCATATTACTTTCCCCATCTTGATTAACACTTCACTAATGTGCACCTTGCATTGCTCTTAGACACATGTATATCATTCCCTACCAAAATATTTCATCTCAGTATCACTTTTATCACATCACACACTTGGACAAACACACACAAAAAAAATAAAATACCGTTTCTACATTTGCCATGGGCATTGGGCAGCATCACTATTCCTCTTTAGGAAGTGACAGTTCATGTACTATTGCAAAACTGAAGAAAACTCATTTGGCCACATTAATATGCTGATCATTGTGTGAATCAGCTTAGCCTCAATATAAGACAGAAAGACTGATACATTCATGAGTAGACAGTTATTATTTTAACTGTAACAGCTTCTATGGTTCATTGTACTCCTGATGTGGTATTCAAATTGTTAGTCAAGGTTGTGGAGGGTTATGATCCATTGAGTACTTGTGTCATTTTAAATTTACTCGCAGACTCATTTCAAAAGTATGCTTTCTGAAAACTGCTGTATAGCTTGTTCTGTGACTTACTGAACAGATTGCAATATGAGAAATTCTACTTGGTTGTGACACTTTCAACGGTGGAGGGATTTGATCCCCTAACAGTGGCATTCCATTTTCTCCATGACAACATTCAGTTACACACACACACACACACACACACACACACACACACGCACACACGCACACACGCGCACACACACACACACACACACACACACACACACACACACACACACACACACACACACACACACATACACCCACACCCACAAAACAGGTAATGATATCCCTTCAAATGTGTGTTTTCTGACAACTATTGCATAACTACTTCGGCATCTAGTGCACAAGTCAAATGAATGTACATTAAGGAGGCAGGACTTCAAATCCACTGAGGTGTACATTGTATCTGCCTGTAAATAGCAGTTGGTGACATATAATAATGACTTCTTGAACAGATGTGAGGTGCCAAATTTTCCTTGGGTGTGTCACTTTCATAGGTGGGTGGCTTTGATACCATAACTGTTGTACTGCTTTTTAACTGCTTGATTCCTAGACTAGCTCTTGGCTGCTGTGCATCCCAAGAGCTGCAGTGTCCATACTCATTCTTAGCAAACTACCTGTCCTGCATTAGAGATAAGAACCTGCCCTACCTGATGACCTGGATTCTCTGTTTTAAAAATAGCACCTGCTGTCTCTTCCTATTCAAGGAATAGAGGCTAACCTCTCCCCGAACTCATCCCCTCAAGGAAGCAAGAAACTTAGCAAACTGCCTGTCCTGCATTAGAGTTAAGAATCTGCTCTACCTGATGACCTGGATTCTCTATTTTAAAAATAGTACCTGCTGCCTCTTCCTATTCAAGGAATAGAGGCTAACCTCTCGCCGAACTCATCCCCTCAAGGAAGCAAGAAACTTAGCAAACTGCCTGTCCTGCATTAGAGTTAAGAACCTGCCCTACCTGATGACCTGGATGCTCTATTTTAAAAATAGCACCTGCTGTCTCTTCCTATTCAAGGAATAGAGGCTAACCTCTCCCCGAACTTATCCCCTCAAGGAAGCAAGAAACTTAGCAAACTGCCTGTCCTGCATTAGAGTTAAGAACCTGCCCTACCTGACGACCTGGATTCTCTATTTTAAAAATAGCACCTGCTGTCTCTTTCTATTCAAGAAATAGAGGCTAACCTCTCCCTGAACTCATCCCCTCAAGGAAGCAAGAAACTTAGCAAACTGCCTGTCCTGCATTAGAGTTAAGAACCTGTCCTACCTGACGACATGGATTCTCTATTTTAAAAATATCACCTGCTGTCTCTTCCTATTCAAAGAATAGAGGCTAACCTCTCCCTGAACTCATCCCCTCAAGGAAGCAAGAAAGTATGTTATCTGCTGTATACAAATGTTACTTTGTCTAAATAATAAATGTATATATTACCCTTTCCTGCCAGGATAGCCAGCAGCCTTACACCTCTGTTCTTTACCTCCTCCCCTTCCCCTCTCATAGCCTTTACTTGACTTCACTATTTCTCTTCTGTACTACCAGATCTACTCTTTACCCTCCAGGAACTACTGTAGTAGTATAGTTTTTACCCACTAGTTAGCACCCTTTTCCCTCTATATCTTTCCTACTGACTCACATTAGAAATTCTTAGGAAATTGGTTTTACATTACTTATTTCACTGTAGACCCACTTTATCCTTCTATATTCACTAGAATTCACTTAACTACCCTACCTACTCTGAATGTTATTAAATCTATCACCTCCTATAACTACCTCTACCTAAACTTACCTCTAATAGTAAGCATTCCACTGATTGTTTTTACAGGTTTTCCTCCTTCACTTGCCTCTTCCCACTCCGTTCGCCCTGCGGGCTTACTCCACTCCCCTACCCTACCCCCAAATTCCACCCCCCAGTGCATATATCCTTATACCTCTCTAACCACTCCCACTTCCACCATCATCAAATCCCATCCCATAACACATTAAGGTTTTTCCATCTTATACATCACTCCTCCTACTACATTACATAACCTCACCTTCCTACTCTCCACTCCCAACTTCTTCAGCATTATGCCTACTTCACCCATATCACCTTACCTCAGATCCCTACTTCTGTTCTCACTTTTTCCTTTCCTTCTCCTTCCCTACATCTTAACTGCCTATGAACATCTTCATTACTCTAACTTCCACCAGCCCACTAAACAAACATCCCTTCCTGCTCTACCATCCACCCTGAAACACATAAACATAACATCTACTACCAACTATTTCCTCCCACGGTATCATAGAGTCACCCATATTACCTATCAACACTACCATGTTAAGAGAGCACATAACATATTAAATCTTTCTCTCATTCACACACTACACCTTCACCTCCTACTAGATGGTGACATTCACCCCAACCCCGGCCCTAGCAATAACAGCCCCACCTTCCTAACCAACCCCTCTCCCTGTCATACCCCTACAAGGCCACCTATCTCCCTCTTCTTAGCCCACTTAAATATACATAGCATTAATAATAAAGTACCTCACCTTCATGCCCTAATGGATGTACATAACTTTGACATTCTATGTTTAACTGAGACATGGTTAAAACCATCTACCCCAGACTATGAAATCATCCCTCCAGGATATAGTATTTTAAGAGGGGATCACCTTCACAAGAAGGGAGGGGGCGTAGCCTTAATATACAAAGCAGGACTCCAACTTACACTACTTGATACAAGCCCTCCATCTGGTACCAATTCTGAAACTCTTTTTGCTAAGCTGCAACTAAACACTTGTAAGTCCATCTACATTTTATGCTCATATCTTCCTCCAGGTAATAACATCAACTCCCTTGAAAATATCCTAAGCTGACTGTCCACTAACTTTCCTCAAGAAACCATTGTGTTAGGCGACTTTAATATCGACTGGAATACCTGCAATTCTGATAACCCTACTAACCACATAAACCTACATGGCTTCCCTCAAACTATCACCTTACCTACTAGAATTCATAAGCCCACCAACAAAGAATCCACCCTAGATTGGATCCTTATAAATACTCAGTCCACAACCTACATAGCAGGCACCCTCTCTGATGACATTAGTGATCACTCACTAACCTATTTAATTTGACAAAAGACCTACACACCAAGCCCTATAACCTTCAGAACTACTCGCTCCAATAAACATTTTAACCCTGAACACTTCCAAAATGAACTGAGAGTTTGCAACTGGTCACCCTTAAAACACCTCCAACTAGAGGAAGCAGTGGTATACTTCATTTCTAAGTTCCTTGAAATCATAGACTACCATGCCCCTTCTTGTACCCTTAGGAATAGCACCAAAACTGCACTATGGCTTACAAAGGAAACTAAACAAAAAAATTTGCTAAGAAACAAACTTTGGGCCAAATGGCGCTCTTCCAAAGACCCATTGGAGTGCTTAAAATTTCAACAGCTTAGAAACTCTACTAAAACTTCTATACTATTGGACAAAGAAAACTTCTTCGTTCAACTTTAACAAGCCAACCAACAAAATCCTCAGAAACTTTGGTCATGAATCAATAGACTCCTTCATCCAGGCTGCTCTAAGATACCTACCCCATCCAGAATTACCCAAGACACTCCCAAACATATTGCTGACTCCTTTAATAACTTATTTACTGAAACTATCCAGTCACTTGCTAACTCACTACCTCCTGTATCCTGTACTTCACCCCCATCCTTCTATACCTCTCCACCCACTTTCCAACTCCAGCCCATTCCTACATCCCTCATCTGTACCCTCTTTCAGGAACTCAAACCTTCTACCCCTTCAGCTGACCTCTTACCTGCTAAGTATCTTCAAATAGCAGCCAAAGTTATTGTTTATCCTATCTCTATCCTAATAAACAGAACCATTAAAGAAGGTACCATCCCATCTATCTGGAAAGTCTCACACATTATTCCCCTACATAAGGGTGGCAACTCAATAGAACTTTCTATCGTCCTATTGCCCTTCTCTCACCCATAGCTAAAATCATGGAAAAATGCATCCACCATCAGCTACTAGACCACCATCTCCTAAATGGCTTATTAGCCAGCTCTCAGCATGGCTTTCGACCCTTCCATAGCACCACTACTGCCCTCCTGTAATTTTCTGACCACATTAACAAAAAACGTAGCAACTACACCCTGTCCTCACCTATCTTAATTGATCTTTCAAAAGCATTCAACATGGTTAACCATCAACTACTCTTGAATCTTCTCAAGCTCCTCTCACTAGATACTCAAGCACTATAGTGGTTCAAGTCCTACTTAGATAACAGGCAATAAGCAGTGTTTTGGGAAAACACTCTATCTGCCCCTCTTCCTGTCACCCTTGGCGTACTCCAAGGATCTATTTTAGGCCCTCTTCTGTTCTCCATCTTTATAAATGATCTATCTATTTGTATCCCTCAGGCTGTAACTATACAATAAGCTGATGACTCCACATTAATATCCTCAGCTACAGGGCCTTCTGAACTGCAGTCCCTTACCCAAAATGTCTTTGAGCTTGTAGAAGAATGGCTTTTACAATGCGGTCTTCTCCTCAACCCAAAAAAGACTAAACTACTAATATTTACTCCTACACAAAAATCTACCCCATTTCACTTCTCTATCAAATCCAAAAACAGCACAGTCATATCTCCTGACACTTCTACCAAACTCTTAGGAGTTACTATTGACGACAGCCTTAACTATGATACTCATATCAACTCCACAATAAAATCAGTTAACCATAAACTAGGCTCCCTCTACAAAATTAAACCCTTCCTTACTCCCACAGCCAGAGCTACTATTGCCCACACTCACCTTATCTCTACTCCCTTTTATGTCTCTCCTATATACACTAATCCATCCAAAACTAACCTCAACAAGATTGCAATCTCCTATAATAGTATAGCCAGATTTGCTACCAGCTTCCCCTCTAAAACCCACCACTGCCAAAATCTGAATCAAATGGGTTGGCTTGAACTGCACAATCAGATTTTATTTCAACAACTAATTATTACCCATAAAGCCCTTTATTATCCAGGTAAAACACCAATTCTTACAAATCTTATCAGCCCATATAACAATCTTACAAATCTATGCTCAGCCAACAAACTACTGGTATCTATACATAAACCCTACAATAAAGCAGGTGACTCCCTCTTCTCTAATGCAGTGGGTAAAAGCTGGAACCTACGTCCTTCTGAACTTACCCCTCTCCTTTACTACACTTTTCAAAAAGAACCTTAAATGATATCTAACTAGCCACTGGCTGTGTCCCTGCACTAACCCAGACTAAGATGTCCTCATCCTGTTATCATTATCATCTGTTTCTTCCTTTGCTATTCCACCTCTACTCAATTTTCACTTTAAGTCCACTACCTCTGTGTTGGACTTATTCTACCCAAGACAGACATAATGAACTTCTCCCCTGTCACTCTGAGTTACTACCCCTCAACTAATTTTCTCCCAACTCTGTTCTCTTTAAACTAGTCTCTCCTGCTGCTCCTTACTTAAAACTTTGTGCTGGAATCTCCTCATCCTTCTGAATACTTCCTTCCCACAGTGAATGAAAATAAAATAAAAATAAAAATAATAATAATAAAGGGGTGTCCTTTGTTCTACTTTCTTATATCACATATGCTTATTTTCCTTGTAGCATATGTTTTGTATGACTAGTATCTTTAATTGAAGTTTAATGTCTTGAAACTGAATTTTTAATGTGCTGTTTGTTTTATGTGGAGCTTTTCTCCCCGGGCCTCTACTGAAAATTGACATATATCCAGTTAGACTAGCCCGGTCAACAAATGTAAAATAAATAAATAATAATAAATAATAAACCATGGACATATTCATTCACACAAACAAGTGATGGTATCCCTTCAAATGTATGCTTTCTCCATCTGATGTATAACGTCTTTTGTGGTGTCATTAGCTAGTGCAGAAGGCAAGACAGTGTGCCATAAGTATGCAGGGATTTGACTCCAGTGATCTGAAAATTGTATCAGTGTGTAGATCCTTTACTGACTTGCAATAATAACTTAGTAAACAGATGTAATATGTGATATTTTGATTGTATTTGACAGGTGGAGGGTTTTGGTGCCCTAAGTGTTGTAGTCCATTTTAATCATGCCTGATTTCATGATTTACTTTTTGTATATCACATTGCATTGTGGTGAGCTGAGTGCAGCATCGCTATTCAAAGTTGAGGAATGTTAAGGATCAATTTTCATCCTATAGCAAAAACTGAAGAAAATGGAATTGGTGGTATCGATATGCTGAATCATGTGAATGAGTCTTAGCTTCAATGTGCAATAGAAAGTGATACTGATATAGGCAAGAGTAGACATCTGTTATTTCAAGTGTAGCAAATTCCATGGTTCAATATACTCCTGATGTGATGTTCAAATTGTCAATAAGGTAAGTTGTGGCTTGTGATCCACCAATTACTTGTGTCTGTTTCACAATATTCATTTGTCAGTCTTCCATAATTTTGTGACATCCCCTTCAAATATGTACTTTCTGAAAACTGTTGCATAATTAGTTCTGTGGCATCAGTAACAAATACACAACTCACAAGAATGTGAATTAGACAGTCAGAGGTTCAGACCCAGTGCTATCTGAAAGCTGTTGCATAAGTAGTTCTTCGGTATCAGGAACTAATATGCAAATCACAAGAATGTGAGTTAGATATTCAGAGGTTCAAATCCACCATGGTGAAAGGTATATCAATGTGTAATCCAGTTAACATGCAATACTAACTTAATGAACAGATCTGTTGCAATGAATTCTACTTGGATGTGATATTTTCACAGGTGGAAGGTTTTGATCCCCTAAGTCTTGAATCCATTTTTAACCATATTCATTCACACACACACACACACACACACACACACACACACACACACACACACACACACACACACACACACACACACACACACACACACACACACACACTGTTGATGGCATTCCTTTAAATGTGTACTTTCTGACAAGTTTTATATTATTTATTCTGTTGTGTTAGCACCTTGTGCACAAGTCAAGAAACTGTATGTTAGCCAGGCATGGGTTCAAATCTATGGTGGCTTAACTTCTGGAATGGTGACAACTGTCATTATCATGTGCTAATAATGCCATACGACAGATTCCATGCCTCACTAAAATCTTGCAACTATGCATATAATAGATGATGGCTTTCACTCTCTCCGCTTGTGTTATGTCATTTTTCTCTGTTAATTTTACAGTCTTCAGCATTATTTTTAATTGTATATATCTATGTGCATCCACTCCTCTTCAGAACACTCTCTTCTGTGGTATATCTTAGTCATGGCCATGAATCTGCAATATTAATGTGAATGGAACAGGGCATGAACCCAGCAATGTGAATTTTGTTTACCCTGCTATCACTTGTTATGTTCCCCTGAAATGTATTTTTCAGCTTCCTGTTTCATGATTACTCTGTATGCATGCCATGCAGATACCCTGTTCTGGTGAATATATTTATCAGATAAGTCAGGCGGTTGAACACAGGTGTACCTATTTTATTTACCAGGATGTCACCTATTCTAATCCCCTGAAATGCATTTTGCAGCCATTTGTTTTGTGAGTACTTCATTAGCATGCTCTGCTAGTACCATATTCTAGTGAGTATTTCCTTGAACAATTCAGGGTTTTGAACAGAGGCATGTGTGTCTTTTATCCTGATATTAACTGTTCCATTCCCCTATTAATATGTTATTCTAATCATCATCACTCCCACCAATTCTGTTGCATGCCTAAATACTACAGTGGTATAGAGTATATCAGTGACATAGGCAGGGGTTGAATCGCACAACTGGGAGTTTTTCTTTAAATACTGTCATTTGTTACACCCCATTAATATAAGCTCTCCTGTCATGAGTGTGTATATTATGTGGGAAATTATGGCATTGTCTAATAACATCATTTATATATCTGGATTTTAATACTGGGTTTGAGATGGCCAGTTGGGGGATATGTGGTCTTAATGACTATAATGATTTGTTTGATTGATCTATATACTTATGCACAGATGTATAATGTGTTGTAGGGGACTTGCAACATGACTGCTTCACTAGCTATCCTTGCTAAGGCAGTTGTATGATACATTGTAGTGTGGGAGTTTCTGGTTCATTCCCTTGAGGTCTGTAACTTGCTGTGTTTTATTGCAGTCTGGCTACACATGTTATACATTTCACAAGCATATGTTTTTATGACCCCTTGCATTAAGACATCAGCAGTGGCTCACCTTTACATTACAAAGTGGACACACTGGTGGTGGGCTGAATTAATGCACTGACCCATCTTGGGACAAACGACTTCTAATTTTTAATTACCTTTACATTTTGGTATGGGTAAATAGCTAACACTCCCTGTTATTATTAGGTATGATGAGTGTTGTTGTATCACTTTACTGTATTTTATATCCCACATCTCCCATGTATAAGTCAAACTGTCCTAACATGGCCATATTATCTTACACATTTGCTTATGGCATACCTTTCCATGCAAAGTTTTGTTACGCAACTCACTTTGCACCTTAGTGTTCATCCTCTCCATGACTTCTGTTAATTAACTCCATTCTAGCCTCAGTGTCTGTGTTACTTACATATCCACTGCTCATATATGTCTTCATTCATCTGTTGATGTTGACTGCATCACCACTAAATGTGTGTGTGTGTGTGTGTGTGTGTGTGTGTGTGTGTGTGTGTGTGTGTGTGTGTGTGTGTGTGTGTGTGTGTGTGTGTGTGTGCACGTGTGTATACTCACTTCAGCTAATGTGGTTTCTCGTGCACACTCATTTGTTTACCTCTTGCATGAGATGTGGCCACAAAGTGGCTTACCATGATGTAGTCACAAACCTGTGTTGTGGGCTCAAGGAGATGCTCCTCATTGAGCTACATGCCTTAGCTGCATGCATATCTGATACGAAATGCTACTCATTACACTAGGAAGCAAACAGTGTTGGCTTGGCCACAGTATGGACATATTCTTACTGAATCCCTGGGTTTGACTTAATGTCAACCCACTTCCACCAATCCTTATTCTGTTTCGTGTATAAATAGTGTAATCAATGAGTATATTCCACATGAAGATAGGTGGGATTGAGAAATGACCTAAGATCAAGGTATGCTTCCTACAGTCAGCTGTTACTTTATAGGCATTCAATGCTTCTGTCATTTATATCTGCAAAATACAGAGCATACTAAAACTTTTTTTTAAATTTAATTCAACTTAATTTAATTTAATTTATTTTCATAATGCTCAAGCCCACTGTGGGTAGGTTAGGTCATGTGCTACATCTTTTTACTAAATGATTGTCACTACTCAATGTATCATAAAATAGGGTGTACACTTTCATATGATGCAAAGAGCAAGCAGTGCTGAGAAATAATTCTAGACATCTGGTAATTTACACCATGGCAGGCCTTATGTATAGGCAAATCAGGGACTGCACTTGCTGCTGTGATAGGGGCATTCTTCCAGTATATATTTATTTTCTTATAGTACAGAATGTGGCATTTCTGTACTTTAAGAAAATAAATAAATATGTGTTACAGAGCAACTCTATTTGAAGATAAAACAGCTGCAGTTCTTTTGAGAGGAAGTGTTGTAGACTAGGCCATTCAATTTGTTGTCTCCTGCTCCATCACACCCACAATGTACCTGATTCATTTTATAAGCAAATCATTCATGGGATGGAGCAAGAAGTCAACACATTTGAAACTGCCGGTGGAAAGGAGAGAATGTAGATTGTAGGTGGATTGGACACTCTAAGTTGTCCATAGATGTGAGTGTGCATGCGAATGTGTGGTGTGGAATAACCACCATGGCAGGGGTAGCCACCTGGCTGCGTAAACCTTTCATCTAAATAATTGTCACTGTTGAACTAACACCCCAACCCCATATGCAAAACTGGGAAAAAGAGATTGTAGAAGGATGGATGGATGGGGGGAGCAGAGAGAAAGCTATGTTATCAGTGATAGGATGAGTTCATTTTTTTTTTCAAGATGGTTGCTGACAGGTAACCAAATACTTTTAACAGTGACTCAGTGCATCAGACAATGCTGTCTAGCCTAAGAACACAAAGGAATATAATGACCTATTAACTGAGTGTTGCCAGATATGAATAAGTTAATATGCAAGTCTCATTCACTAGGTGTGGTTAGCATCAGCAAAATAAATGTGTTTGCAGAATATGCAGAGGAAGGAAGCATTCTGTAAGAGTATGCAAAAAATAAAATTAAACCTGCACAAGATTTACATATTAACTTAGAATGAGAATATCAGCGAAATGTTTGTTGGTACTGTGGAAATGCAGAAACAAAGTGCAGTCCATTGTTTACAGAATATTGAGAATAATTGTTAGACAAAAACTCTTATTTTTGGAACTGTGAATCTGAGGACTCTTCAGTCACAGTTGAGATTGAGGAGGGCTGAGATGAGCAGCAGGAGGTAGATCAAACAGTAAGAAACTGCTTTGGGATATGACACCTGGTCAGAGATGGTATGACAGAGGTCAGTAAGCTGACTGACTATGAATATATGTGCAATGGTATTTCATGATATTTTAGACTGACTGCTCCGGAAAATAAGTTTTCTTGTTTATGTTAATTTGGAGGGTTTTTTTTTTGTAATTTAAGAACTGAGATGTTGTTCTGGATCCAGAGATTGAACTGATTAATTGAAGAGTAAATGATATCAATGGATGTCCTGATAAAGTTGCCATTAGTTTTATTAGGAAGAAATAATATATCCATGCAGTGCTCACAACTGGGAGATGTGAGTGATAATTCTAAAATTGTTTAAGCTGGGCTACTGATGTAACTATCAAAAACAGTTGTACAGAAAACGACTCTAAGTTTTACTTAAGTGTAGGTCCCAGCTTCTTTTGTAAAGTATAAATGAATATGAAACTGTACAATATCAATAGGTCAGCCGAGGGAAGAAACTTGATGACAGTGGAGGATAAAGAATTTAAACAAAATCTGTAACTTAATCACCTATATATCAACTATGATTATTATGATGTATTACATACATATATATATATATATATGTGCGTGTGTGTGTGTGTGTGTGTGTGTGTGTGTGTGTGTGTGTGTGTGTGTGTGTGTGTGTAGGTATAAGCTTTGTCTCATGATATGACTGGAGTCTGTCTATTGACAAGCTCACTTACTTGGTTAAGAAACAAATGCAAACACCTTTCTGTATGTACATACACACATGCATAACTACATATATGTATAAATAAACAGACACATTAGAACTAAATACATAAATAATGCAATACATGTGGATGCCCATAAAGTAATCACTGCTTTGCCTAGTACTTCACCTTACAGCATCCTGAAAATGGACAACATTTTGAATCATTCCAAAGTATTGCAGTTTAATCCCATAAAATGCATATTGTACATTTATGGAAGAATACAAAATAGGTTTATCCTTTGTATAGCTTAAATATCAGTACTGTTAACATCCAATGGATTTAGGAGTTCTAAGATAGGTCTTTGAATCAACCCTATCTCATTTTCCATAAGAACAGGGTTTCTTTGATAAGTAATTGTTCTTTTATGCCCAAAGTAGTATCCAAGTTTACTTTAAGGCAAACCATTCATCTCCCCATTTTCTTCACTGAACCTAAAAATGAGGGGAAAAAGGATACTTTATAGCATGGATGTCCACAGACAACTCATGTACTAGTTTGACAGAGCAAAATTGTTCAGATCTTTGGAGCAGTTGTTTATTTCTTATGAAGATAAGAAAAAGGGAAAACCAGTATCAAAAGCAGATTATTTTCCAATGGTTGTCTAACTATTACTTTTTGTTATACTTACCATATCAAATCTATTTCAGGCAGGGTCATGGTCCACTCTACCAGGGCCTTGGCATCATCTATGGCTTTTTTGAAAGGGATGTATTCTAGAAATATGCTGGAAGCTACTACTTGGTCCTCTATATATACTTTTACAAAGCACTATAAACCTGATTCCTTCTCTAGGTCCAGATCAAGCATTGTGAGGACCATTCTCCAGGGGTTCCTGCACTCT
Organism: Protopterus annectens; assembly: GCF_019279795.1. Lineage (NCBI taxonomy): Eukaryota > Metazoa > Chordata > Ceratodontiformes > Protopteridae > Protopterus > Protopterus annectens. The sequence goes on along the minus strand of NC_056734.1, from coordinate 282,643,924 downwards.
TCTCCTTCAACTTCCCAAATATAGTTAGCTATGGTAATCTACCCATGTAACATACTATACTATACAATACTATACTATACTATACTATACTATACTATACTATACTATACAGCATCAATGTGCAACACATAACACTGCAAAACACTAATAGTAGACAAATAAAAGAAAACTTCAGAAGCAAAATATAAAATGGACTGCAAAATAGGATACACAGACATTGTTAAAATGACAGCATGAGAAATCATCCCTCCAAGAAAATGAGACTGTACAGAAGGAGTTTTTATGTTCTACCATGTCAAAGGCCTTGAAGAAATCAGAATAAAACATACATCACTTGTTTGCCCCATATTTCGATATATCTTGCTCTGCATCCATACTATCAAATCACAGCCAACTCCTACTGTGTACCAATAAACACCCACTGCCATCCATAGAGTTTACTAGGCAAGGGAGGAAATGAAAGCAGATTGCCAGGCCTTTCTTCCAATAGCCACCTCTTCAATCCCCATACAAATTTGAGCCCAAGCTAGGCACCCTACTCGCATCACCATTCCTATAGTTCAGGACTTTAAGCCAATTAATATGTTAACATTGTGCAGACTTTTCTCAGCTTAAGTAGTCAAATACTTACGGGATAACTATGATTAATATTGTTAATGTTTTTCCCTTTAATTATAAAATATACATGATTTTTCTATTTTTGCCATTTACAGTTGAAGGTGTGCACCAATCTTTTTTTTTTCTTTTTGACTTTTTAAGGTATTGTATGCATATATTGTTTAATTATTGTTTAATTCTGGTACTATAACTTCTGTTGTTTCATATATTCAATTTATACTTAATTCAATGTATGCTCAATAGCATAGAAAAAAACATAAAAACCACACAGCTGAAAATAAGGAAAGTTTACTGCAAGACACTCAGTAAAAATCACAGTTAGCACTTTTGTAAGATACACAGACCAAACTTCATCAGACAATGTGGGCTAAACCACATTAAGCATATGACCACACCCCCGCATTAAACATATGACCACACCCCCACAGTCATTAATTAATAAAGTACCACTAACGTATGAACTGGTCTATCAGTTTAAAAAATACTATAACTTTGATTAAACCACAAAAAGACTTTCATGTTAAACTAAAAAATTATATATATCAAAAAAATATTATCACAAATGTGTGTGTATATATATATATATATATATATATATATATATATATATATATATATATAAATACATAAAAATCCATTGATATAAATAATGTATAACAATAAAATGAATTAAGTTACATAAATCCACATCATATATGAGAAATATAAAATATATATATATATATATATATATATATATATATATATATATAAGAAAAAATATTATATCTATATATAAACATAAAAAATTATATATTGGGCAGGATTCACGAAGGTTTGCATGGAGTGTAAGAGACGTGAAAGACTCCATGCAAGCCTCGCGATCCAGGAACAGCCCGAAACTCTGTGTAAGAGACCAGCTAAAACATCTTTTACACGGACTGGGCGTGGATATGCTAAATACCTCACTTGCAGCCGAAAGGCATGGAAATGAGGTAGAGTAGCGATCCACGAAGCAGAAAGCAGCCCGTGTAAGAGCCGTTTTAGCTGCAGAAATGTACTCAGTTGACAACTGAGTACGTTTCTGCAAAAATCACAATGGAGCCATGTCAGCACCAAATAAAGGGTGCATATGTGTCAGGCAGCATGCCAATGGCCAAATATGTGGCCATTGGCAAGGTACGCCAATGCAAATATGAAAAATAAATCTTTTTTATTTTTCGGCGATCGACGATGTTTAAACACAGCGCAGCCCCGCGCAAATGGGCTGCGCTGTATAAAACATAAAAATGAAGGTTATAAACCTGCAAATATGGGTTTTATGCAATACATGGAATTACAATACAGGGACCAGCAGACCAAAAACAACATGGCCACCGTTTAGTGGTTGCTAAGGGGGGAAGCTGAGTCTAAGAGATGTAACTAAGCATTAGTGGGCAATCTGATGCAAATGAGTGTTAGGATACTGAATTCCACTGTCACATAGCAAATGAGCACATTCTGAGTAGTGTAAGAGATACATAAGGGGGAGGAATAGAGTAGGAGATAGGTGACATCACAGGGGGGAATGTTAGAAAGAAATGCAGTTCATTGGAGGTCAGTGTTACATGACAGATGTCAGACACATATCATGGAAAGAGGAGTGCCACAAGATAAGCATGGGGAAGTCAAGAAATTGAAGGTGTACACTGTTGCCTACACCAAAGTTTCTTGCTAGGCGTGCATGCGCACGTGTGCCCGCCATGAAGCGCGAGTAGGACAGTGTGCACGCGTGTAAGGCAGACTGAGCATGTGGGAGTGTGTTGGCAGACTTCTAAGACTGTTTGCGCTGGTGTGCGCACATTTTAACCCGAAAAACAAGATTCTAAACTGTGTAAGCATGTGTGTGTGCGTGCGTGTAAGGCAGACTGAGCATGTGGGAGCCTGTTGGCAGACTTGTAAGACTGTTTGCGCTGGTGTGCACGGGTTTTAACCCAAATAAGCAGATTCTGAACCATTTAAGCATGTGTACGCGCATGTAAGCCACTGTGAGCATGTTTCTGCTGATATGCGCATTGCTCCCCCCTGAGAAAACAGAAAAAAAAAAGGAAGCAACAGAATTAGTTGGAAGCTAACAGGGAATACTGCTGGAGCTAGCAGGTGAAAACAATTAGAAGCAGGCAATTACACAGGCAGAATAGTAGCTCAGCCAAGCACTTAAAACTCTGCAAACAGTAGTGCAAGATGTTTCTCTCAAGAGACACTGCAAGACAGGAGTAAGCTATTAGAAGTGAAAACTGAAAAAGCTGAACTCAGAGCAGAAATGCTTGGGGCTGCCATAGCTGTCATAAGGAGACATAGGTGACTTGCCGAGGGTGGTGACAATGCAGATGGTGCCAGCCTACCCACAGTGAGGAGACGGAGAAGAGTGTACAGGCCCAGGGTCACCTACCACGGGTTACATGAGCTGGAGATAGTAGAGCGCTATAGAGTGGACAGAGACCTCCTGCAGCAAACTGTCGAGCTGTGCAGGCCACGCCTCACACACAGAACCAACAGAGGGGACCCCATCCCAGTGGAAACCAAGGTATATGTTGGCCTAAAAATACTAGCAACAGGTACCTTCCAGAGACCAACTGGTTATATGATGGGGATATCACAGGCATCAGCCTCCAAGGTACTGCACCAGTTCCTGGATGCCATGTCAGCACATGCCGGTGATCATGTATATTTCCCCAATGCCTGTGAGGTATTGGCCAGCAATATGCGTCTCTTCCAGCAAATAGAGGAATACCCTGAGGTAGTGGGTGTAATAGACTGCATGCACATATGCATCAAAGCACCAGCCGGTGAGCGGGGTAGGGCCTACATTAACCGCAAGGGCTTCCCCTCCATCAACTGCCAGGTCGTGTGTGATGCCCAGGGCATAATAATGAATGTGTGTGCTGGCTGCCCTGGGAGCTACCATGATTCCCATATCTGGCATTTGACGCAGCTGTACCAGACATTTGCCAATGGAGACATCCCACACGGACACCTAGTGGGGGATGCAGGTTATGCACTGGAGCCGTGGCTGATGACACCCATCAGAAATGCACACACACCTGAAAAGGAATGCCATAATGAGGCACACGCACAAACACGTAATGTAATAGAGCGTGTGTTTGGGCTGCTCAAGTCACGGTTCCGGTGTCTGGACACATCTGGTGGAGCCTTGCAGTACTCACCAACTACATATACCCAAATTGTCATGGTATGTGCTATGCTACATAATATGATCTTGCGAAAACAGCTGCAGCAGGACCAGCATAGGGCCGGGCCAAACAGCCCCCCACCATTGCCAAGGCCATCACAGGCAGAGCATGACTCGGAGGAAGAACAACCTGAGCCTGCCCCAGTAGGCAGAAGGAGGCATGCCCAGTATGCCCTGGCCTTGGCAAAGAGGCAACGCATAGCACATACACTGGCTCAGTACGAACCCTGGGAATGATACCCCTCTCTGACTCACTCATATAATAACATGGATGCCTAAAATGACATAACCTGCTCTCAAACATGTACAGAGTGTAATATGTGCATCCGACAGAGGCAGCCCTGCAGCACCACCTGAGGCATGAATGCCATGTATGAAGTAATGTAACACCATGTAGTATATGCACACTTGAGGACCCTGACTAACATCCTACTCTCACCAAGCATGATGCCACAATATGACAATGGGATGATCAATTGCAATAATTGGCTGAAGTATTGCAGGTAATCAAAGGGGATCCAATGTGTGCCAGCCTGGGATGACATGCTGAGCATGACATGATGCTCCACCTGCTAGGGGTGGCATGCACCTTTCAGTCCAGGCCTCATGGATACTGGCAAAGGCTGTCGTTACCCACAGTGTGCCCTGAATAGGTAAGGCTCAAAACACAAACCAACCTCCATAGGTACCACAAGGGATAAGAACCTAGATGTAATGCTACCCAATGCCAGAAGTCTAAACAGCAAGATGCATGCAGTGTAAACTCCCCCAGTATGGAGACTGTTGATAGCTGTCCTGTAACAGAAAACTGGGTCAAGGCTCACAACAGCACCCTAACACTACCGGGTTACACCTCATACTGTGCTGTACAGCCTCAAAACATGGAACAAGCTACAAAAGGAGGGTGACTAGCAATAATTGTCAAGGATAACCACACCCCCATGTTGGTACCACAACAAGAAGCAGCATGGACTAGCCATGGTCAAGTAACAGTGGCTAAAACTGCTTCCCAGTTTATAGCCTGCTACAGACTACTGTCCTAACACCAGGAACTGTACCTGGCCTATGTTGGAATACATGAATATATCAAGCCCCCCAAACCACATTATATTGGTTGACTGAGAATACCCAGACATAGACTGGGAGCATTATACTAGCTCCAACACTGTAGGAGAAAAGTTCCTAGAATCCATAAACCAAAATGCCCAGGAACAACGTACCACTCCCACAAGAGGGGTAAGCATACTGGATGTGATAATCAGCAACATGGGTACTGGATGGCAAGATGAGAAGTGTATCCCTCACTGGTAAGACCAGACCATAGAGTAATCACACTGGATATACACATCCTGACCACAGTCCCTGGCCAGAAAACCACAGTGAAAAATATGTGTAAAGCATAAGTTGCACTCCTCCAAACTGATGTGGAATCCATTAAAGGCCCTGTGCAGGTGCAAAATATGGCCCACACCTCAGAACCTGTTATACAGGCATTCCATGAACACAGCCAGGAATGCTTGGATTATGCAATCACAAATAACAACAAGACACAATGCCATATACGCAGGCATCTGGCATGCTGGACTCCAGCCATTACCAAACCATGCAAGAGAATGAGGAAGCTACTACATGATAGAGCAAACATAAAAAGGGAAGTAATCACTGATCAGTAGTATGGCAATAAAATATGTCCACACATACAATCCACTAAGGCCAGCTACAACAAGTTGAATCTGTGAATCCTGAGGCAATGTTACACCTGCCCCAAGTGCACAGACAACCCCAACTCCCCCCAAGAAATACAAATATATGTGAGAGATGCAACCATTTATCCAAACCAGAGGCCGAGCTCCCTCAACTAAGTACTGTCAAAACTAGTCAGGAGGAGAAGGTAACCACACACACCACAAACCCAGTCCCACATAGACCTATCACAACTGCAAACCAAAGACATAAACACAGAAAAACATTCCCGGAGGCCCTAATTACAAACACACCACACCAACAGAGGCCTCCAAAGCAGACCCCCAAGCAACCACAACCTCCAAGCATAGCACATGCAACACATAGTACAGAAAGCTGGTGTGCCAAACAGTCACAGGCCAGAAGAAGAAACAACATGCCTGATACAGTTGTAATAGGTGACCCCATAGTCAGACACACTGCTGTCCCGCTCATCAGACTGAACAAGGGAAAGGGTACAGTAAGCTGCCTGTAGGCTGCTACAATACGCCACATAATACAAGTATGCAGGTCACCCCAAAGCAAGTAGAAATATGATGCAGTCATTGTCCATGCTGGTGTGAATGACCTGAGCTGTACCTCCCTGGACTACATGAAAAGAGACATAGATGAGCTCTCTGAGTATGTACTCCAGGCCGGTATGACACTGACCATTTGCAACAGCCTACCCTCACCAAGAATGATGCCACAGTACAAACACAGAATGATCAGCTTTAACAAGTGGCACAATTACTGCTGTCATTCCAAGAGGATCTAATGTCTGTCTGCTTGGGATGTCATGCCTAACAAGCCATGCTGCTGTTCCAGGGATGGCTTGCACCTGTTAACCCTGGGCGTCTGGATATTGGGTAAGGCTTTTGCCACCTCCATAGAGCTTTACGTAAGCAAGGCTGAAAAGACTAACCCACCACCCTAGAAAACATAAGTGGTAAGAAACATAAGGGTAATGCTGACCAATGCCAGACGTGTAAACTGCAATATGCATGCTCCTGAGGCCCTCCCCAGTATGGAGAACATCGATGTCTGTGCAATGACAAAAACCTGCTGCAAGCCTACTGACAGCACACCAGCACTACCAGGTTATACCTCATATCATGCGTTATGGCCCCAAAACCTGGGCCAAAACATAAAAGGAGGGGGAGTATCCATATTCAGCACAGGCACCCATACGTCCAGGTAACTGACAATGCACGCAGCATCGGAGACCACCCATGTGCACCTAACCACAGGCAAAACTGCTGTACAGTCTGTAGCATGCTACAGACAACACTCTCACACACAGGAACCCCACCCAGACGTCCTGAAGACACTTGACAGTATGAATGTCCCACCAAATACCAAACAAGGTACTCACAAATTACCACATAGGTGGTAAACCATTATGTATGGAAGGAGTAATCAGGGACCTAGGGACACAAGTGGACAGTAACCTGTTATGTGACACTCACATTGCCAATGTGGATAGGAAGACTGTCTATATTGGTCACCGTATCATTAAAGGATTCACATCTACGTCAACAGAGGTCATTGTGCCCCTGTACTGTTCTCCTATCAGACCCATAATCTAGTACAATGCCTCATTTGGGATGTACCTTACCTGACACCTGCAGCAGTTAGAAAGACCTCAAAGGTACCCCACCAAGAGGATAAAGGGTCTGAAATATATGTCATATGCTGCCTGGCTGTAGACACCCCAGCTGAATGCAGGCACATACTGCCTACACAGAGGCATTGTATGTCTGTTGTACAAGGCCATGTCCAACACAGGAGTAATGGACATGCTCCACCCCAGAAAACTCAAAGCCATTGGAGCTGTGAGAGTGAGAGATGTCAACCTCAACACATAATGAAATAGGATGTGCTGGAGGGACAGATACATAACTCAGAGGCTCCCCACACCCTGGAACAGAATCCCACTCCATGTTAGGTAGAGCCCCTCACTGACACTCTTCAACAGGAATCTTGCCAAGTGGATGGATGATCGTAGATGTATACTGGGGGTCTTCACTGTGTCACGTCCAGACAGAGGTACAGTAAAGTAAATCATAAATGGCCATAATATTCACATAGCAAGGGTCGGCAAAAGACACACACACTCTGGCTAGGCTTACAAATGCCCTAGGGTGGATAGCCTAGTATGAACCTATGAACCTATGAAGATACAAATTGTACAGGACACTAAGGATAATCCCAAGGCTTACTCAACTGATGGAAGGAGCCGTGTTGGGAATTCACAGATATGCTCTGAATCACACAAATATTACAAACAACATACCAAACACACACACATATTGCCAACATACAACCTGACAGGTGCAGTGCAAACCCCACCCCCATAATGCAAAATTACTATCCCAGCAGACTGCTGGCCCCCTGACATTGCAGATGCTGAGGTAACAGCCAGCATCTGCAAAACAAAACACACAGCAGCAATGGTATGATATTGTGTCCTGGGCTGAGACCAGCATGGACTCCATGAAGAATGGAATGCCAAATCACACTACTGCTCAATGTCAGCCTTACCACAGGATATGTACCCAAAGAGCAGTGTACAACAACAGTGGTCCTTCTCAACAAAGGTGTTGCCTGAATGGATACTTCAAACTACCACCCCAGAATCCTGACAAGCTTGGTCTGCACAGCTATGGAAAGGATCAGCATGTACCGCAGACATAAAGATATTGGGGACCTACTGACACTGGACCCTAACCAGTGTGGCTTTCTGAAGTGCAGATCCTGCCCCTAAACATGTTTGACTCATTTGAAACAGTCATTAAGGTCATTGATGAGGGCAATGTGGTCCACACAGCGTAGCTGGACCTTGCAAATGCTTCCATACAATACCCTACATACTCATTATAGATATGCTCACCAGCTTAAATATAAACCCCTATGTCAGTAGAGGGGTTGCAAACCAGACCAAGGACAGAACTGACATGGTCAGACATGCTGCAGCCATGCAGACTACAAACCAGATATAACTGGCATCCCACAAGTCTTGGTCCTGGGACCTCCCTCGTTTGGTATATATGTCCCATAGGTACAGGCCAACATGGAAGGACTGTGTCTGAACATGTATGCAGAGGACTACAAACTGCCCACCATATCTGACCCTCCAGCTGACACAAGCATCCCACAAAAAGGCCACATAGAAACAGACAACTGGTGCCATAGCCATGTCAGCAAGCTAATTGCAGAAAAGTGTATAGTCAACTCCCGTGGATATACAGTAAGTGCCCACCAATTACCACATAGGTGTTAACCCATTACGTACCTAACATGTAATGAGAGACCTGGGGACACAAGGTGATAGATATCCTGCATTGGACAAACATGTGGCTGTAGTGTTCACAGAAACATACCATATACCCACCTAATCATGAAGGTTGTCAGATCTAGATAAGGGGAGGTCATTGTGGCTCTGCAGTCATCCTTCATCAGCATTACAATTGACTACAATAGCCCCTGTGGGATGTACCTCAGCAGACACCTCCATCAACTGTAAAGTCCCCAACAGTACCTCACCAGGAGTATCAAAGAGCTTGAACAGATGGCATGTGTTGCCTGATTAAACAAACTGCAGCTCCACACACTGCCATACTGCCCACCCAGAGGCAAGCTGTGCCTGATGTATGAAGCCATGTCCATGCTGGAATCAATGAACATGCTGCACCTTGTACAATCTGAATGGCAGTGAGCTATGCACATGAGAGACCTGAACCCCAGCACTGACATACATAGGACAAGCTGTACTGCATGAGCCATAACACAGATGCCACCCCCACTCATGAGTAAACTCCCAGTACAGGTTATCCATAGAGTCACTCATCGATTCTCCTCAAGAGGAATCGTGATGAGTGGATGGGAGATAGTAGGTTTACCCTGGGTATCACTGTTATGTCACAGGTAGACGGAGGCACAGTATACTAACCATGACATATGTCATGGCAAACTCCACTTACAATGTGTGTCAAAGGACAAACACACTCTCCGACTAGCATTAGAAATGGCCTAGGGCACATCGCTACTGTTTGCCAATGTACACCTATGTTGTGGAATACACTACCAATGTTGGACAAGCCTGGTATAAGTAGTTCATATCTGAACATAATGCAACATGGTCAGATGTGCAAAACTGGCCCCTAACCAGGCTGTTGTGCTCACTATGGAAATGTAAAGCAGTGATAGGACTAAATTCCAGGATACTGTCCACCACAGTGAAAGTACTGAACCAGTACACTATACGGTACTACAGTATTAGGTCAGTATGAAAGGATGTTGACAACTGTATGCAAAGTATCCCATGCAAACCCTGCAGGCACAGTATAATCCCTGTTGTGTTCACACACAAAGCAGTTGGACAGTAACTACACAACATGACACACAACACACAACCATAAACGGGTGATATTGTTGAAGTTCACACTCATCCACAAATGTGGTGGGCTGCAGAGTTCAACATATGGAAAGCACACACTGGGCATGCTCGCACACTTTGATAAATGAGACATATGTCAGACAACATGCCATGGGAAGGCTGAACTGGGCATGCTCACACACTTAGGCCAAATCTCAGTTTAGCAGTTGGCCACACATATCTGGTATGTGTACATGTTATTCCAGGAACTAACCACATTACAGCAGTCTGCCCAGTGCACACAGTTAAATGACTACAGAGACATACTTGATATAGTAGTTCCCTCCCATATGCAAACATCTTCCACAGATACACACGTTGTTCATACAAACAGGAAATGCTATGGCAATAAAGACCTACAAACAGTCTATCAGCAACAAATAATGTGCATCTGACAATTAAACATATGGGTGTAGAGGTCAACACTAGGCTGTTTGCCCTAGGGAATGACAGCTTAGCCAGAGTGTGCTTGGCGTCTGCCTCCCCAGTACAGTAGGCTACTGTGCCACTGTAAAGTAGGTCACATAAGGCACCATGTGAGGCTAGTGTGCTGTGCCTCTGTGAAGCAGGGACACAGTGGAGATCCCAGGGTTTGAATGTGCTAAGCCACATCCATGTTGCTGGTGTGTGCTGGAAGAGGGCTGCTGAGGACCTCTAACAGTAAGTGGGCACTAATAACAGACTGAGGGGAGCCTCATCTGCATTGTCTGCACAATTTCACTGTCAACACTGTGTCGTGATGATTATGTGGGATTGAAGTGTCATGCCGGTACTGTTCAGAGATGTCCTCTGCAGTGTATTAGCTCACTCTGTCCGTTGGACAGCTCATATATGGCTGGTGTACACCTGACAGGTGTCCTGTTGTGGAGCAGTCATGGGTATATTTGGGGTAGCATGATCAATGCAAACCTTCCACATGCTCATAGAATGCAATTGTCAAGGATTATGCAGAGTGGCCTGTATACTCCCCCAGCATGGGTCCTTTGAAGTCTTCCACCCCAGTCTTCACAAGTGTAAAGTCTGCTTGTGATTAATACAGTTTGTTTGCAGTGACAACCTTGCCTGGGGGTGGGGATGGGATATGGATGTCCAGGGAAAGGTGGGTATGGTCAGATAACAATGGTGGTCTACCTCTGGTGTGGAACAGTGAGTACCCATGTTGCAGATGGTCAGGTGCAATATGTATTCCCCCTTGTGGCTGTGGTGAGTAGTTCTACCATAGCACATGGACTCACAAATTGTAGTGGCTGTAGGGTAATGTTGTAGAGGCCTGAGTAGTTCCCACACACAATATGCCTGTACCTGACGTTAACAACTGGAATGGTGTATGTGAACACCTGCATATCCTGGCACTGTTCCCAGGGAAGCAAAGTGTGTGTCCTGGATGAGGGAGGGGTGTTCTGGACTGGTTGTGTTGTGTGTTACAGGTCCTGTGGTCATGAAGCATGGTATAGAACATATCCTGCCAGTGCGATGTGCATATCTGACCCTGAAGTAGGTGGCTGCAAATGCATATATATGCTATCCCCCACCTGACAGGTAGTACTAGATGTACATACCTCTGTAGAAATAATGATGTCAGCACCCTATAAATACTGCAGGTGCAGAAAAAATGCCCAGTAATTCGGATAGTGCGCTCTGCTAATGCATCTCCTTCAAGTATCATAATGTAGTTAGGTAGGGGTTTGAATCCTGCAAATGCTCAGTGTGTGTGGGTGACTGGGGTTGTTGTGTGTGCAAGTCTTTGTGAGGGAAATGTCCCTTTTGGCAACTAGGAAAACACACTACAGGATGCACGTTTCCCTTTCTAAACACTGATGATGTCAGCACCCTATACGTACAGCAGGGGAAGGGAAGTTTCCCAGTAATGCGAATAGTGCGCTCTGCTAATGCGTCCGTCTCAAGTGTCATAACATAGTTAAGTAGGGGTTTGAATCCTCCAAATGCTCAGTGTGTGTGGAGGGGGGTTAGTGTGTGTGCAAGTCTGTCTGAAAGAATTGTCCCTTTTGGCAACTAGGAGAAGACACTACAGGATGCACATTACCCTTTCCAAACACTGATGATGTCAGCACCCTATAAGTACAGCTGGAGAAGGGAAACCCCACAGTAATTCAAATAGCGTGCTCTGCTAATGTGTCTCCCTCAAGTGTCATAACATAGTTAAGTAGGGTTTTGAATCCTACAAATGCCCAGTGTGTGTGGAGGGGGGTTAGTGTGTGTGCAAGTTTGTATGAAAAAAATGACCCTTTTGGCAACTAGGGGAACACACTACTGGATGCACATTCCCCTTTCTAAACACTGATGATGTCAGCACCCTATAAGTACAGCAGGAGAAGCGAAACCTCCCAGTAATTCAAATAGCGTGCTCTGCTAATGCGTCTCTCTCAAGTGTCATAACATAGTTAAGTAGGGGTTTAAATCCTCCAAATGGCTAGTGTGTGTGGAGAGGGGTTAAAGTGTGTGCAAGTCTGTATGAAAAAAATGTCCCTTTTGGCAACTAGGGGAACACACTACAGGATGCACATTACCCTTTCCAAACACTGATGATGTCAGCATCCTATAAGTACAGCTGGAGAAGGGAACCCCCCCCCCCAGTAATTCGAATAGCGTGCTCTGCTAATGCATCTCTATCAAGTGTCATAACATAGTTAAGTAGGGTTTTGAATCCTGCAAATGCCCAGTGTGTGGAGGGGGTTAGTGTGTGTGCAAGTCTGCATGAAAGAAATGACCCTTTTGGCAACTAGGGGAACACACTACAGTATGCACAGTCCCCTTTCTAAACACTGATGATGTCAGCACCCTATAAGTACAGCAGGAGAAGGGAAACCACCCAGTAATTCGAATAACTTGCTCTACTAATGTGTCTCTCTCAAGTATCATAACATAGTTAAGTAGGGGTTTGAATCCGGCAAATGGCTAGTGTGTGTGGAGGAGGGTTAGGGTGTGTGCAAGTCTGTATAAAAGAAATGTCCCTTTTGGCAACTAGGAGAACACACTACAGGATGCACATTCCCCTTTCTAAACACTGATGATGTCAGCACCCTATAAGTAAAGCCAGAGAAGAGGAACCTCCCAATAATTCAAATAGCGCGCTTCGCTAATGCGTCTCTCTCAAGTGTCATAACATAGGTAGGTAGGGGTATGAATCCTGCAAATGGCAAGTGTGTGTGTGTGGGGGGGGGGGTAGTAGAGTGTGTGTAATTGCAAGTGTGAGAGAACAGTTGGGGGGGTAGTAGAGTGTGTGTAATTGCAAGTGTGAGAGAACAGTTGGGGGGGTAGTAGTATGTGTGTAATTGCAAGTATGAGAGAACAGTTCCTTTTGGCAACTACTACAATACACCAGATGCTGCATATTCCCCCAGTAAACACAGGTGGGGGGGTAATGGGGGGGTAGTAGGGTGTGTGTAATTGCAAGTGTGAGAGAACAGTTCCTTTTGGCAACTACTACAATGCACCAGATGCTGCATATTCCCCCAGTAAACACAGGGGGGGTAATGGGGGGGGTAGTAGGGTGTGTGCAATTGCAAGTGTGAGAGAACAGTTGGGGGGTAGAAGGGTGTGTGTAATTGCAAGTGTGAGAGAACAGTTCCTTTTGGCAACTACTACAATACACGAGATGCTGTATATTCCCCCAGTAAACACAGAGGGGGGGGGGGTAGTAGGGTGTGTGCAATTGCAAGTGTGAGAGAACAGTTGGGGGGGTAGTAGGGTGTGTGTAATTGCAAGTGTGAGAGAACAGTTCCTTTTGGCAACTACTACAATACACCAGATGCTGCATATTCCCTCAGTAAACACAGGTGATGTCACCACACTAAAAGTACAGCCAAACAGGGCAAATCGCCCAGTAATGCAAATAGTGCGCTCCGCTACTGGGTCTATTACTACTGTCAGAGCACAGATAGGTATGTTTTGGAAACCCACAACTGCCACATGTGTTTGTGTCACACAAAATGCCCATGTGTGGGTTGTTGTTCATAACAATGCATGACATTGCTTAAACCAACAATGGCAATGCACACATGATGTATGTGTGTGCCACATATGCATATATACCTGTGACCTTCAATAGTTCCCATGTCTGACACGTGCCTCAAGTGAATAAATGGTATTTGCACTGCATAACATTATGACTGTGTCTTACTGTGCAGGGGCTGCATGCGGTATGTGTATATACAGTGTGGGTTGTATATGGTATCATCCTAACAGCGGGGGATACACATCTGGTCTGGGCCATGTAGTCCACATGTAGTCGATGAACAGGTGCTGCATGTTCCCACCTGTTGTGGGAGTAGTAACATGTTGTTCCACTGCAATTCAGTGACTAAAGTACAGCCAAACAGGGTAAATCACCCAGTAATGCAAATAGTGAGCTCCGCTACTGGGTCTATTGCTACTGTCAGAGCACAGATAGGTATGTTTTGGAAACCCACAACTGCCACATGTGTTTGTGTCACACAAAATGCCCATGTGTGGGTTGTTGCTCATAACAATGCATGACATTGCTTAAACCAGCAATGGCAATGCACACATGATGTATGTGTGTGCCACATACACATATATACCTGTGACCTTCAATAGTTCCCATGTCTGACACGTGCCTCAAGTGAATAAATGGTATTTGCACTGCATAACATTATGACTGTGTCTTACTGTGCAGGGGCTGCATGCGGTATGTGTATATAAAGTGTAGGTTGTATATGGTATCATCCTAACAGCGGGGGATACACATCTGGTCTGGGCCATATAGTCTACATGTAGTCGATGAACAGGTGCTGCATGTTCCCACCTGTTGTGGGAGTGGTAACATGTTGTTCCACTGCAATTCAGTGACTACATGCTGGGAACCTTTCAGCTAGTGTGTTGTAGCTACAGTAATGCTCACACACAATGTTCAGCTGGATGCAGTCCAGCCATATAAAGACATATGTAGAGACCATCATATACCCAGTGTTGTTAGGGAGGACAGGTGGGTTTCCTGTGTATGGGAGGGTTGTGTGTGCCAGGCTATGAACCAGAAGGCAGTCCACACTGTTAGCTGCACATGGATAGGCCCTGATGCTTTGTGGTATGCCAACAACCTGGAGGTGTGTGTAACTGTGGTGCCTTGAGATACCTCCACCCTGTTCATGTGTGGTACATGTGTAGGGGATGACAGGCATGGTATGAGGTATAACCTGGCAGTGCACCTGTAAGCCATGAATCAGGAATCTGTTACTGCACAGATATTGCAGTTTACCATGCTGAGGACAGTGTCCAGTGCATGCATCTTGCAGTGTACACTGCTGGTGTTGTGTAGCATTACTGTTAGTGTCCTATCCTGTGTGATACCCGCGGAGGTGGCTATGTAATCTGAGCTGTGCAGAAAAAGGCACTATGTGTGTATCAAGAGGCTTCGCCAATATACAATGGCCCATGGGTGACACGTGCAAGCTGCCCCTCGCAAATCATTGTGGCTTCCCTAGCATGTAAGCACACGCTGACAGCCATTGGATACCCTATGAATGACATTGGAGACTGAGCAAAATGTAGACATAGAACACCCTTCCTACATATTGTGGTAGCATACCTGGTGAGGGCATGATGGCAACCAAGGTCAGGCTCATACCAGCCCGTGCCACATGCTGGGAGAGCCCTTCTATGTTCCCTAACATGTAGTCCAGGGAGGTATGTCTCAGGTCATCCATAGTGGCATGGACAATGACTGAGTCATATGTGTCCATGCCTCTGACTGACCTGTATGCATGTGTTATGTGGTGGACCATAGTGCCCCATGGGCATATCACTATGCCCTTCACCAGGTACAGCCTGTTGAGCGGGACCCCACTGCACAGGACAAGAGAGATACCTGACACATCTGTAGCTGTGTGAGTGTTTGGCACACAGGATGTGTGTGCCATGTGTGGCATGTGCTCAGTTCCAACTTAATGTATGTCTGTGTGCCAGCTGCGGAGGTGTGTGATGCTCAGGCAGGATGCTATTCTGAGGCTCCAAGTATGCCCCAGTATGT
This sequence comes from Protopterus annectens, assembly GCF_019279795.1. Classification (NCBI taxonomy): domain Eukaryota; kingdom Metazoa; phylum Chordata; order Ceratodontiformes; family Protopteridae; genus Protopterus; species Protopterus annectens. Next base: position 282,627,928 of record NC_056734.1, on the reverse strand, counting down.
TCATGTGTTTGGATTGCTGTCAGTGCAGGTCTATATCAGACTGGTATTGTAGTCACTGTAGTATGTCATGCTACCTGACAGGGTATGGCAGTACTGGGTTCAGAGTGTTCAGTCCCCAGATTGGCTATGTGGTTGCATCTCACACATGTGTTGTACATTCCTGGCCAGGGGAGAGGGTTGACTGCATACATGTGGCAGCTGTGACATTGCCACATGACTCACATATACCACAACTGGACCATAGAGGTGATTCACAAGTTACCTTTGCACATGCTACCATAGTAGTGTGATTGCCATGGTGATTACTAACACATAGGGCCAATGGGGAACAACATACTGAAGGTGAGTATGTGTGGGTGTACTGCTTCTGATTTCATAGCGCTAGCATTTATGACTGCACACGTGGGCAAATGCCAGGTAGGTCATATGCAATGTGTCACAGGCAACGTACATGCAAACAGGACAGACAGTGACGTTCTGTCAAGTGAGACATTGACATATGTATAGTACGCTATGCAGATGTCACTAGGAATCCACAGAAGCTCTGTAAATCTGCATTGCAGGTGGAATCAGTGTTCCAGGGAACCTCAAGCAAACATGCATACAAACAACGCTACAGTAAGCAGGGCTGGAAGTAGTCCATTGTACAACAAAGAAGGGGTACCACTTCCAGTAGGTAACAGTGCAAATATGCAGGCACTATAAACATGTACCCAGGAATGCACAGCTCAGATGTCTATGATAAAACTGATATTATTTAAAATCTAATTTAATTTAAATTAAATTGGTACTGCACACATATCAACATGCGCAAACATCCACATTGCATAGTCGTTGTGGGCAGTATGCCACCATTAGTGTACATGTCCATCATTGCGTATCACTACTTGCATTACCTTCTCCCCTGTGCTACCTATGTATGTGGCTTTCTGTTGACATCCGTACCACCGGTATGCAATAATCTGCAGCTGTTACACTATGGAACTTACTATGGGTGTAGATTACAATTCAGGACAGTCATACAGTTACTGCATCAGGCATGCTGGGATATACACACAATCATATCAGCACACTGTACTGTTACCAACATGATACTAGTAATACACTTCTATGTAGTCACCCTGTGCATCAGCAACATGTTAACCTGTACCTGCACTGATGTTGGAGATTGCAGGAGGTGGCACAGTTTCATCATATGCACAGGGTGTGAACTAGGTATGCCTGAGTCTGCCACTGATACCACCAATTGACATGTATGTGTATGTGTGTTGGTGAGGGACAGCAGTACAGGGTGGGGCACTGTTGATGCAGTGTGTGCGTGTATGTGGTAGCCCTAGGTGTTAACATTTCGCATGTGTGTATGCATGCACACAGTTCCACCTTATGGCTGCCATATACTGGAGTTTGTGGACAGCCACAGACTGCACCTGGCAGGTCATACAGATCAGTGTCTGTGGCCACGGACATGATACCTGTGCCTGGCAGGGGTGCTACGGACCGTATCCGGTACTAACCCAGACTGGGTACTGTCATCAGAAGTGGGTGTTTGTTGAATGGACACAGGTCCCTGTTGGGAATGTCCAGAGCCACGTGCACGTGGTGTCCTGGGGCGGTCTGATGACAGCACAGACCCAGCATTCCTGGGGCTGCTGCTGGCACTATGGGGGCATCCGCGGGCCTGTTGTCATCCGTTCCGACTGCCAGCTGCTGCTGTGGCTGGCATACGGCCACGTCGATGCCGCAACCGTCCACCATTGCCCTGGCTCATGGACATGTAGTTGTGGAACTGCTGTAATATGTCCCCACAACGTCTGTCTATGACATCGGTGAAGTTACGGATAGCATCCGCAATGTCACACATACTGTCAGTCATGGATGTGCGACATACTCTCAGCTCCCTCAGACCCTGTCTGGTGTACATTTCCATACGTGACTGTGTCTGCATGACAGCCCAAAACATAGCTGAGGTTGACAGACCTCTTTGGGCACGTCGACCAGAGGCAGTACACCCACGGATGCTCCCACGAGAACCAATGGGCAACTGTCTGTGTTGTACCATCTCAGGACCCTGCCCATGGCTGCTGTGTGGGGAAGCATGTGCCACAGATACCACATCACCCTTGTCAATGCCCACTGAATCCTGTCCATCACCTAGGGACTTTGGTGACATAGGATGTACTGGCAGGATGACTGTGCGCAATGATGGGGTTGACAGCTGTGTACTGTCAATTGGCTGACCAATGATGGACCCTGACACACCTTCCTGTGCCATTACACAGATATCATCATTATCAGTACCTGTGGCACCAGATTCAGGTTCCCTGCTGCAGGACACCTGAGCAGCACCAGAACCTGTGGGAGGAAGACAGGAAACACAGTTTACAATGTCTACACAATGTTACCAGTGATGCACACATGCACACAAGCACACATGCACACAAGCACACATGGACACATGCACACATGCACACATGCACACATGCACACGTGGACACACGCACACATGCATACATGCACACCCCGCAGTATACACACAGAGCACTACTGAGTTACACTATTATTACTAGCACTATCAGGACTATTATACTCACCAGCATGGATGGGCTGCCTTGCTGTAATACCGGAGGGACCTGCAGAAATGAGGGGATTAATTTCAGTGGGCACAACTGTGCCATTGATACTGCGTATGATACAGTTCAGTAGTACAACAGTTGCCTTTCACATGTCAGCTGCTGATATTGGCAATATCACACCTGCATAATTACATACTAGGTTGACAGCTACATACCAAGGACACACCTTACACATGCATAAACTAACAGTGTACAGAACAGTCAAGTGTACATATGGCATATTACCTGCATGCTCCATGTCGTGTTGCTGTGTGGCTCCAGCCTCCATCATAATGCAGGTGTGTTGCTGTTGATGTTCCTGGGCTGGAGCCACAACACTTAGGAGTAGCCCCTCTAGTCTGGTGAGGGGGGGGGTGTGGCCACCCCACCTCCTGTGGCGACCTGTTGTCTGTGGATATCCGACGCATGCTGACGGACATTTCTGATTAAATCACTGCAGTGATGTCGTACCTGCTCATATGTCCTATTATGCGTGCCAATGTCATTTACCCTACGGACAAGGTCTTGCCACAGTGCAGCCCTCTCCTGCTGATTCTGGCTGGTGTGGGAAAACAGTATGTCATAATCCCGCACCAGGCTGTGGTGTATCTCTTCATCTTCTGCAGCAGAGTAGGTAGGATTTTGCTGACGCGCCATGTCCCTGAAAGAGAACACAAACAGGATATCAGCAAACTATGTCAGCAAAATATGGCACACATACTATACATGATACTCAACTGTAGTGATATACTACTACTCCCATATGTAGCACGTGTGTGTCTCTTGGTGGATACATATGTACATGGCCAGATATCAGTGCTCAGCCGACACCTGTGCAACAATTCCTGCCACATTCCATACAACATAGTACAAAGCCCCATCAGTCAGCACACTGAGACAGGTCCAATGCACCACCTCACTCTGGGGATTCATAACAAGGTACTGTATGTGGAACGTCATCCACTAGTGTGATCTGGACACAAACTAATCGGCCTGGATATACATATCCCACCACCACCACCAGCACAGTAGACTACTTTGAAATATATGTGAATAGACAGATTTTCACTTGTTAGGACTGACATGGTATCCATGCAGCCCACTGGGCCAGTGGAAGCCACAACCCACAATGCTGACCCCTTTGCAAATGCTTCCCACGGACATCCCCAAGAATGCATGGAACATGCACACAATTCTAACCCAGACCCTATGCACAAAGGTTAAGCATCCTGTCTGGTGGACCCCAGCCAAAGACAAATTGTATAACGATAGAAGGAGGCTACTGCAGGACAGAGCAGAATCACATAAAGGGAAGGCATCTGTGGTCAGCACTAGTAAAAAGCTAAGTTCTCTCATAACAACATCCAAGGCCAACTCTGAGAGAGACATGGCCAAGGACACTAAAGATAACCACAAGGCCTTCTTCAGTTTTGTTAGAAACTTGGACCAAAAGCCTCAGATATGCTCAGAGTTAGTAAACACCTACATAAAATTCACTGAACCCACAGATATTGGCAACATTCTGGCAGACAGGTTCACTGCAAATGTCCCCCTCCCTCTCCCAAAAAGGAGGAATACTTATCACAGCTGAATGTAACCTCCCTGTCATCTCAGATGTCCAGGTGAGGGCCGCCCTCAGCAAAGCAGAACACACAGCATCAATGGGACCTGATGGTATCCCTGGATGTGTGCTATGTGAACTCCAATGGGAGCTACAACCGCATATAAAATTGATATTTAACCTTAGCCTTACTACGAGATATGTACCTGAAAACTGGCGTACAGCAACAGTGGTCCCACTCCACAAAGGAGGCACCTCTACAGACCCTGCAAACTACCGCCCCATAAGCTTAACCATCCTGGTCTGCAAAGCTATGGAAAGATTCATTATGGAACTCATATACAGCGATATTGGGGACCTACAGACACTTGATCCCTCCCAGTTTGGCTTTGTGAAGGACTGATCCTGCCTTTTGAACCTGGTTGACTTTTTCAAGACAGTCACTACAGCCATTGATGAGGGCAAAGCAGTCCATACAACCTACCTGGACTTGCCTAAGGCCTTCAACACAATACCCCACTCAGGCATCATAGACAAGCTCATCAGCTTAAATGTTAATACATATGTCACATGATGGGTTGCAAACTGGTTGAACAACAGAATCCATAAAGTCAAACTTGTGGGAGCCATGTCAGACTCAAAGCCAGTCACAAGTGGTATCCCACAGGGCTCTGTCCTAGGACCCCTCTTGTTTGGCATTTACTTCTCAGATGTGAAAGCAAACATGGGCGGGTTGTGGATGACAAAGTTCGCAGATGACTGCAAACTAGGCGCCATAGTCGATACACCAGCTGACACACACATCCTACAGACAGGCCTCACTGAAACGGACAACTGGTGCCAGAATCATGGCCTAACACTGAATGGCATGAAATGTATAGTCATCCCCTTTGGGTGAAACAACGTACACACAACTTATCACATAGACATACATATAGATACAGACCAATAACACATATGGAAGGTTCACAGTATGTTGACTATTAAATTGTTACTTTACATTACCTGTGTTTGTCACAGCTGATTGTGTTACCGTTTGTATAGGTTCCTGCTGCTGCTAGCCCAGCTTGATACTGTCACTGATGACAGCTTCAACTTAGTTTTTCTTAAGTGTAGTTTTTGTTTGTGTTTTTATTTTCTTTTTGTCTTTCTTTTTCTATCTCTCTCTCTCTCTCTCCCTCTCTTTCTCTCTCTGCCTCCAGATGGTGCAATGAAAGTATTGCATGTGTGGCCTGGGAGTACAGGATGCTTTTGTAGGTATCTGCATATGTTCATGTGATGGCCTCTGCACCAATTGTTAGCCAGCATTTGCTAATTGCATGCAGCCAGTTGTGTACTGATTGCAGTTCTCACTGTGATTTCAGGACAGTGCTATAAAAGGGTATGTGAGATAGGCATTGCCCTTTCATATTGTAAGGGTGGGGACCATGCTGGTATGCTGTGGACACTGTTGTGTGAGTGTAAAGGTTAGTATCTCTCTCATAAGTCAGGCTGTGTTGTAGATTAACATTTCTCCATTGATCTCTCATGTTTCCTGTACTAAGTGTGTATGTACACTGACACCTACAACTATAGATATATATATATATATATATATATATATATATATATATATATATATATATATATATATATATATATATATATATATATATATATATATATATATATATATACATACATATATTTATATATATATCATAACTGACATTATTACCTACTAGCTACCAACTAGCATGGCTGTTTCTGTTCACACACTACTATTATAGACATCCACTAGATTTGACAGTAAATATACATGACATGCTTTGTGTACTACACATCCTATATTCCCTTTACATTCATTCCTACTGTTACATGATATATTTATTGCAGCACAATGTTGCTATATAACAGTCATGGCTTAGTGGTAAGTCGTGCAGACTACTGTTTCCAAGGACCTGGGTTCGGGACTGACAGTGGGATTTTATTTTGCTTTTCAGCAGACTACAGGCCTTGCCATTCAGAGTGACTAAGGCACTTTTAAGCAGTTGTAACCAGGTTAGCACTGGTTTGCATGGAGCTCACGCATGCGCACTGGCGTTCAGCTCTGCGCACACCCACTTACAACCGCTTAAAACTGCTTACTCGTGCGCACACCCGTGCTATTTTCTTTAAAAGAAATGAAAATGGGGAGACAGGAAAGTGGTGAAAAAGGGGTCACAAAGAGGGTAAGACAGTAGGGAAACAAGCTTGGGTTTTGCAGGAGAGATATAGGTAAGGCCCATAGCTGCCCATTTCTTCATCAGCAACAGCTGTGCATATGTTTGTAATTTAGTGTGACATTTAAAACCTTCCACCCCTGAGAGAGGTGTAAGGACAAGATTAATACTTGTTGTACAGCCAATTGTAATTGACAGTTTCCATGTCCAGCAGACATGTGTGCGAAATGGGAAGCTATGTATGGGGCGTAATTTTTTTGTGGGTACAGAGTGCCCTTTTTTTTTTTTTTTTTTTCAGGTGAGTGGTATGTCAGGTAAATGAAGTCGGTATAGCTGGGGAGGTATGTTGGGTAGGTCAACAGACAAGACAAACAAGATGCATATAGGGGCGGTGTATGACACGTGTGGGGGGGTTACACAATTGATGAGGACGGATGTTTGGATATCCAGAGCCCATGAGCCCACAGATGGCAACAGTGGAACTGATATCCCCACCCATGGGCAGTTGCCACTGTACCTTCACTGCCCAGGACGGGGCTGTGCTGGGGGCTGTGTAGGCCAGGCAACAGGCATGCCCGTTAGTTGTGCCACCTGTGCCTCAAGCTGGTGTAGGGGCCCAAGAACAGATTCCTGGATCTCCCTACGCACCACAGTCCGGATGTTACGGAGGGTGAGTGGTGGTTCTCCTCGGCCATACTTGCAGAGGGGGGACGAGCCCCATCCCCTGCAGCGCTTCCACCCGCAGGTGGCACAGGGCCACCATAGGAGGGTCCGGACTGGGCACTACTGCCAGGTACACTCGCCAGCTGAGGTGGCAGAGGTGGGTCCGCTGGAACCCACCTTCCCTGTCGTCCTATGTTTTGTATTATGTCATAACAGTTTGGGTTAGTAACATACAATACCATTCGCAATTAGTTGTAACAGCATGCATTAGTATTCCCATTAACCAAACACCCAGATATTCACACCATTGAACAGCGAGCATAACACATGCATAATTTGAACAGCAATACACAGTCCAACAACATGCAGGGTTGATTGATGGCAACAGGCCATCAGGGTTGGATGTATGAACAGGGCAGATGCATCAACGTACATGCAAATATGTATGACCCAACAGGACAAATGTCCAGGGGTGTTAATTGTGATTGCACATACCAATTTCACGTGGAATGGATTATATGTGGTTATAGGGTAGGGTGAAGAAAATATAATTAACACCTTCAAATACCAATACATATGCTGTACATTTCTAATAGCTGCAGATATCGACACACTACAGTTCTACCTACAGTTTCCTATGTGATAACTACTTCAAGTTGATGATAGTCATGTTACTGCTACATCAATATACATTTTCTTTTTTATTCATACACGTTCATATCTGGCTTTGTTCAGCTACATCATCCTGCTACATTTGCTTTATATAGCTATAGACAACTGTGGATGTTTGGTATTTCAGACAATCATACTATCTGCATATTGCAGACTGAGAGCAACATATCCAGATTTTGGGATACACATTCCAGCTGCAGGAACATTTTGCACACATTTCGCAGTTTGGTTCTGCTTGTCACATTCATTTCATTCTGTACTAACTGCAGTATACTTTATTCAGGCGTTATTACTACTTTATTGGTGGATTCATAACTCTTTCTCACACTCTCTCACTTGTTTTATTTTTACAATTCAGGATGGTACTTACTTCTAGGCTTTATTGACATGTTTTACCTGTAGTTATTACAATCCTTTCCAACAGTCTCACTTCTGTCGTGTTTCAGTATTTCAGCAGGAATATATTTCACACATGCGATTTGCTCATCTTCTGCAGCTGTACTTTTCAGCCTGCTGCAGGTTGTGTACTATTATATTACAGGTGGGGCATCTTTATTTCAGACTTTATTTCAGACATTTTCATTTTTCTATTTGGATTTCAGACTACAACACACTTTTGTAATCAAGCAATACTTGCAAACACTCTTACACTGTTACTTGCACATTTTATTACTTAGTGACTACACTGCACTCTTTTGCTAACTGTCATACTTTTATATTTATTTACAGTTACAGGGAGAGGATTACTGATCTGCCTGCTGGTGCAACCGCACCAGCCTATCGCCATAGGCTCTGCATTTCGCAGAACGGACACCTGCAGCTGTAATATAAATAAAGTAATATTGGAATACACATCTCCATAATATCAGCTAGGTTAATTTCTTACATACATAATTAGATGTAACTTACTCAGTAGTGGGGCGTTGGGCATTTGCCGGGCCTCCTGGATCCAAAGGTTCAGTTGGTCCTGCTTACGTCTCTTCAGGTCCGCATGGTGGTGACGGACCTGCTCACCAGTCCTTGGAATCCCTGTGGCACTGGTGAGATCATGAGCCAACCGGTCCCACACCTCAGCCCTATATGCTCCCCACAGGACCTGGCCCTGCATGATTTGGGCCTCATGATTGTGGACAAGGTGCCAGACCATATATCTTGACTCCTCAATGCCCCACCTCTGTGCTCAGAAGCAACTACAATCACCTACTCCTGACATTCTGGCTGCAAGTTAGTTCTACAATCGGTTATGCTGTGTATTCCTGCCTATGGGGCTTATATATGCCGTTTTCCCCGCACTTATCTGTGATTGGCCATTTTGGAATTGTATCAGCTTCACAACACCTGCTTTGTCATGCTCCTCTTTCTATTCATTCCTATATATTTGCAATTACTGCATTTCTAAGTACAGCTGTCATGGCTTAGTGGTTCAGTACCTTGACTATGGTGCATGGTATCCTGGGTTTAAACCTGGCCACTGCTTTTTATATTTTATGACTGTCTACACAAGCTAGGATGTGTGTCTGTGTAAAGGCAGTTTTGTTACAGCTTGCTCAACGTTGCCCGTCGGTTAGCTTGTTGGCACGGCGCGCAGCTCCGCGCAAACGGGTTACGCTGGTTTACGTTTCATTTGGCTGTCAGCACGCATATTATGCTCAGCTCAGCTAGGGGCACACAGCTTCAGCGTGTTAGACCACTGCTCACCTACGGGCACTCATTTTGCACCTGTTAAAACACTGCTCACCTTCGGGCACTCATTTTACACCTGATAAACCACGGCTCACCTACGGGCAGATGCACTCAACTTGTTAAACTGTAGCTCAGCTATAGGCACATCTGGCATTTATTATTATTTTGTTATTTCACATTTCTTCAAAATAAATGGCCTATTTCATTACATTTTACATAAGATATTATTTTATATGTGTACATATATGTCAGGGACTTGTTTCGTGCTTATTTCAGTAAGAATAAAAATTGATGTTGTAGAGGCTCAAACCATGACTGCCTGCTCTTCAGCCAACATCTCTACTGCTATGCTATTGCTTTTTGGCTTACTTTGCATAGTTAGTTCTTATATGCTTTTCCACTTACTGCTAACTGTGGCTGAGCTACGGGCACGCCCGTGCAAACAAACACGCTCACGGGCAAACATCTTTACAATTTAAAAAAAATATAACATGTTCATTTATAACATTTTATGTTCATAGTCTGTGGGGGCATGTGTTGTGTTGTGTTTATTCACATTTCCATGTACTCTGTCGTGGGGGTTTACTTTAGGCACTTTTACTCTTCTGGGGGGTGTCCGCTTGCAGGGCTTGGCCTATGGACACGCCCCCTACTGTCTTCCACAGACCGTGTAAGCCTTAGGTGTGATTCAGCATGCCCTCATGCATATGCATGACATGCTGAGGTCACACCATTTAACTGCAGCCTCCGTGTAAGCCTTGTAACTCTTATACGGAGGCTTCATGAATCCTGCCCATTATCTATCTAACACCCTAAGCTTTAATTTACTACTAATGGAAATAGTATCATTTAAGCCAGGGAGAATATGAGCATTAAGGAAAACCTGCCACCAAACCTCTTTATCTTCCAACCACAATTTCCAAGGACCCTCTCGATCCCTCTGTTTAATCTGCTGCAACACCACAAATTTAAAATTGTGGTCAGGAAATGTTTTATTATGCCTATGTAAGGCATTCCTCTCATCACACCAATGAACCTCGTACAAATGTTCATATATATGTTGGCTCAATTTTTTCTATGTTTATATACAGATATAATATTTTTCTTATATATATATATATATATATATATATATATATATATATATATATATATATATATCTTATATTTCTCATATATGATGTGGATTTATGTAACTTAATTCATTTTATTGTTATACATTATTTATGTCAATGAATTTTTTATATATTTGTATATATATATATATATATATATATATATATATATATATATATTTACATACACATTTTCATAATGTCTGATTTTTTTTATATATATAATTTTTTAGTTTAACATGAAAGTATTTTTGTGGTTTAATCAAAGTTAGAGTATTTTTTAAACTGATAGACTAGTTTATATGTTAGTGGTACTTTATTAATTAATGACTGTGGGGGTGGTGTCTTACATATATATATATATATATATATATATATATATATATATATATATATATATATATATATATATATATATTTAATGTGGTTTAGCCCACATTGTCTGATGAAGTTTGGTCTGTGTACTTACGAAAGCTCTAACTGTGATTTTTACTGAGTGTCTTGCATTAAACGGCATGTTCCTTATTTCCAGCTGTGTGTTTTGTGTTTTTTTCTTAGTTGGTTTGTACTATTTGGTTGTTCCTGGTTTTGTTCAAACTATCATGGCTGAAGGGATTTATGTGGTATCGGTGGAGGAATTCAAGAAGCTGCAGGACTCAGTGAACACCCTCTTTGATTTGGTGTTACAACTTATACCTAAAGCCCCAGGAATCAACAATCGTGTTCTTCAAGGGGCTATTCAAATGGAGCAGGATTTTGATAATACTCTCCGTGTTCTACGGGGAAGTACTTATGGTGTGGAGGATCCTGGTGTTTTTGATAATAACATTGTAGAAGGTTCGTTGCTCAATATCAACTTGGGTAACAACGTTGTGCCTGCTAATAATTCTGTGAGTGCTCCAATGGATTCCCTCGATAGGTGGTTGAAGGGGGCTGTACCATCCAATATGGATGCACCCCTTTCTGAATTTAAAAACAAGTTGGTAGATTTTAAAAAACTCCAGCAGGAGAATATTTATTTTCGGGAGTGTCTGAGATTGCAGCAAGTTTCGAAAGGCCTTTGTATGTGGAAATTCCCAAATGGGGTTGTTCCACAGTCCTCATATCATCAGGAACTTTTGGTTCTTTTTGACTGTCACGGTTGTGAACACCTGGAGTTGATGTGCAGGCATAACAATATGGAGTTGGAGAAACTACAAGAAGAAATTCGAGTTTTGGATGGGAGGATTCGCCATGTTGATACATGTGAACGTTGCAAACTAGCGTACGACCATGTGTTCCAGCAAGTGGATGGTGTTACAGCAATGACTATTAGTCATAAAACCAAGAAGTTGGAAAGGGACAGAAGTGCATACCAGGGGGGATTTGCCTATCCGTTGCCCCCAGTCTTACAGGGTAAGCAGGCTACGGCTTCACAACAGGTAAATGGTGTAATCAGCTCATCTGGTAGTGGGGTACAGGATGCCCCTTTGGAGGAGCACGTTCAGAAAGGATAAAGAACCACAACCATCAACTGTGGAGCCTGTATCCACAAGGTGGCAACTGGAGACAACAGGGGCAGAACTTTGTGCAATTTCCAAAGACGAGGAGATAATAGACGTGACTGTCAGTTAACCAGTGATTGTTACTAATTCAAAGAAAGACTTTAAACTGTATAATTATACGGACTTTTGTTTTACTACAAAGCATGTCGACCTGTTTAGTAAAGGTTTCAATTATGTTCCAAGTATTAAAAGTGGTATCAGTGAACTTATTTGTGATCTCAAGCTGTATGCACATAGATTGAATTTAAAGTTTTTACATAGAAATGATAGTGATGTTTTTAATGCTAACAGTCTTTCTTTAAGAATGCCTAGTACTTTCAACCCTGATCTTCATTATGCTATTAAAGCATTTCAAAAAATGTGTGAATCAGATTTTCGACATTTTTTGGGAAACAATATTGAGGATGGCAACATGTCTGTGGGTGAAAAAGATTTAATGAATGAATTGAGGAATGAGAATTTGAGAGTCATGCAACCAGACAAGGGAGGAGGTGTGGTTTTCATTATTAAGGTGGATTATATTCGAAAAATGTTTGAAATCCTATATAGTAGTACCTACACTGAAGCCTCTTTAAATGAAGTCAATATTGCATACCGCAACATTGACAATGAATTGTTAGACATGTTGACCCAGGACCAGATTGATCTGGATGATTATAATTATGTGACCACTGATGTTCCAAAGATTCCAGGGATCTTTGGAATTCCCAAGATCCATAAGGATTTGGTAACCCCCCCCCCCCCGACCCATTGTGGACTCCTCTTATTCCAAAACTAGTTATATAGCTAAATATTTGGACTATAAACTGAAAGAAAGGGTTATGGCAATCCCATATGTATGTCAAGAATCATGGCACTTTTTGGAAAGGTGTAATAGTTTGGATATGGTGGACCATAACCTCATATTCCTGACTATTGATGTCAGGGATCTTTACAGTTGTATTCCTCAAGACCAAGGCATCGACCGTTTTTCAGATTTTTTGTATGAAGAATTTGAGTTACCTCAGGATACCAATAACACCTACAGGCAATTGATGGAAATAGTATTGAGGAACAATTTCATCTATTTTGAGGGACATTTTTTCAAACAGCTTTTAGGGGTAGCCATGGGTTCTCCCTGTGTCCCCCAATTTGCCAATCTTGTCATGGCCTAGTGGGAGAAGCATTATTTGTTTCCTTCATCTTTTTTTGCCAATGTGGTTTTGTATTTGAGATACCTGGATGACCTATTTATTGCATGGAATGGCCCTGAAAATGACATAGTTGAATTTATCAGTTACATTAATGGTAGTACTGCTTTTCTGAAATTTACACATAATGTGGATTCAGTACAGATATCATATTTGGATGTTTTGCTGACTAAAACCGAGGATGTATTTTTGAAATCAACTATTTTTAGGAAAACCAACTTGTTGAAATAGTATATTACATTTTAATAGTAACCATCCCTTTCACGTTAAACATGGTATTATTAAAGGTCAACTGGTTAGAGCAGCCCGAATGGTCTCTTCTTATGTGGATTTCCTTGAGGAATGTGACCATATGTGTAAAATGTTTATGGACAGGGCTTATCCTATAGGGTTAATCAATAACATCAAAAAGGTGGTTGTGGATAAACATTTAAAAGGAGTTTATAAACCAATTTTGACGAACCCACATGAGAATGTTATGAACCTGGAGGCATGTCTGACTAGAACTGGGGTGGAGATTATTTTTGATGATCAGGAGAGGCCCTCTGTGTCTGAGGTGGGAGTTGTGTCTGATGGGTATGGATGTGAAAAACAGGGGGGTGTTTACTGTCCTTTTATATCCCCCTTTTCGAGTGATAGTTACACCATACAATATATAGTTAGTAAAAATTGGACCATTTTAAGAAGTGATCCTGGTATAGGGGACTTTCTTCAGGGAGTGCCCTGAGTTTGTGTTTAGGAGACACAGGAATATAAAAAATATGCTGGAACAGAATAAGGAGTCCAAGTCACTAGGTAAAATGTCATGCTGTGGTATGTGTAGTCAGTGTAGGTATATTCTGTCTACAACTAAGGTTAGGATAAGTAGTAGGGAGATAATTATTATAGGAAAATTCAACTGTCACACATATGGAGTAGTGTATGCTGCATTGTGCTCCTCATGTCCAGGCTTTTATGTTGGGAAGACCCAACTGAAATTGAGCCAACGTATATATGAACATTTGTATGAGGTTTGTCGGTGTGATGAGAGGAATGCCTTATATAGGCATATTAAAAAATTTCCTGACCACAATTTTAAATTTGTGGTGTTGCAGCAGATTAAGCAGAGGGATCGAGGGGGTCCTTGGAAATTGTGGTTAGAAGCTAAAGTAGATATAATATTTTTTCTTATAGATATATATATATATATATATATATATATATATATATATATATATACATTTGTGATAATGTTTGTTATTTTTTTGATATGTATAATATTTTAGTTTAACATGAAAATCTTTTTGTGGTTTAATCAAAGTTATAGTATTTTTTAAACTGATAGACTAGTTCATACGTTAGTGGTACTTTATTAATTAATTGCTGTGGGGGTGTGGTCTTGTGTGTTTATATATATATATATATATATATATATATATATATATATATATACATATATATATATATATATATATATATATATATATATATATATATATATATACATATATATATATATTTAATGTGGTTTAGCCCACATTGTCTGATGAAGTTTGGTCTGTGTACCTTACGAAAGCACTACCTGTGATTTTTACTGTGTCTTGCAGTAAACGGCGTGTTCCTTATTTTCAGCTGTGTGGTTTTGTGTTTTTTTCTTAGTTGGTTCATACTGTTTGGATGCTCAATAACATCTGTGAAATAATTTCCCTTTTTCTATTACGTATTGCTGCACGTCTGACAAAAAAGTAAGATGGCTTTCAACCATTTGAAATGTAGGCACACTTTCTTCTTAAACTACCAGATATATTATCTTCATTATGTTAACCATCTTATATGCCTGCAGCCATCAAATATTGAACCATAAGACAAAACTCTTCAATGCTCATCTGATCATCTACAGGAAGGTGAATATGTGTTTTGCATACATAGTATAGTCTTGGATGAATCCTCTCATTGACCCAGAGAAAAACACATTCCCACTCACAGTGTTCTCTCCATATAGAATCATTAGTTCATACCATCCTCAAAATGATTCTATGAAAATAGCATAATGCAGACATGATCCAGACTGAAACCTAGTTTATTGGGATAACCTTAAATTCCATTCAACAGATTAGTAGAACTATTTAAAATGTATTGATTTCTTTAATTATCACAATACACACAACAGTTTTAACTTTTCTGCGCAATTTAATTCAGCCTTGTTTTCTAGCTCCTGTGAGGTATCACTTACATAGCCTTATATTCCAATACCATTTCTGCATTTTACACTTGTGTGACAAGATATACACTACTAACATAGCTATCTGGAATTTTGTAAATAATTATATGTCTTTTGTGAATATCAACATGATTTATATAAGATGCTTGTGTTACACCTGCATTAGAACTGTATGTCATGTATATATCAAACTGGTCTGTACAGACATATGTGTTAAAAAGGTATTTTATAAAGTGCTTCTGTTTAAAATGTAACACAGTGTGCCCTGCTGAAAAAGAACCGAAATGTACATGCACTATTGTAACTGTTTAAATGTATATATTTTAACAGTGGAAACTGGAATACATGAGATTAACTTCAGAAAAATAGCTGAAATTAAATTACTTTATAGCTATGCAATAAAAGATGTATCTTTCAGTTTTCAAGGCAGCTAGAGACAGAGAGTATGTGCTGACAAGCTTTCTATTTTGTCTTCAGAGTGAACTAATTACTAGTTTTGAAAACATGAAGGAATGTGATTGTTTTATGACTTCCAGCATCTGCCAAAGATCTGAGGTCTATGTATTTTCACAGGTAGATGCTAAATACTGCTAGCTTCCAGCAGTAGGGGTTTCACCTGGGATAGAGTCAGATGACAAGAAATGATGCATTCTGCCAGATATTCCGGCAATGATATTTGAGATATTAATTTGAGAACTCTCTTAGAGAGACAGTGCATTCTGTATTCTGTCTTGGACCTGACAAGATCCATTCACCACACATCTGCCTTTCTCTGTAAGCAAGTTTCTAGGGTATATTAATTCTCTTAGATGTAGTCAGGACTATAGTAAAGCTTAGTTTAGATATTTGTCTTTATTTATTTGAGACTGTACTGCAATGTTGTTTTAAATGTTTGCTGTGGTTTTGAACTCTGATGTCACTGTGAATATGTACTGAGTAGTTTCTTGTTCTTTTATTTATTATTAAATATATCTAAACCTTTCATTGTGGCTTATTTGTGTATAGATATTTAAGTTTTGAGAGTACTTGCATATTTATTTGGTGACCCTGGGTGGGACACTCCTAATAGCCTTGCTCTTGGTCAAACTATAATTTGTATTAATATTAATATTACACAGTAAGATTGGACATCCTTTGCTAAGGACCTTAAAGTAGCTGATATAGAGTTGACTGGTGGCAGTGATAGTGTGTGTGTGTGTGTGTGTGTGTGTGTGTGTGTGTGTGTGTGTGTGTGTGTGTGTGTGTGTGTGTGTGTGTGTCTGTAAATCAAACTTCAGTGAGTGTGTATATCCCCTACTTGGGTAGGGACACGAAGTACTGGTTGGAGAGAGAGGGTGCTGGAGGTCTTGGCTTGGCCACTCAGCTGAGATCTCAACTCTATAGTTGTGCCAGTGGGGAGTCGTATTGAAGATCTGGAGAAAAAGGGAGAAACCAGCCTTGGACTGACTGTGGTCTCTGTGTGCTCTTAAGGGAAATTGCACTTGATGCAGAGAGCTGCATCTGGAAATACAGTGTGTGTACCTGTTATCCTCCCAGTGTACATCCCCCACTGGTGCCAGTGGTGAGGACTGAGGTTCTTTGATTAGTGGTCCAGTAGTGGGTCATCACAACTTGTATCATAAAATTATGTTACATAACACTTGCTCAGTAACAAGTGTTATGTAACATAATTTTATGATACAAGTTGTGATGACCCACTACTTGCTCAGTAACAGCCGCGGTGGTACAGCGGTAGTGTTGTTGTCTCACAGCAAGAAGTTCTCTTGTTCGATTCATGGCTGGAGCGCCTTCTATGTGGAGTCTGCATGACCTCCCCACAGTCTAGTAGCCTCCGAAAGACATGCATAAATGGGTGTGCCTTCACTGTAGGTTGGATGTGGGCTGGCAACTCGGCACCATAAAAATCTACTGCCAATCATTAGCGGACCGGAGTTCCGCTGTGGCAACCCCTAACCGGGAAAAGCTGAAAAAACAAACAACAACACTTGCTCAGTAACACATGCCTTGGTTGGTATGGTTTATAGTCAAAACAGCCTACCCATATACCAAATATCACATACATAGACAGACAGACAGATATATATATAAGTGTTCAGCAAGACAGAAAGATACAAAAATAAAAAAATAAACAACAGCCATCTTTCTCATCTAACTCTCTCACTCTGTGTCCAGTTTATTTATGTGTGCAAGTTCTGATGAGATGTGATCAACATGTTGAAAAAACACGTGTGCTTTGTACATTCATGACAATAAAAACAGAAAATGAAAAATGTGCACCAGCCAGTAAATGACCTTTGGCCCACAACGTTAGCAATCTTTTATAGTATCAGTTATACCAGTAAAGCAACTGGAAACATATATCCTGCTTCAATACATCAGCTTTTCTTAATGCACCAACTGTGTTGTAACACAAATAATTTCAGTGCAAACATTGAAGTGTGTGTCATGCATAATTTATCAACATTTATATAAAGTAAAAAATAATGAAGCACTTCAGCTAAGGCTTAAACCCAAGCTCATCAAATTTCTCTACTTATTCATTATATATATATATATATATATATATATATATATTTTTTTTTTTTTTTTTGTTAGCCAGATTAGTCCCACTAGGCTAATGACTTCTTTTCAGGGAAGTATGGATCTTGCTTATTCAGACAGGGTGAGTGGGTATGCTGTGCTGATGTAGATTGTAAGGATTTTCATGTTGTGGTTATAAGGTCATTTCTGTTACAATTAATGTTGAATAAAGTAATAAAGTTATGTGTGAAATCAAATGTCTTTTGGTGTCATTGCATATTATTGAGGGGGACTGGGACAAATAGCCTTATATGATGATGATGATGATCAAAGAAATATCCACAGTGTCTCAGATTATTTAGTTACTAATGATTTCATTGCATGAAGCAGTAATTTATTAGGGTTAGTTGCATCTTAAGTATCCAGGCATTTCAGTTTCATTTAAAGTATTTACATAATATAATTAACAAAGAAAAAGCACTGCTCAATTATACACTTTTTTATGAAGTTCCAATACAAAAAGAGAAACTATAAAAATGACTATCGAGGCATTCATGTCATAAACCTACTCACCTTTCATGTATTATTTTTTCTGAACTGTTATTACCGTGTTTATCACTGCTGGCTTCGTTTATGAAATATTTCTTTCTGTAAGCACACTTATTAGCAAAATAGTAAAATATTTTGGAATCCGCTAAGAGTATAAGAGTGAAAAATCTTGAAAGAGATGTGCACATTTTGGTAGGATTTGTTTTGAAGGAGAATTCAGAAGATAATCCATTTCAGAAAAGGTGGTATGCCAGTGTGATATTCTGCTACAGTGAAAGAATTAATAATAGCAACCAGGGTGATGCTTTGAAAGGAGTTGGGCAGAAAGTGATAACTGCACCATGATGAAGCTAAAGGCACATAACTGATGTGCAATAATTCTGTGGTAGAGTTTTGGATGCCTACATCTACTTTATACTACCCCGATGTAGATAGACAAGGGAGACCCACATATTTTCATAGGCTGCAAATGAGAAGACTGTCAAATGGCTGACTGACAAAATATTTGTCTGCGATACACTTTCTTCTCCATTCAGAATTGCGTTGCCAACTCTCTCCTCTAACATATACAAACAGACTATTCATTTCTAAAGGACAAACTTAAACAAACCTAATTTTGCACAAAATCAAAACTAAGTTAGTGCAGTAGAGATCCTTGTGTATCACATAACTTTGATAGTAGCTGACCATTTGCTTACTGTTCTCAGTCACTATAACAGGCTTTTGCTGCATTCAGCCCCCATGTATTCTGATTCAAGAAATATCAGAGGGATTTTTCTTTATCTTTGTACTGTACTGTTTTGGTATACCTTACTAACAACTTTCTGCATACATCACAATGACAACTCCACAGAATACTTCACTATTCCAAAAACATACTGAAGCCAGACAGAAGAAAGCTGTCCAGATCCCTTTCTCTCAATATTTCCTTTCTCCACAGTAACTCTATATTCTTTAAATAAATTAAAGGAATTGTACTTTCAGATGAAAAAACACATTCTCTGAAGCTGTTTAGCAGCTAGCAAAGGACTTCTTTATGGATGTGTCATAATGATATGTTATTGATTTGCTTCAATTTAGTATTCCCAAGTTCAATGTTCTAAAGCTGCTCAAAAAAAGTATATAGAGGGTGTATGTATTAATAAAACTCTATGGTGAGGGGAGAGTTTATGAAAAAGATAACACCAACTGTAGGCATTTTGCCTCGTGCCATAATCACCCTAGGCACACTGTTATCTTATCTCACCATAACACCACACCCCAGAGTGTTTTATTGTGATTATAAAATACCTTTTTCCTGTATGATTTATAATCTTCCTTCCTATCTAACTGCTATGGGCTTTAAAACACACTCTAACTGTTGTAAGAGATGGCAATGACAATCTAATAACATCAGAAGTATAGTTTAGCAAGATAAAAACATAGGCAAGATTGCCTTTTGACCAGCCAAACCAGATAGAATGAACCATTTCATAATCAAGTGATAAAACGATCTACAAGAAGCAGCCATATTGTGATTGTATTGTGGATAAGGTATTAGGCCAAAGACCAAGTGTTTTATTTACATAAAGTAAATAAATGATTTCCTGACTTGGTTAATTCTCAGTAGCATGTGAATCTGGTAGCTCTGTGTTTACATAGGCAGATTGTTATCTGTAGTAGAAAAAAAAACACTATCATGTTGTATGGACAAGAAAAAATGCAAAATCTTAAAGCCAAGCAACACGCAGTATAAATTGCACTTTTGTGTCTAATATAAGATAAAGGAATTCATTACAATTCATTATGAAATTTTGCACAAAATTCAGAATAATAATTTTGAAAACAAAGATGTTGTACAGAGTGCAATTTAGAAATTACAAACAACCACAGCAAGAATATCAGCTGTGATACCAGCAGTGAATAAGAAAAAAGTAGCATTGTACAGATACAACAAGACTCCAGTAAAATATGTGCAATTTAAAACTATAGACTGTACATTAGAGAGTTTACAATGCTTTGTGCAGGAAACAGAAGGTTCAACACATGCAAAGGGCAGCAATGTTGGAGGAAATGTCACAGCAGTCACTAAATAAAATAGTGAAAAAAGGATAGTACATACACTGCACTGCACTGCTCCACACAGAGAACCAGAAACAGTAATTCACTGTACCAAGTCATGGTGAAACTAAATACAGTGTGTTAAGGTGTGATGTGGCAGAATACTTGCATAAATTCCAATGAGAGTACATCTGTCAAGCAACTTATCTACAATTTTGTTTAACTGCAGTTTTTTAAGTGTGCAGTGCAATGCAGTGACTTTTTATTCACTTTTACCCAATGAGATGTGACTTTGGACATGACGTATATAGTTCCTCCCATGGAGAAGTACAAGGATTTGCCCTTTAGTGAAAAAATGTGCTATGTTTTTTATACATTTTTGAATTATGTTCTCAATCTTCAAAAAATTATTAAATGTTACTCATTATGGGGTGAGTCAATGGCACATAAGGAAACTGTAGCATGGCAAAGAATTAATCTGGCAAATCCATTAAATTAACTTGTTGTTTTAAAGCAGCAGGTACTTGTCAGATCATGTCTGTACTGTGCATACACAAGTGTCAGTAAGTCCAAACAGTGCTAATGTAAAGCTAAACCCCTGTGAGAGAAATCTGTAGCATATGTGTATATAATCTGTCAATGTACACCCACAGACTTTACCACAGCACAAAGCTAATATTACCAGAACACAGGCAGCGTTCTAAAAACCAGGTTCATGCAGGACAGTGACAGAGGTGTGTGAGAGTATTGGTCACACAAAAGCCTACAGTGTCAAGGAGGCCTACTGTCTAGAATGTGTAAGAAAATAATTTTATTACAGATAAATCTGAACCACCCTCATTTTGACAATCCTTTTAAAAACACTGTATCTGCCAGTAGCTGCACAGGAAAATTACAGCTTCCGTTATACTGTATGTAGCACCAGAGGCAAAATAGAAGACATGGTTTACTGAGAGCATCTAACCTCTGTCTATATCATACCCCTCAAATGACCAGATTTTCACACAACGTACAGATTTTTGCCTCATATTTTTGGTATGTTTCTCATAAAATTTGTCCTGATTTTTTGTGCTAAGAGGTTGAGAGCTATGGATATGTCTCCTAACTGAACACAGACAAAGTAAAGAGTTAATTCCTTTGATTATAGTGTAAGGCAGGACAAACAGTTTAATAGGACTGGAAAAAGCAGTACCACATCGCTCTATAATGTATTCATTATATACTTATTGTACCTCTAAGGTATGTCCCTCAAGCAACTGTCAGCATATCACTATTTAAGTTGTTCACAGCTTAAGTATTTCAATAAATTACATATAAAATGATAATTCTAAACTCTCCCTGACAGCATCCTTTCTTCTACAATACACAGTGGGCACAACAGACCAGTTAATGCAGGCAGTTTCTTCTGTTTGTCAAGTATGGATCCCTGAGCAATTGGATACCTTTTTTTTGGAATTATGACACAATTATATTCCCGGCAGGTGAAGGATGCATGATCATTCAACATGTCTAAAGTCAGCACATAAGCATGTCCTTAACTAGGTCATTTAACCAGGATAATAGTGAGTAGGAGTGATTTGATGAAGGATATAATGCACACTGAAGCTTTCCCATAATGTCTCAAAATGCGTAAATAATAGGTTCATAGGTTCATAGGTTCATACTAGGCTATCTGCCCTAGGGCATTTATAAGCCTAGCCAGAGTATGTTTGGCTTTCGCCACCCATTTTAAATTAATTTTGCTATGCCCTTTTTCGAGGTTAATATACTGTGCCTCTGTCTAACAGTGACACAGAAGTGATACCCGGGGTAAATCTATGATCTCCCATCTACTCATCAAGATTCCTCTTGAAGAGAGTCAATGAGGGACTCTACCTAACCTGGACTGGGATTTTATTCCAGAGTAAAGGGAGCCTCTGGGTTATGAATCTGTCCCTCCAGCATGTCCTATTTATTTCAGAGCTGAGT
This sequence comes from Protopterus annectens, assembly GCF_019279795.1. Classification (NCBI taxonomy): domain Eukaryota; kingdom Metazoa; phylum Chordata; order Ceratodontiformes; family Protopteridae; genus Protopterus; species Protopterus annectens. The sequence continues at coordinate 282,605,410 of NC_056734.1, read as the reverse complement.
GTCCTATTTATTTCAGAGCTGAGTATCTTAAACAACCCCATAGTTGGTGAAGAGAGATAAACCCTGACTTCAGTCCAGGCAAACAGAGTTTTTTTAGTGACTTGGAACTTGAGAGAGTGGTAGGGAAAGATGGAGATGCCTGTCCTGGGGGTGGGGGGGATGCTCAGCAAGTCTTCATACAGTTGTGATTGGGGCTTGGACACAGAGATGGAGGACAGTGCTGTGTCAGGTGGAGAAGCTAAGGAGGACAGGGTTCTACTGCTAGAAGTCTACAAGCCATATCCCATGGCTGGTCCAGCACACAAACGGAATGCATCAGCATGGGAGAGGGGACTAGGCCATTAAAAATCCCTTACCAGCTGCAGTATAATGGTGCCTTGCTTAGCCCATTTCGATCTGCACTGCCAGCAGGTGCTACCTCCTAGGCAAACCTGGGACAGGGATAGGGGACTCCATGCAAAGGTGCTTTGTTGGAAGACAGAGCCTCCCAATGCAAATTACCCTGGGGAGCCTGCCAAGACATGTTAACTGCAGACCAGTGACTGTAGGGCACAAGTATTGAGGTGCTTGAAGTCAGAATTACTAGAATGAAAAAATAAATGATAGCATATTAAGCATTCCAGTCTTTCAATTTTCATCGTAATTTCCCCTAGGTTTCTTTGCCATCAGCTTTCAGTCCACTCACAGGCCATACTTTTGGATGACAGGTCAGTCCAAGCTTTCAGCTTATAGGTCTTTTTAATATCCTGTTACCCTTCACTCATGCATTCCTACTTGCCTCAATGCAGATAGGAGTTCTGGACCTTACATCCAAAATACAAATTAATTCTGTCAAATCGGTGCCTTTTCTGTCATTCAACAAGGCAATATTTTGTTAGTTTATCTCCTAATATTGTGATTCACTGCAGTACATGCCACATTTCACTCCCTCTTTAAAGCTTTGGTGCTTTCTTTTCAAGTGGTCCTAGTTGTAAGTTTGCCTTCAAAGATTATTATGTGTCCTAAAACTGAACAGTATATCACAAAATAAACCATATGGACTTCTCGTCTGCTGCATTATGCATTTGTATACCTGTATCTCTTAGCAGGTATTGTTAACCTCAATGCCCTCCATGTTGGAAGATGACAGGTAGAATAAGTACCATTCATTTTCTGTGTGCTGATATCTACCACTGTGAGGTACACTTTACTTTCTTAAAATGACAAGGTAAGGATGTAACCTTGACAAATTCCAATAAACCAAGTAAAGCACTGGTTATATGATACAGATCAGACCTCTCAACTTGTTTGCCCAAGCCCTGAGGACAAAGACCTAGAATAATGGAGGGACAAAGGCCCAAGATCGGGGCAATTTTTAAACATTACTGTGATTCACTCAAAAAAGTAATAGAACATCAGGTTTTGCATCAACATGCATCTCCTGAATAATAAGATATGAGACTCTAATGACTGGAATTACTGACTGACTGTAATTCTCAGTGATCTAGCAGTAAATCAAACATTTTACAATAGACAGGGAAAAATCTGAGGCAAAAATCAGGGATGTTCTGTAAACTCAAGGACAGCTGAGAAGTATGGAGGGAAAGATCTGAAACTATGACCTAGATGACTTGAGTGCACTTAGTGGCCTGGATTGTGGGAGACATGGTAAGAAAGGGAGAGAGGTTTGAGATAGCTCCCCTGCTCACCTCTCTCTCTCTGTTCATCTCTCTCTCCCTCTCTCTCTCTCTCTCTGTCTCTCTCTCTTCTCATATCTCACTCTCTGCTCGCCCCTCTCTCTCTGCTTACCTCTCTCTCTCAGTACACCTCTCTCTCTGCTCACCTCTCTTTCTTTGTTCACCCCTCTCTGTCTGTGTTTACCTCTCTCTCACTCTGTTCACCTCTCTCATTGTGTTCACCCCCCATCTCTCTCTGTGTTCACCCCTCTCTGTCTCTCTGTTCACCTCTCTCTCTGTTTGTGTTCACTCATGTCTCTCTCTCTGGAGGATGATGAGGGTCTGTGTGCCTTGCCAAAGAGTGTACTATGATTATCCCCCTTAGGAGACTGGATACCTGGTGAGACTTTTTTTGCTTACATAGTGACAAGGCTGCTTGAAGGGATGCATCACTTACATGTGCAAGTAACACCTGCATTCATATTTCCTGAGCATTAACAAGGCATATGTAGAAGGAAACTCTGGAATACAAGAAAAGAGTTAATGTAAACAGTATGGACAATGCTCCACTGAAATGACCATATCTCATCTCAAACATCTGCCATTGTGGCAAACACTGTTTTCCTGCCATGGCACAATGATCCTGATGTGGGGTATGAGACAATATATGAATGTGAGACTCAGTGATCTAAAATTGAGGCCAGTATGCAGCAGATGGTCTGCCACACCAGAGAAATAAACAAGTGCACAAAGAAGCAAATAAAATAAGCCAAGGGAGATGGCAACAAGCAGCACATATAACCGTGGAAATGTTATACTAAGGCAAATTTACAATGTGATAATCTTCACATTCATAATTTATGCTTATCAGTGTGGCGCAGAGCCTTAGTCCATGTTTTGATAAATAGTTCTAACAGCTCTTGTCACAGCCATGAACACACATAAGGGTGAAGTGCAAAAGTAATAATTATATTCCTTCGGAAGGAAAAGCTAGTAAAATACATATGGT
>NC_056734.1:282562746-282600246 GCF_019279795.1 Protopterus annectens | reverse complement strand
ATACAACATTATGATTTTCATGCTTCCATATTCACTTTTCTCTGATACCTGGCAGTGAAAGGTTACACCCAAATACAGGCCAAAGAAAGAGTTTGATTTTTTTTTGCATGCAATATATAGCAACGGTTGTATATTTCAAGTTGTTGTTGTCACATGTATACACAGAATGCCTCCTCACCTGTATACTATAAGCCTGTTCACATTTTGTGTACCACTCTGATGTTAGAGTGGGGTGAAATTGAAAGAACAACTGGGCATGGAATATACTGATATAGTTCAGCTTGCTTCTCTCAGAAGTTATATACATACCAAGCCGGTTTATCCCTTTCCGCAAATAACAGCCACCTAGAGACACACACACACACACACACACACACACACACACACACACACACACACACACACACACACACACACACACACACACACACACACACACACACACACACACACACACACACACACACACACACACACACACACACACAAACACTGTATTAACCTGGATAACAGATGTCTGTCATCAAATAAATTAATAAATACATAAGTTATAGCCATACTAATATATTCAGCTCTTTATTATCAGATGTATAAAGTAAAACCCATTACAACCTCCTCAAAACATACACACACACACACACACACACACACACACACGACACACACACACAAACACTGTATTAACCTGGATAACTCTGATGGCTGCCATCAAATAAATGAATAAATACATAAGGTATAGTCATACTAATATAGTCAGCTCTTTATTATCAGCTGTATACAGTAAAACCCATTACAACCTCCTCAAAACATACACACACACACACACACACACACACACACACACACACACACACACTTGCTTGCACTCCTGTAGGCAATCTGGAGGATCAGCATTTTAACTATGGAATTATATAACATACTGTAAGCATTAAATAACCTTTCTCTTCTTAATGAGTTGATCTGTAATGTTTCTTACACACATGGACATACAGACACACATGCGCACACACACACACACACACACACACACACACACACACACACACACACACACACACACACAGTAGAAATTGTGCCTTACCTAAAACACTACTAATACATACACTGGCAGGCAATCTGCAGAATCAGCAGTTGAACTATGAATGTATTAAACATACTGAAAGCATCAAATATAAGTAATGAATTTTGAAGAAAAAATACCTTTTATCCTCTTAGTAATATGCTTAGCAATGCTTCTTTTCCAAAAGTGAAATGTACTGACTTCAAAATCCACAATGGCAAGGTGAAAAGAAACCGGTTTATTATAATCAGGTTAGCAATTGAACATAAGAGCTAACCCTATTATATTAAATCCTTTTCTTTTATCTTGCTAAAATGTTTTTTATTTTTGTCAAGTAGAAACACTTGGTTTGACAAGAAACAGAAACTTTGTAGAAAGGATGGGAAGAAGGACTTGCATGACCTCTGTATCTGTATGAAGACCTTTGCTTCCCTCCATACATGCCTGGTTGACTCCCCAGCCTGAAGATAATACTCCTCATTCTTTCTTCTGGAACTGGTGGGACTATGAGTTAAGACTCCTTCACTAAAACCAAACAAATGTTGTAGAGGACACTAAAAATCACACTTCTGCTTATCTTCATGGCACCATTTGTATACTGCATTGAGAAGCAGAGGAATGATTGGCTACAGAGATGTGCTGTTAATCCAAGGCAGAAAGGAAAAAGTAGAAACAGTGCCTTACATAAAATACCATCAATGAACATTTTACTCATTTATGTGGTTTTCTCCTGAAAAATATGGTTGAAAATGTTTAAGCATGTTTTCTTATAGGACATCAGTGCATATGTATGCAGGAGGTACACAGGAACAGCTTAGATGAAGAGAGCCATTTTAAAGCATTCTTTTATTTTTCAAATATAAACATTTTTTCTAAATACTACACTTACAAATCATCTATTAAATCATACTGTAGGTATAGTATTCAAAGCAAAATGGGTACAGCAAGCTATCAGTGATCATACTCATTTCAAAAGTTAAGGGAATTCTGTCATTCTGAAGAGTATAGGTTCATAGGTAGGTACTAGGCTATTGGCCCTAGCATACAAGCCTAGCCAAAAAGGTACCCTGACTTTCGCCACCCAAGAAAATTATTTTCCTGTGCCCCTGTCAAGCAGAACCACAGAAGTGATCCCTGGGGTGAATTTCCTATTACCCATCCAATCATCAAGATTTTTCTTGAAGTGTGCTAATGAGGAGCTCTGTTTGACATAGATAGGTAGTCTGTTCCAGAGTATGGGAAGTCTCTGGGACAGGAATCTATCCTTCCAGCATGTTCTGTTTATTGTGGTGACAAGGTTTAGGTCCCTAGAACATGTAGCTCAGAGGGATTGGGATTTCTTTAAGTGGAGCATGTCCAACAGCTCTGGATTTGACATAGCTTTGTATGTTAGGCAGAGATCGCCTCTGAGTAGGCCATATGCGACAGAGTAAAGCTGGAGTTTTTTGAGACGGTCTGTGTAAAGCATCTGTTTGAGGCCAGTAATCCTCTTTGTGAGGTATTTTTGTGGCCTTTCTAGTTGTTGTAGATGTCTTGTGAGGTACATACCAAAAGGGGCGCTGTACTCTATAATGGATCTAATGAGTGATGAGTAGAGGGAAACAATTACCTCTTTTTTTTCTGGATGAGAAACCTTTTGTGATGAAGTGTGCCACGTAGAAGGATTTCCTGACCACTGTGACAATGTGATTATCAAAGGAGAGACTACTGTCCACCTGTGTCCCAAGGTCTCTTATCACACTTTCAGTGTTAAGTAGACTACCACCTATGTGGTACTTCATGGGTACAAAGTTTTTACCAAAGGGGATGACAGTGCACTTTTTGGCATTGAGCTTGAGACCATGGCTTTGACACCAGGCATCTGTCTCAGTGAGGCCCTTTTATAGGATGTCCACATCATTAGGAATTTCGATTATGGCTCCTAGTTTGCAGTCATCTGTGAATTTAGTTAGCCAAAGACCTTCTGTGTTAGCCTGTACTTCAGAGAAGTAGATACCAAACAGGAGAGGACCCCGGACTGAACCCTGTGGTACTCCACTTGTCACTGGTCTGAAGTCTGATTTGGAGTCTGCTACTTTCACAGTGTGGGCTCTGTCAGTAAGCCAGATGGCAACCCATCTTGTGACATATGAATTTATACCTAGTTTAGTGAGTTTATCTATAATTCCAGAGTGGGGGATGGTGTTGAATGCCTTGGCAAGATCTAGATAGGCTGTGTGAACCACCTTACCCTCATCTATGGCTTTGGTGACTACTTCAAAGAAGTCTATCAGGTTTAGGAGACATGATTCGCCTTTTAGAAACCCAAACTGTGCGGGGTCCAGAGTTTGGAGATCTCCAATGTCTTTGTTTAAGAGTTCCATGATGATACGTTCCATGGCCTTGCAGACCAGGCTCGTCAGGCTAATGGGACGGTAGTTCCCCGGGTCTGTTGTGCCCCCCCCCCTTTGTGGAGTGGGACAACCATTACGGTGCACCATTCAATGGGCAAAATGCCTGAGGTGAGGCTATAATTGAACATGGTACTTAGGTGGGGTGCCAGTTCATTCTGTAGTTCGTGTAGAAGGCAGCCTGGGATGCTGTCAGGTCCCATGGATGCTGTGTTCCTGGCTTTGGAGAGTGAGGTTTTTACCTGTGCAGCCATGATTACAGGAACTTTGCATTCTTCCGGTATCAAGATGGTCCCTTCAGGGGGTGAGAGGGGGGTAAAGTTAGCACTGAACCTATCAATCAGGATGTTGGCAATATCAGTTGGTTCTGTATATTTAGTGTCATTCTGCTGTAACTCAAAGCAGATCTGAGTGTTGCCATTGAGATTCTTGACATAGCTATAGAATGCTTTGTGGTTGTCTTTAGAATCAGTGGCGATTTTGTTTTCATAACTAGCTTTAGAGGATTTTATGAGGGATCTCAGCTTCTTACTGAGGCTGACCAGGGAGTTCTTCCAATCATGGGATTTTACTCTTTTTTGCAAGAGTTTCTTTCTTCTGTTGTAGAGTTTGTTTATGGCAGAAGACCACCAAATTGACTTCCTTTTTTTGGAGGATAGCATCTTGGTTCTGTTAGGGATAGCATGATTCATGCACTTGTGTAAGTGCTTATAAAGTGCATTTGTGTAGGATTCAGCAGTCATACCTCTACTGTCCATCTGCATGGGTGTCGTAAAGTTTGCCACCTCTGTCTTAAAAAGCGTGAAGTTGGCTTTGGAGAAATTTTTTACGGTTGTTTTCCTAATGGGGGGTGGGAGCGGGATGTGGATGTCTACGGTGATTAGCTTGTGGTCGAATCTGTCCAACGAAGAGCTGACCTCTGGTGTGGAACACCAGTCACCCATGTTGGTGATGACCAGGTCTAGGATATTGCTGCCCCTGGTGGGGGTGTGGATAAGTTGATCCAAGGCATTGGAATAGATGATTTCCAGAAAACGGTGAGCAAAAGAGTTGGTACATGAGTAGTTTTCCCAGTTAATGGTAGGGTAGTTGAAATCACCCATTATTAGAGTGTTGGGTTGTACCTTAATATTTTCCAGTGCATCAAGAAAAGAGGAGTGGGAATCCTGGGACATGATGGGGATCTGTAACAAGCTACAATCTGGATTGCAGTTTTGCCCAGAGTTAGTTTAACTTGGATAATCTTGGATGCATTATGCTGAGTAACTAGCTTGGAGGTGTGGATATCCTTAATGAATATGGACACACCTCCACCTTTAGTGTTTCGGTCTGGGTTTGGTGGCTGAAAGGTGTGGTATGAATTATAGCCTGGTAATGCAGGGGTGCTCTCTGGAGCTTTGAACCAGGTCTCTGTCACATCACAGATGTCAATGTTCTCCTTTTTAAGGAGTGCCTTGAGTGAGTGCATTTTGAGGTTTAGACTTCTAGCATTGGGTAGCATTACCCTCAGATTTTGCTTGCTTGTACCTGTTACGGTGGTGAATTTGTCATTTGAACCTTGCCTAAAAAAGGCACTATAGGGGTGGCAAAAGCCTTTGCCAGTATCTGGAATCCCAAGGGCGACAGGTGCAGGCCATCTCTGGCAAAGCAGCGTGGTCTGTTGATCATGTCATCCCAGACAGACAGATACTGGATTCCCTTAGAATGACACCAGATGCTTAGCCAATTGTTAAAGTCAATCATTTTGTCCTTGTACTGTGGTATCATTCTGGGTGATGGCAGGATGCTAATCAGGGCTAGGGTCATACCTGCCTGGGCTACACGATCAGAGAGCTCCTCCATGTCTCTTTTCATGTAGTCCAGGGAAGTACATCTCAGGTCATTCACACCAACATGGACAATGACAGAGTCATATTTGTACTTGTTGTGGAGTGACCTGAGTGCGTGCGTTATGTGGCAGATCCTGCCACCTGACAGGCAGCTGACAGTAACTTTTTCCTTGTTTAGCCTGGTGAGTGGAACATCAGTGTGCCTGACTATAGAGTCACCTATGACTAGAGTGTTGGGTACGTTATGCCTTATGGGCTGTAGTTGAGTGGCACACTGAGTATGTGGGCTATATGTAATTTGGGTTGCGTTGGAGGGTGAAGGTTGCTTGCATTTCTGCTTTGGAGGTCTCAGTTGTTTCTGCAGATTTTTACTGAGAGCCTCCGTGAATGTAGGTGTGTGTTTTGTGCTTCTGTGTGTGTGTTTTGGTGGTGTAAGTATTGAGGGATTATGTGATGAGTGTGGTGCAGTGCAAGTGTTTACCTTCTCCACTTGACTGTCTATTCCATTCTTCGGTGAAGAGAGCTTTGCTACCAGTTTGGCTATATAAGTGCATCTCTCACAGGTCATAGTGTTGGGTGGTAGGAGGAGAGGGTTGTCTGCGTAAGTATGCTCTTCCAGGCTACATTGTAACTCACATTTCCTGCAAAGTATTCTTATGCAGGAAATAGTGATTTTCTGCTTGTAGCAAATAATGATTGGGTGGTGACCTTTCATATGTACTGTTTGTGTAAAACTAAAGAAAGCAAGCTGAAGTTTAAAACTGAATTAAGGTAAGAATGCTTCCTCACTTGAGTCTCACAAAAGCTACATTTTATTGGAATAGTTGTCTGTTAGTTGACAATATGCTTTGATCACATATTCCTATGAAAGTTCTGCTGTAGTAAACACATGCATTTGTTTTGCTGAACAAATAAACTATTTGTTTTATTGTTGGTATTTTGAAACCACTATTCTTAACTTAATCTGAATAAAAACTCTGATAAAAACTATCAGTCAGTATCCTGATTCAAAATGTGTTCAAACATTCAAAGTGTTGGCAGGCCCATTTAAATGTTCTGGCTGAGAAGTGTTAAGTAGCATAGCAGTGGATAGTCCCTTTATGATACTAACTCAGAAACAGGCAAGCAAATTAAAATTAATGAGGGACAGCTGCAGACAGAGGTATCTAAAGCTCAATGCCCTGCTGAGGAGCAGATTTGTGACCCCTGAGGCAGAAGAGGGTCCTCGGAAGACTCTAGAAGGAGTTGCATGCATAAGAATGAAAATTTTGGCAATCCCAAAGGTATCTCTGGATGCTAAGAGAAGTGAACCCTTTAGAAGTGAGCTGGATCTATCCTTGCCTGTGCAGAAGGAGAATGTACTTTTTTTCACTGTAGCACTGCAAAGAGAGCTGAACTGATGTTATCAGGTTTCTGTAAGTTCTGCTCATTTATTTTTTGCTAGCTATTGTGCCAGAACCCTGTTTATAAGAGAATACTGCATCTGAATGTAAAGAAATATTGTTTTTGACTTGAACTGTTATACATAAGAGTTTCAAACTTGAAAGCTGGCTCCAGATACAACTCTGTTTGTTACAAATAAAACAATACATTACATTGGTATTTTCCATGGGCAAACAGAGCAGTCTTTATACTGTGATTTTTCCCAAAAGCTATGTACTTGCCTGAGTTAAATTCACCGACTAGAGTCGGTCTGCAAATCATCAAATTACAGAAGAAAACTGTGCTGCTATGGAGCTTGTTAATTCCTTTGGTGTTAGCTAGCTCTGTAGTGGGACCATTTCTGGTGCAGATATTGGGTTCTGGTAAAAAAAATGAAGAAAATACCTGAAGCCATAATACAATTCACTGTTGCTGTTCAGAAGAGTTATGCATTCTCTGACCAATGATATTCACTATTCTTAGTAATGCTTCATTAAAAAAGTAAGGCTCTAGACCATCATTTGGTCAACCTTCATGAGTGATATGTTGCCATGAATCAATATGTTCAATCTCCAGTTGCAGATTTACACCTTGTCTCATTAGCTGTCTACCTCAGGGGATTCAGTAAGTCTAGAATAGCTCTATAGAAGCTTGAACTAGATGAAGATGTGTAGACTTTGGTGCATTGGAAAGGTATGCAGCTAGGAATAAAACTGGCCCCAGACAGAATGGGCCAGATTCTATTACCTTGCCTAACTAGATAGAAACTGAAAATGTACACTGAAAGTGAAATAAGGTATTTTATCAAGTAATGGGGAATCAACTGAAGTCCAGTCCCATAATTTCCATAATCTGACATTTTGCAATGACAGACTGCTAAGATTACACTTGAAACTGTGAAGTTTTCAAGTATTACACAGTAAGTACTCTAGCTTGGCTGAGCCTTTCTTGCAGTTTTTACTGAATGGTTTGTCTGTGTAATCTTTTTATCTTTTACTTGGATGTTTATACAGCCTCATATAATTCACTGTCTCACTACTGAAACACACTGACATCATTAACAAAACTCTACATTAACTGAAAGTATATTATAAGATCTCCCACTTCCTTGCCCCTTCACCCCTCATGGACATAACCAGAAATTCACTTATTCCAAAGACTGAGTAAGGACTCTCTGATAACATTGCAGTCATGTTCAGATACATATAAAATGCAAACTACTATATCTTTAGATTAGTTATACATGCAGAACCCCAGATCCACCACAACCGACTGCTACAACTGCAGTCACAGTGCTTTAGCTGTTTACCTGTTAATTAAATAGCTAACCTACTGAAAGTGGCACAATGTTTCCCCCAAAAACAAAACCAGAAAGCAAACAACCAAGCTACATACTGAGAGAGAGACAGAAGTAAGACCTACCCATCATTAGACTGCATTTTAAAGCCTGCACAGGGAAGGAGGCTTTTCTGAGTTAGACTATGCTTTTTGGAATTTGCTACCAGCAGATGTTAGACAACAAGAGATGTTTGAATTGTCCAAAATGAAAATAAATGTTCAAGGATTCCAAGGACTTTGGGAGAATGGCTAGTGTTTTCAGAGTATGTAGGTACCATATATACATGTGTTTAAGACAGCATTAGGCAATAAACTATCACAGACTGTTAATCTGAAAAGTACATACTGTAACTACATTCATACATTTGTTCATATTCTGTATAAGTGTATATAATGTATTGTCACTGTCTACCCTACAATCTGTTATTGGTTATCTGACTGTATTGTAAACCCTTAAAACAACATGCTGTTAAATGTTTACCAAGTATATTGGTTGTATTATTTCCACACTTTGATCTATGAACCCCTGATTGATTTTGCAATGTACTACTCTGCCCAGTTCATGGCTGAAAATGATCTGTTAGCCAGCCCGTGTTGTTCATAGGCTCATAAGGTAGGTATTAGGCTATCAGCCTAAGGGCCTAAGTAAGCCTAGCCAACAAGGTTCCCTGGCTTACGCCACCCAAGAAAGTTAACTTCCTGTGCCCCTGTCGAGCAGAGCCACAGAGGTTATCCCCGGGGTGTATTTCCTACTTCCCATCTACTCATCAAGATTTTTCTTGAAGAGTGCTAATGAGGAACTTTGCTTGACATAGATGGGTAGCTTTTTCCAGAGTATAGGAAGTCTCTGGGACAGGAATCTATCCCTCCAGCATGTCCTGTTTATTGTGGTGACAAGGTTTAGGTCTCTAGAGCATGTAGCTCGGAGGGATTGGGATTTCTTTAGATGTAGCATGTCCAGCAGCTCTGGGTTTAACATAGTTTTATATGTTAGGCAGAGATCTCCTCGGAGTAGGCGATATGCTACAGAGTAAAGCTGGAGTTTTTTGAGACAGTCAGTATAGGACATCTGTTTGAAACCAGTAATCATCTTTGTGAGGTACTTCTGTGGCCTTTCCAACTGCTGCAGATGTCTTGTGAGGTACATTCCAAAAGGGGCGTTGTACACTATAATAGGTCTAATGAGTGCCGAGTAGAGGGGGAACAATGACCTCTTTTTTCCTGGATGAGAACCCTTTTGTGATGAGGTGTACCACATAGAAGGATTTCCTGACTACTGTGGTGATGTGATTAGCAAAAGAGAGACTACTGTCCACCTGGGTCCCAATGTTTCTTATCACACATTCGGCATTAAGTAGACTGCCGTTTATGTGGTAGTTCATGGGTACAGAGTTTTACCAAAGGGGATGACAATGCACTTTTTAGCATTGAGCTTGAGGCCATGCCTCTGACACCAGGCATCTGTCTCAGTGAGGCCCTTCTGTAGGATGTCCACATCATTTGGGGACTTGACTATAGCTCCTAGTTTGCAGTCATCTGCAAACTTCATTAGCCAGAGGCCTTCTGTGTTAGCCTGTACTTTAGAAAAGTAGATACCAAACAGGAGAGGTCCCAGGACTGAACCCTGTGGTACTCCACTTGTCACTGGTTTGAAGTCAGATTTGGAGTCTGCAACTTTTACAGTGTGGGTTCTGTCAGTGAGCCATTTGGCAACCCATCTTGTGATGTAGGGATTTATACCTAGTTTAATTAGTTTAGCTATAATTCCAGAATGGGAGATGGTGTCAAAAGCCATGGCAAGGTCAAGATAGGCTGTGTGAACCACCTTACCCTCATCTACAGCTTTGGTGACTGCCTCAAAGAAGTCGATCAGGTTCAGAAGGCATTATCTGCTTTTCACAAACCCAAACTGGGTGATGTCCAGAGTTTGGAGGTTACCAATGTCTTTGTTTATGAGTTCCATGATGATACATTACATGGCCTTGCAGAACAGGGTCATCGGGCTAATAGAGCAATAGTTCCCAGGATCAGTGGTGGCTCCCCCTTTGTGGAGTGGGATAACTGTTGCTGTGCACCATTCAATGGGCACAAAGTCTGACATGAGACTATGATTGATAATGGTGCTTAGGTCGGGGAGCCAGATTGTTCTGAAGTTCATGTAAAATGCAGCTTGGAATGTTGTCCAGTCTCATGGATGCTGTGTTTTCGGTTTTAGAGAGTGCAGCTTTTACCTGCATAGATGTGATTGCAGGTACTCTGCATTCTTCCTGTATAGATATGGGCCCTTTAGGGGGTGAGAGGGCGGTAAAGTTAGCACTGAAACTATCTGCCAGGATGTTGGCAATATCAGTTGGTTCTATAATTTTCATGCCGTTGTGCTGTAACTCAGAGCAGATCTGGGTGTTGCCATTGAGATTCTTGACATAGCTATAGAATGCTTGTGGTTGCCCTTAGAATCAATGGCAATTTTGTTTTTGTTTTTGTAGCTAGCTTTGGAGGATCTTATAAGGGATCTCAGCTTCTTACTGAGGCTGACCAGAGAGCTCCTGCACTCATGAGATTTTACTCTCTTTTGTAACAGTTTCTTCCTTCTGTTGTAGAGTTTGTTTATAGCAGGGGACCACTACATTGGCTTCCTTCTTTGGAGGATAGCGTCTTGGTTCTGTTTGGGATAGCATGATCCATGCACTCGTGTAAGTGCTTATAGAGTGCATTTGTGTAGGATTCAGCAGTCATAACTGTATTGTCCATCTGCATGAGTGTCATGAAGTTCACCACTTCTGTCTTAAGAAGCATGAAGTTGGCTTTGGAGAAATTTTTTACTATGGTTTCCTTAATGGTGGGTGGGGGCAGGATGCGGATATCTAGGGTGATTAGCTTATGGTCAGATCTGACCAACGAGGAGTTGACTTCAGGTGTGGAACACCGGTCACTCATGTTGGTAATGACTAGGTCTAGGATATTGTTGCCCCTGGTGGGAGTGTGGATATGTTGATCCAGGGCATTGGAATGTATGAATTCCAGAAAGTGTTGAGCAAAGGAGTTTGTACATGAGTAGTTTTCCCAGTTAATGGTGGGGTAGTTGAAATTGCCCATTATTAGGGTGTTTGGTTGAACCCTAATATTTTCCAGTATATCAAGAAAAGAGGAGTGGGAATCCTGGGGCATGGTGGGGGATCTGTAGCAAGCTACAATTTGGATTGCAGTTTTTCCCAGAGTTAGTTGCACTTGGATAACCACGGATGCATTATGCTACGCAACTAGCCCTGAGGTCTGGATATCCTTAATGAATATGGACACGCATCCACCTTTGGTGTTCTGGTCCAGGTTAGATGGCCAAAAAGTGTGGTATGAGTGATAGCCTGGTAATGCAGGGGTGCTCTCTAGAGCCTTGAACCAGATCTCAGTCACTGCACAGATATCGATGTTCTCCATTTTTAGAAGTGCCTTGAGTGAGTGCATTTTGAGATTTAGACTTCTAGCATTGAGTAGCATTACCCTCAGTTTTTGCTTGCCTATTCCTGTCACGGTGGTGAATTTGTCATGTGACGAAGGGAGATTCTGCCAGCACAGCTATCTGGAGTTTTGTAAATAATTATATGTCATTTGTGAATATCAACATGATCTATATAAGACGCTTATGTTACAAATGCATTATAACTGTTTGTCATGTGTATATCAAACTGGTCAATACAGACGTGTGTTAAAAAGATAAGTGTTTGTGCTTAAAATGTAACTACAGTGTGCCCTACTGGAATAGAACAGACACGTACAAGCACTTATTGTAACTGTTTAAATGTATATATTTTAACAGTGGAAACTGGAATACAGGAGGTTAACCAGAAAAATAGCCGAAATTAAATTACTTTATGGCTATGCAATAAAATATGGTATCTTTCAGTTCTCAATGAGCTACAGACACAGATTCTGTGCTGAGAAGTTTTCTGTATTATCTTTAGGGTGAAATAATTACTAGTTTTAGAATGTGGAGGAATTAAATTGTTTTATGACTTCCAGCATCTGCCAAAGATCTGAGGTCTATCTATTTTCACAAGTAGATGCTAAATACTGCCAGATTCCAGCAGTGGGGGTTTCATCTGGGATAGTTAGATGACAAAAAATGATGTAATTCTGCAAGCTATCCCAGCAGTAATATTTGAGATATTAATTTGAGAACTCTCAGAGAGTAACCGTGCATTCTGTATTCTGTCTTGGACCTGACAACAACTAGAAGATCCAGTCACCACATCTGCCTTGCTCTGATGAAGTAAGTTTCTAGGGAACAGTATAATTCTCTTGAATATAGCAATGCTTAGTTCAGATATTTTTCTTATAGGTTCATAGGATAACACTAGGCTATTGGCCCGGAAGCCCTTATAAGGTTAGCCAAGAATTTGAAGCAAGTTCCCACAAAGTCAACATCTGTTTTCCCTGTCCAGCAGGGACACAAGTGGGATCCCAGGCGTATATTTTCTGTTTCCCATCCAGTCATCCAGGTTCCTCTTAAAGAGGGCTAGTGAGATACTCTGCTTGACATGGAGAGGAAGTCTATTCCACAGATGAGAGAGTCATTGGGACACAAATCTATCCTGACAACAAGCTTTATTAATTTCACATACTAGGTTGAGACCTTGCGTGCTGGTTGCACAAGTGGAGTCTGACTTACAGATATGCAGCAACTCCATCAAGGTTGAGTCTGAGACGGCCTTGTACACCAGACACAGGTCACCTCTGAGCAGTTGGTACAAGACTGAGTAGAGGGACAGGTCTTTTAGCCTATCTGTATAGGATAGGTGTTTGAGATTCTGGATTTTCCTGATCAGGAACCTCTGTAGCCTCTCCAACTGCTGCATGTGCTTGGCAAGGTACATGCCGAAGGGACCATTGTACTCAATAATGGATCTGATAAGGGATAAGTACAGGGATGTTATGACCTCCTTGTTCCTGGAGGAAACACCCTTACTTATGAGGTGGGCCATGTAGAAAGCCTTCTGTACAATGGAGGCAACATGGTGGTCAAATGTCAGGTTGCTATCAACCTGGGTGTCCAAGTCCCTCATGACTGATTGCATGCTTAGTACATTGTTGTTAATGTGATAATTAGTGGGGGCACCATATTCCCTAAAGGGGATAATGATGCATTGCTTGGCATTCAGTTTGAGGCCATGCTTCTGGCACCAGTCATTAGTTTGGTTAAGGCCCTCTTGGAGGATGTTCACATCACCAGGGGAATGTATGACAGTGCCCAGCTTGCAGTCATCTGCAAACTTGGACAGCCACAGACCACTGGTTTTGGCTTGCACCTCAGAAAAGTATATCTCAAACAGTAGAGGCACCAATACTGATCCTTGGGGTAAGCCGTTTGTTATATAGTCTACTACTAGAGGTGGCTTTCCCTATTTTGACTGATTGGGTTTTGTCAGTGAGCCAGTTAGCTACCCATCTGCTAACATATGGGTTGATGCCTAGCTGTGAGAGTTTATCTGCTATGCCTGAGTGGGGAATAGTATTGAAGGCTTTGGCTATGTCAAGGTAGGTGGTGTGCACAGTCTTGCCCTCATCCATGGCTTTGGTGACTATTTTGAAGAAGCTGACCAAGTTTAACAGGCATGAGCTCACTTTCACAAAACCAAACTGTGTGGGGTCAAGCATTTGGAGGTTGCCAATGTCCTTGTTTATAAGGTCCATGCTAATGCATTCCATGGCCTTGCAGCTCAGGCTAGTTAGGCTGATGGGCCTATAATTGCCTGGGTCAGTGGATGCTCCACCTTTGTGCAGAAGGATTACAGTGGCTGTCCTCCATTCTGCTTAGATGAAGCTGGTGCACAGGCTTTGGTTGAATAGGGTGCCCAGTGGTGCTGAGAGCTCTTTCCTGAGTTCATGTAGGATACAGCCAGGGATGTTATCGGGTCCCATGGAAGCTGTATTTTTTGCCTTTGAGAGGGCATTAATAACCTGCTCCCTGGTGATGAGGGGAGGGGGGACTGTCCTGCAATGTTGTTTTAAATATTTGCTGTGATTTTGGACTCTAATGTGAAAATATATTGAGTATTTTCTTGTTCTTTTATTCTTTATTATTAAATATATTTAAACCTTTCATTGTGGCTGACCTGTCTAGAGATATTTAAGTTTTGAGAGTACTTGCATATTTATTTGGTGACAATGTGTGGGTCACTCCTAACAGCCTTGCTCTTGGTCAAACCACCATTTGTATTAATATTACACAGTAAGACTGGACACCCTTTCTTAAGGGCCTTAAAGTAGCTGTTAATGAGTTGGCTGGTGGCTGTGATAACTACTTTACAGTCTGGGCAAAATGGGGCATAGCTAGTAAACCCGTGCCAGCATTTCCCAGGTGTGTGTGTGTGTGTGTGTGTGTGTGTGTGTGTGTGTATGTTAGTGTGTGTGTATGTTAGTGCGTGTGTGTATGTTTGTGTGTGTGTGTGTGTGTGTGTGTGTGTGTGTGTGTGTGTGTGTGTGTGTGTGTGTGTGTGTGCGTGCCCGTGTGCATGCCCATGTGTGTGTGTGTGTGTGTGTGTGTGTGTGTGTGTGTGTGTGTGTGTGTGTGTGTGTGTAAATCAAACCTCAAAGAGTGTATGTGTCAGCTACTTGGGCAGGGATATGAAGGACTGGTTGGACAGAGAGGGTGCTAGATGGCTTGGCCACTCACCTGAAATCTCACCTCTATAGCTGTGCCAGTGGGGAATCTTATTGGGGATCTAGAGAAAGAGAGAGAAACTAGCCCCAAGACTGACTATCATCTCTGTGTGTTCTTAAGGGAAATTGCACTTGATGCAGAGAGCTGCATCTGGAAATACTGTGTGTGCACCTGTTACCCTCTCAGTGAACATCTCCCACTGGTGCCAATGGTGAGGATGGAGGCTCCTTGATTATTGGTCCAGTGGTGGGTCGTCACACACATAACCAGTGATCAAACTGAAATAACTTTAATAGATAGATAGATAGATAGATAGATAGATAGATAGATAGATGTAGATATAGACACAGAAATATAAAAAGATATAGATATAGACAGAAATGTGCATATTGTACAGTTCTAGAGGGCAAACCCTGTATTTGGTAAGCTTGACGCACATGAAATAAATTACTTTGGTTTGTGAATGTGCATGTGTACACCAGAAGCATTACTTGTTGTATTAGTGAATTTGTATGTGTACTCCAGAAGACTGTGTGTGTGTGTGTGTGTGTGTGTGTGTGTGTGTGTGTGTGTGTGTGT
Source organism: Protopterus annectens (assembly GCF_019279795.1). Classification (NCBI taxonomy): domain Eukaryota; kingdom Metazoa; phylum Chordata; order Ceratodontiformes; family Protopteridae; genus Protopterus; species Protopterus annectens. Next base: position 282,584,970 of record NC_056734.1, on the reverse strand, counting down.
GTGTGTGTGTGTGTGTGTGTGTGTGTGTGTGTGTGTGTGTGTCTGTATAGGTGTGTTTGTGTGTGCTCCTGTGAGTATGTACATGTGTGTTTCTGTGAATGTGTGCATGTGCATGTGCATGTGTATATGGATGAGAGTGTGTTTGTGAGTTTGGTCATATGTACGGCGTGAGGAAACTAGGGAAGGAAAGACCATTTTGCTTAACAAAACCACAGTGTAATTGGCTTGCTTACATTTTTGCAGTGCACGCTTATATTGGTGTATTTTTATTCTGGAAATTCTGGTGAGTTTGAAGAAAGCAAGTTTTGTTTTAGTATTTTCCTTTTCATTTTAAAAACTGATAAAAACAAATTTCATTTAAGAAAACCTTTTACGTTACATTATTGCATCAATGAGTTGCCCTACTCTTTTGAAATAATACATAGGATAATAGATGGACAGTTACCTTAGAAGATAGGATGTCGAACTTAAAGGTGCTGTCCTGTTAAGCCAGTTAAGAATGTTATGTTAAGATGTTTAGTTGAAAAGAATTTTATAACTGTTAGCTTGGGATCAATGCATCCCAGAGGAAAATGTAGTGCATATTGATATGGAGCTCTGTACTTTTCACTAACACACTGACTGTCAATATCTGATTACTGGTGCATCAGTATGCAAGGAGATACCTCAGCAAGGAAGGGAATACTCCATCCCAGTGTGTGCATGCTTCCTATCAACAGTTTCTGAACAAGGCTGGGGGATCTAGGCTGTGGAGGAGACACAGCTTTGTTGGCAGCAGTTGGCTCCTTTATTTCATAAACAGTTCCAATTCTTTTGAATGAAATCTTCTTCCCGGTGTTTATGTAACTCTTCTATAGTTTTCCCAAAGCAATGGCTTATCAGTCTTCATTGCATTGTTTATCTGGTTGTTGTTTTCTGGCATATCAGATAATGGCTTCACTTTATCACACATCTTTCACCCAAATCAAGTTTTTGCTGACACACTGTAGTATGTTTCGGTAGCTTTGCTGTTGGGGTGCATCTGCAAATCTTTCTTGACATATACATGGCCTCCCTCAAACTCAATAAATTCATTCATTACCTTGTAATCCCTTGCTGTTGTTAGTCCCCATTAGCCTAAGAGCTTCTTACTGCAAAGTAATTTTATGCTCTGCTTTTTTCATCTCTTTTTTTTCTTTTGCTAGTCTATAAACCACTTGTCTACATTTGAAATTGTACTTATTCTTATTGGTTGTCATGGTAATTACTGATAACTTCCAAGTAAAGCTTCAGACTTTAAAAGCATGTTCAATGCATCAAGTTTCCACTACATTTTGCTCAGATCAGTGCCTTTATCCCTTGACATTGTTTCATTCTGGCCTTCCACAGTAGATAGCAAAGCAGCATGACTGCACTATTTACCTAAGCAGGCCTTTTCCACAGTGATTCTAGGCAAACATTACATTTTAGTGACTTTCCTTTCTCTGACTGCAACAAGTGTTCTACCTCTTTAATAAGCTGATAAAATTAAAGGTTTGCAGTAGCACGGACTTTCTGGAGGGTATGAAAACTGAAACACAAATGTCTGCTATGTGAAAGTGCCGTACACCCATAGCCGTTAGCTGTACAGGTTGCTGCAGAATGCCCAGATGCCAGCCTCACATACTCCTCAACCTCCTAGAGCAAGAAAGCTGTACAAAGTCATAAATAATGGGGGGACAAAGGCACAATAATCGGGACATGCTGTAAATATTGCACTGACAAACCCGGAAAGCTGATAGAATAAAAGGTTTGCAGTAGCACGGACTTCCTGAAGGGTATGACAACTGAAGCACAAATATCTGCCATTTGAAAGTGCCTTTCGGCCATAGCCAAACCCGGAAAGCTGACAGAATAAAAGGTTTGCAGTAGCATGGACTTCCTGAAGGGTATGAAAACTAAAACACAAATGTCTGCCATTTGAAAGTGCCGTACGGCCATAGCCATTAACCGTACAGGTTGCTGCAGAATGCCCAGATGCCTGCCTCACATACTTCTCAACCTCCTAGAGCAATAAAGCTGTACAAAGCCATAAATTGTGGGGGGGACAAAGGCACAAAAATAGAGACACTTATTAAATATTGCACTGACCAACCTGGAAAGTTGATAGAATAAAAGGTTTGCCGTATCAAGGATTTCCTGGAGGGTATAAAGTCTGAAATCCAAATGTCTGTCAGTATGTTCTGACTTAAACCCCGAGTGATTTGCCAATGATTTGCTGGGAAACCACAGTTACACTTCCTAACTTTGTAAGACCAGTAATTAAAATGTGTCCCTGTGTGTCCCTTTACAATTCCTCTTAATGTGACTGACAAGGATTACAGATGCATGTAAATAAAGTGGGTTTATGATTTTATTTTTGTTTTTTTCCATTCTGAGATATGTTTAAGCATAGCTGAGGAGTGGGTGTGCACATTATGGCCCTCTGTTCAGCATTGCTGTAACATCTGGCTTTGCGTGTAGGTGTTCATGGTTCGAGTACCAAAACAGGCACTTTATTTTTACATGGGAAAGCAGTGTTAAAATTATTATTTTAATTTTAAATTATGTAGTAATTGAAATTTGTCAACCAGGGTAGTGTAGCTGGTCTAAAATGTAAGTGTCAGTGCATGTAACATGTGAAGTCTCCCATACAGTATAGTCACACCCCATGGTAATGTAATGAAAGCACATAGAGGGATATCATGTAAAGTGAATTATATACACTTACTAATGTGTCATTAATGACTAATGAAGTTATTATCCTGACATTTTTTTAAATGAAAATTGAGCAAAGGTTAGCAGTGCTCAGGTATACTTAACCGGTGTAAGCATTGCTTAAATATGAATGCTAAGCAGCAGCCAGCTCAGCTAAATGGATTGGTGCACTGTTAAGCAATGCTCAGCAATTACCCCTTTAAGCATTGTTCAGCCCAGCTTAGCGGGTTTGATCATTGCTAAGCTGTGCTCAGCATTTCTGAAATGGTCCAATGATGGCAAAGGGTGGGAATATGGCCTTATTTAAACTGTGCAAGTGGGAATATGGCCATAACCTGTTTCGTTTGATCTCTGCAGGAGCATGTCTGGCATTGGAGAGAGAGCACCCTTTCGGGCACGGTGCTGGGGCATCCTGGAGTCCAGGGACATGGCTGGACTCCTTGTAGAACACCATAATGACAAACTGCTGCAGGACCAGCAACAGGGCTCTCAGTACAAAGCGGAGGCCTGGGACCATCTGGCACATGACCTCATCATTGCCACTGGAATCCTCCAAACTGATGAGCAGGTAAAACATGATTATGCTGACCCAAAGCATAGGAAAGGGGAGCTCTTGGCCCAATGGATCAAAGATGCTCGAGCCCGGCATACTCCAGCAGTTTGTAAGTATTCCTGATAGAGCTGTACCAGATTCTAGCCTGAGTATGCGATAGACAAGTATGCATAATGTTTGTTTCTCAACCTGCAGCTGCAGAAGTGAGGGCTATGAACATTGAGGCCCATGCTGACAGACTGACAAGGATGTGCCAACAGGCTCATGAGTACAGATCTATCTTGCAGTATATAGTGCCAAAAAGTAGGAGTACATTGTTTACTGCCAGTAGGTATATTGTGTATTTAATGAATAAAACACATTTGTCACGCTAATACTTATCCACAGGATGTCCATTAATAAAAGTGTCATTTCACTGTAATAAAAATATAGAGCAAACTGTTGTGTTTACTCTGGTATGTTGTTGTAGAAACAGAATGTGTGCACGTTATTTACAGCAAATATGGCACTGACAGCATGAAATAACTGAGACTGTTCTGGAAAACAGCTAGTATGCATTGTAGTCTTGTGTTAACCTTTGCTTTCCAGATTATATTATTTCAAAGGAGTAATACACAGTACAATAACTATCTGCCATGCATGAATTTCAGGGTTACAAGGTCAGACTGTCCAACCCAGAGAGTATTAGTCAGAAATCAGTCAAATAAAAAAACAGCAGTTCCTAAGTAGCTCAGTGTGATGGAAAACAGCATTGTCATTCATTTTAGCACACCCCAGACAATGTTCAAATCCAAAGAGGGGTACTGAGACGTGTGCATATATACACAATAGAAGACCTGAATATTTGTAGAAATTGTCAGAAAGCGTTAACAGATATTTTCCCCACAGGTCTTCCAGGTAAAGAAATGTGTATAGTAGCTGTAAGAATGGTTTACTAATACACATGAATATGTGTAGAAACAGCCAGAAAGTGTTAACAGATATTTTCTCCACAGCTCTTCCAGGTAAAGAAATGTGTATAGTAGCTGTATGAAGGGTATGCTAATACACATGAATATTTGTAGAAACATTCAGAAGGTGTTAACAGATATTTTCTCCACAGGTCTTACAGGTAAAGAAATGTGTATAATAGCTGTATGAAGGGTATACTAATATGTTGTGTACAACTGTTCCACTGTCCAACCCCATATGCCTGCAAATGTCAGCAGGATAAGTACATACACCATGCCCTCTTCCAGATACATGTCTCTCAAGTGTCACGCTGTCACGGCTAAAGGTCACTGCTGCCAATCACCTTGGACACAGATAGGAATCCAGGTAAACTATGCTAGTAGCAGACTTACACAAGATCATTGCAGGGTATCGCTTCTATGTCCAGCACGTAACCGTGATATGTACAAGCCGCCTCCAGTAAAGTAGTCACAGTGTAACCAGTCTGCCCCATACCATTAGAGGTTGACAGTCTAACAGGCATGTATGTGCCACAGAAGCTAAGGGCCACAGGAAGATGTAAAGTTAGGGCAGACCTGTAGAATATTGAGCAGTACTGTTGTGAAAAATGGAAGCCAATACAGTTGTTAATAGGGATGATGAGATGAAATATGCATTTCCAATACCTATGAGTATTGATGGACCTACAATTAGAAAATTAATACAAGAAAATTGAAAAATTATCTTGGGTAATGAAGAATTAAGTAAGATTATTGGGACACAACCAAATTTTATTAATTAAAAACTAGAAATTTAAAAGAAATTTTGGAAAATGGACACAGAGATGAGAGCCAGAATAGAGTTACTACACGTTTGGGAACATTTCCCTGTACAAATTGTAGACAATGTAGGTTTATGACGGGTGTACAAAGTCATTATTTCAAACATTTAAAATACACTGTGATAGCCAAGGATAGATATGATTGTCAGAGTGAAGGATTAGTTTATTTAGCAGCATGTTCTAATTGTGAAAATTTCTACATTGGAAAAACTATTAGAAAGTTAAGATACAGGGTTAGGGAACATTTATTGGCTATTAAGAAGAAAGACATGAATAATGCGTTAGCCAAACATGCAGTGTCGTGTGAAAATTTTAAGAAGTTCACCTTCTTTGTAATTGAGAAGGTGAAAACAGACAAGTTTGTAGGTTCATTTGATCACTTTTTAGAAAAAACAGAATTGAAATGGCAATTTTTTTAAGAGCTGGTGTAATGCCTGGTATTAATGATAAGGTTTCTATTAAAAGTCATTTAAATTATGTTAATTTTTAATTTATTTTTTTCTTTATTATGGATAGAACATAGTTTTTGTATATATTGTTAGTTTAGTTAAATAATGAATATTATTACAAAGTTTACACTATGTACATAGGTTTTCATTAGTAATTATTGTGTTAAAAAGTGATAGTATTGTTTGTCTGAGTGAATTTAAAATTAACATATCCTTTTAAAGATTAACACTAGCAGGAAATGATGATGACATAATGACGGTATAAAAGGAAATTATGTAAATGTTGGATTTTGTAATTCTGAAGAAGTTCTGTAATAAACGGGACGAAAGCGCTAAATTTATTCTGGCTGTAGTGTGTGTTTTGTTTTTAAGTGGTATCTTATTTTTCTGAGTTTTAAGTACAGTTGTTAATGGACGTTTTATTCTCTCCCCCCACCCTTTATCTGCATCACTAATTATTATTCATATACTACGGCTATGTTGTTCTATTGTTGGGACATGTGTTCTATTATTGTTCATATATTTCATTGTTTACATATTAACATAACTTGTTCAAATACCATTATTGGTGGCTTGTATGCATGCTGTTAAAATGCTTACTGTTGTACCATTTATGCATGTGTTCTGTTTGCTATGCAACTGTTTCAAATCTGTTGGTTTGGGTTAATGGGAGCACACATGCTTGCTGTTATAACTAATTTTGAAATGTGTTGTTTATGACTAACCAATATTTCTTGGAAAACCACAACACCATAGCACAGTTGAGAAGGCAGATCCCAACAGATCCACCTGTCCCACCCCATCTGGCTGAGGCACCAGGCCCCAGCATGTCTGGAACTTAACCCAGAGCATCCTCCTCTGTTGGTCCTGCACCACCTTTGGGTGGAATTGCCTCAGGGGACATGGCTCTTTCCCCCCTGGGCACAGGTGTGGAGAGGAGCCCGTCACCCGCCGACAGTTCCAGGATATGGTGCATAGCGTCATCCACACAGAGTTGTGAGGGAAGCTGCACCAGATGGAGGGCCACCTGGCATATCATAAGCTGCAGGCTGCCCCTCTTGTCCAGCCCCCAGTATAGCCACCTTTGGGGCCATGAAGGTGCAGTGGTGACTGCCCATGAGTGGGGACCTCAGTCCCACTGTATTCATTTGGGGTTTCATGGGCCTCTGATTGCAACCATCCTCCATCCAAGGTGTTTACCCCTTCATGTGTCATATACCACCCCTGTCTGCTGTATTGTGTGTCTTGCCTGTCTGCAAATGCTACCTATCCTACCCAATCTACCTCCCCAAATATATCTACAGCCCTTCCCCAACATCCCACTCTCACCTAAAAAAAAAGGCATCTGTCCCGCAAACAAATTATTGCCCCATACATAGCTCTACATTTCACCCTCATGTACAGTGAAATTAATCAATCTACCCACAAATTGTTCTACAAATGTCTGTCATCAATACCACTCCCTGTGGGATGGGAGGCTGTAAATTCCAAATTCTACACATTATTCACAGCTGTTGCTGCAGAAGAAATGTAGAGCTATGGTCCTTTCCTACATCTGTCCTGTACATCCCTAGCTGATTTTCCTAATGTTTGACCTCCTGCTTACCCCCATTTCACCACTTTCCTATCACCCTTTTTTCTTTTCTTTAATTAAAATTAGAACAGGAGTAAGCACTAAGTGAAGCTAAGAGGGCTTAACCTTCAATTAGCATTGCTTAGCTTCATGCAAAACCACAGAAACCCGCTTATAACTGCCTTAATCACTCTGTCTCCTTCAGCCCTTGTTCTACCCAGCAACAAATTAATCAGTACTGCCAAGTCTCAATCATGCATTCTGGTCATTTAACATTAATGAAAAAAATGTCATCACTTCCAGGCATCAACGATTTTATTAGTATTAAACCATATTTAATTATGTCCCAATAGTTTTTAAATAGTTTTTAACAGTTTTTAAACAGTTTTCAAATAAATGAGTTTTTACACAGATGAGTTTTTAAATAGATGAGGTTTTTTTTTGTAAATAAATCTGTTATATACATATATTGACATTCTAGATGTGATATATACATTATTATATAGGTTTATAGAATCTATATTGTTATTAAGTAATATAGGATATTCATGTAAATGTTTTTAGTATAATTGTGTATATTAATATTCATTTATTAATTTTTATGTATTGGTGTAACATGCTCTTCAATTCTTTTTATATAATTCTTTTTATACAGCTTTTGGCGCCAAATTGTGGTATTTAATGAGTGCAGTAATAATTAACTATGTTCTGATGAAGTCTGCTAGTCAGATGAGAGCGCTTAACCTGTTATACGAATCTATGGTGTGTTATTAAACGTTTTTTAGTCCGAGCCGAGGTATCATTCATTTTATTTCCTGCACCAGACTGTTCATTTGTTCAATTAGCATTGCTTAGCTTCATGCAAAACCACAGAAACCCGCTTACAACTGCCTTAATCACTCTGTCTCCATCAGCCCTTGTTCTACCCAGCAACAAATTAATCAGTACTGCCAAGTCTCAATCATGCATTCTGGTCATTTAACATTAATGAAAAAAATGTCATCACTTCCAAGTCTTGAACCCAGGACCCTGTGCACTACAATCACAGCAACATACCTCTACTCCATCTGAGCTGTAGCAATTTATGTTTTTACAAACATATATATATATATATATATATATATATATATATATATATATATATATATATATATATATATATATTTATGCATAGATATACATATAGATAACCAACCTCTTACTGCAAAACATCTGCAAAAAAACTGACAAAGTGGGGGATAAAGGGCAAACAATAGTGATATCTTTGAAATATGGCCGTTATATACATAGAAGTCTGCTAGGGTAGCATGGTTTGATTTAACATATAATTCCTGATAGATTCCAGGTCTGAAACACAAATGAATGTCATTATTTACTGATGTCAATGCTCACATCATCCCAGTGATTTGTCAGAAACCCACAACAGTTATTGGCAACAGACCAAACGTATGAGCCATACATCTGGACAGTGTCTAAACATCTGGACAGTGGAGAGGTGTGACTGCAGTCATGTAACAGAATAGAAAAAATAGTGACAGCTGCCAACCATTTCACCCAGCACCTTCTGAACCACAGTAAGACCAACACGACACTAAGCCAAATCAGCTCTGGGGAATTACCCATGTATTTCCAGATATATCATGCATTACAGGGATGGGACTTTAGGGAAAAGCAGATATGGTGCAAAAATGTCAACCCACAAACATTTGCACCACAGTCACAGCAACATATCAGTACCCCAAATGAACTCTAGAGTAGAACGACTGTATGAACAAAAATATCCAGATTACCAGTCACACACTACACTGACATATACTGGCCCAGCTGACAGTCTACTGTGAATCCTGAGCTGCTACAGGACATTACTCAGTCTGCCTCTACAAACATATACATCTGATAGACCACCTGCAACTGTACCAGCATGCACAGTCAGATAGAAAAGGATCTATGACACTCACATCTGCTACTCTCCCTACTCAGCCCAACAAACATTTACACACAACACTGCCACACAGTCCTGGCAGTCTGTTAACAATGACCAGACATACATAACTCTCAACTGTACAGATTTCCACAGAATGTCCAGGGTGTGGGACCATATTAATGGCCACTGCCGCATGCCACTTCCAGGAGTCTGCTAAGTCACTGGGATGATACCTGGAGTGTAAGCAGTAAATAATGATATACCATATCTCTGAATCTCTTAAAGCAAGACATCGAACAAAGCATGACATACTTGGGGGCCAGGGGGCCAGAACGAGGGACATATCTCACATAATGATGTTGCAAACTGAAAACAGTTGCTGGTGTTACAGGCTTTGTTGTAACATAACATCCCTGAAGGATATGATGTCTGAAACACTAATGGATGTCAACATTTACTGACTACAATCTGCACATTATCCTACTGATGTCACAAAAACAGAAGTTGTCTGAGGAACAGACCAAACATGTCCAAAAAGAACACAGTTACGTATAATCACAAAATTTATTTACAACAAAGCTTCCGCGTTTCCCCTTCCTCAGTGCTACAATAAAAACATTTCATGAATCAATTATATATTAAAAAACAATCAGTCATGTGACACAGCCAACCAATAAGAACAACATTTCAATAAACAATTCTAAGATCACAATTCTAAGATCTCAACTCAATGTAATTTATGTTGCTTTTTAGTTAAAACAGGTTTCAAACTTACTGTGCTATTAATTCCTGGGTAAACATCTGTTTGTAATTTTATTATCCAGCAATACTCTATATTTTCCAGTATGTTATTAATGTCACCCCCTCTCATGTCCTTCTTTATTGTCTTTATTACTCTAAATTTAAAGGTATGGTTATTAGTATTATTATTTATATGTTTTGCCAATGCAATGGTGGATACATCCTTTGTAATTTCTGATTTGTGTTCTATGATACGGTCCTTTAATTTTCTACTGCCTTTACCTACATAAAATGAGGGACATTTAGTGCAAGTGGCCAAATAGACTATATAAGTTGTATTGCAGTTAGCATAGCAATCAAAATTATAGTTATATCTAGTGACTGGATGAGTAAATTTAGTATCCGTAAGTAAGTTTGAAACCTGTTTTAACTTAAAAGCAACATAAATTACATTGAGTTGAGATCTTATAATTATTTATTGAAATGTTGTTCTTACTGGTTGGCTGTGTCACATGATTGATTGTTTTTTAATATATAATTGATTTATGAAATGTTTTTATTATAGCACTGAGGAAGGGGAAACCTGAAAGCTTTGCTATAAATAAATTTTGTGATTATACGTAACTGTGTTCTTTTTGGATATACTTTGGTTTTTATTACTGAACACAGCTTACCACAGTGATTTTCTTTGTGTTTGCTGAACAGACCAAACATAACAGGCAAACCTCTGGGCAGTCTTTGGACATCAGGACAGTTGAGAGGTATGTCAGAGACATATCACTGTCAGACGTCAAGTCACACAGAAAATGCATGTCCAGACAAACCCTGTTAATCTAGCAATCCTCTATGTGTATAACAACAATACTTATTTGCAATCTGTACCCAATTCTGGAGCTTTGTCGCCCATGTTGTTGGGCTGTCTGCACATGTCCTGTCCTGAGAGGTATTCCCCCATACTGTCTGTGAAGCTGTAACCCCCACACCTCCATAATGTCCTTCACACAGGCAAGGAAAAGGGGCAAGCCCACATGAAAGACTTAATTATAGCACTGTGTTGCTGTGGCATTGGCTAATGGAAAGACAACACAGCTGCTCTGGATGCAAGTAGCAAGTGGGAGACACTGATTGGTGCACAGGCCATCACCTGCACATGAGCATTACCTACAAAAGGCAAGTTGCTGCCTATGCAACACAGGTCTGAACCCATCTACACAAAGACAGACTGCAACTACACAAACCTAACTATTTGCATTGTTGTGAGGAAACTCTTCAGCACTATAACAGGTATGTCAATCACATAAGCTTGTAATGGAATGCAGAAAGGGGAAGCAATAATGTCAAATAGGACATTATACACTAGGCTGCAACAAGACTTCCTGGACTCACATGCTGCTGTCTGGCAACTATGGCCATTCCCGCTTGCCCTGTCTGCATTGACATGGATCACATCTCTGGCCCCTGAGTCACCCCAGCAAAGGTCAGCTCATGTATGATTACTACTGGAGTATCTGTTGTCCAATACTGAGTGTAACACTGCCAGGCCAGCTACCTGGGATGATGTAATTACTCATATGTCACCTGTGATTGCTACTCTAATACCTATGCTTGTGTTACAAATGTAAGAGACTTATATAGGGTATGTGCATAGTACACAACAGGTGCAGGAGTGTGTGTTGAACTGTATGTGATATACTGAGCCCATACCTGACAACTGCCCAGCGTTTTGCAGACTGACCACATGTCTGCCTCACATTTGTAGTCAATGCCTCATACAATTGTACATTGTCTGGCACATCACTGGTGACCCATTAAAGACTGAAGTCATAACATAATAGCATACATTGGCTTGTCAGATGTCATATCCTGCAGAGTAGACCTGTGAATGTGACACCATTTATGCTGGTGACCAAGTGTCTTCCAGCTAGATTAATAAAGTGACACTATTTTCTGGCCTTTGCCCACCAGTGGTGTGTGCCTTTGTGCAGATGTCTTGCTCTAACAGGAGCTAGGTTTCTTACCATGAAACCTATGTCAGTGCAAGTGTATCTTGTCCTGTCAGATGCTGACATTTGTGCAGTCAGTGACACCTGCTTTTTATCTGTGTTGAGCACACTAACCTTGCCAGGTTACTCATCCCATCATATGTTTAGACCACAAATGGAGGCCTGCAAAGCCACAGGAGGTGGAGTGTTGAACATTATCATACAAATACACACCTCCAGGGTGGCCAAACAGTATGAAGCACAGGAGACACCCCAAGAGCAGTTAAAACTTGACAAAATACCTACTCAAATCATAGCTAGCTACAGGCCTCCACTCATGACTATGGACACCCACCACACCTATTAGGACCTGCTGGAATCTGTCAGGATTCAATCGCCTACTCTGATCCTGGGTGACTTCAACTATACAACCATAGTGTGCATGACCTATGCCATCTGAACATGAATGCACAGAGATTCCTCTGCTTTGTCAATGGCAATGCAGTGAATCAGCCAGTCAACACTCCTACCACAGGTGGAAATATCCCGTACCTGGTCCTAACCAATATGAGCAACCACTGTAGTACTCCTACAGTGTCATCCTCCTTGGTAATATCTGACCACATAGCCATCACTGTTCAGGTCACCATCTCCCCTGCCCACCCACGCTTTACTGTGTCAAACAAAATTAACTTTACACAAATGACTATGAATCTCCTCTGAGCAGGTAGAAGTAGCTGTACAGCTAATGTCCCATCAGTTGGAACTAGCAGTAATGTCCAGGCCCACACCACAATACTATGTGGGCACCTACATTTCTGTATGGACTCAGCAATACTTGACAGGACAACATCATCTCCCTCAAGGCAGGATAAATGTCCATGGTGGACAGCAGCAATACACAAATACCATAATAAGTGGAAATAATTGCTGGACAGGGCCAAGAAGGAACAGGTGCCTTATTGGAAGCAATGTCACCTTGGTCTGCACAAGCAAATAAGGCCACAGGTGAATTACCCTAAGCCTATTTTTGAGTACAAATTGAAGACATCCACCAAGGCCAATCAGTAGGCCTTCCACACATGTGTCTGCAATCCCAGAGGCAACACACAAATCTGCTCTGTAGTGGTAGTCAGTAACACCACATACACATACTGCATAAATATAGGCAACCGGCTGCAGACAGGGGAAGTGTAAACATCACCCCCTGTCTCCCCATTGGTACACATGTGCATGCACAGCACCTGCCCCCTCCTCCCATCATCAGGAAGCAGGTCCGTAATGCCCTCTCAAAGGCAACACACAGAAGTCTCCATAGGCCTGATAGCATCCCTGGCTGCATCCTACATGAACACAGGCATGGACTCTCAGATCCATTCAGCACTGTAGTCAACCACAGCCTGAGCTCCAGTGTCATCCCATCTGCACAGAGGACAGCCACTGTCATCCCTATACACAAAGGCACTGACCCAGCCAATCATATGTATATCAGCCTAACTAGCCTGCTCTGCAAGGGCATGGAAGGCAATATCAAGCACATTATGAACAGGGACACTGGCAACATTGAAATGCCTGAGCCCACACAGCATGGTATTGTCAAAGGGAGTTCAGGCCTGTTAAGCCTGGTCAACCTCTTTGAAGTGGTCAACAAACACAAGGACAAGGGGAAGATGGTGAACAATGCCTAATTTCACCTAGCCCAATTCTCTCACAATAATCCCCAGGCAGCCAGGATACATATGCCTACACAGCTAGGCACCAACCTATATGTTACCAGATGGGTAGGAAACTGGCCCAATGATAGTACCCACTCAGTCAAAGTAGTGGAACCCACCTCTAATAGTACAGTTTTCCAAAGCAGTGTACCCCAAGGATGAGTCTGGGGGGCTCTACTGTGTGAGATATACATATCTGAGGTACAGGACAAAATCAGTGGTCTGTGGCTGATCAGTTGTACAGATGCTTGCAAGATGGCCACTGCCTTACATTCCCCTACTGATGTGATCATCCCCCAAGTGGCCCTCACCCAATTAATGACTGGTACAAGAAGCATTTCCACAAAGTGAATGCCAGGAGAGGCATCATTCTCCCTGCTGTGGTAGATGTCATCCACACTAAGTATGACAGCAATAAGGTACTTAGCATGCAATCAGGTGTGAGGCGACTTGTGCTCCAAGGTTGGTAGCAACCTGACAGTTTCCAACCATATGGGCACCATTGCATGGAAGGCTGTCTACATGGCCCACCTCACAAATGTGGGTATATCATCCAGAAACCAGGAGGCCACAACATCCCTGTACCCCACCATTATCAGACGCATTACCAAGTACAATGGCTCCTGTGGCATGTACCTTGCCAAGCAAATGCAGCACTTGCAGAGACCACAGATGTTCCTGACCAGGCAATTCCAAGGTCTGAGATACCTACCCTATGCAGGTAGGTAGAAAGCCCTGTCCCTGTGCTCAGTCTCATAAAGACTGATCATAGGTGACCTGTGTCTGACATACAAGGCCATGTCCAAACCAGCCTTGATGGCATTTCTGCATATCTGTAAGACATATTGCACTCATGCATCATGCACGCATGGCCCTCACCTGGTCTGTGACATGTATAGGACATATTGGTGGGATAGTGTAGTGTCCCACACAATACACTGTCTGTGAAATACACTCTGTCCCCATGTCTAGCAGAGTATGTGTATAGCTCTCTTGATGGAGAAGCTGGATGACAGTATGGGAAATAGATGAGACACCCCTGGGATCCTGCATGTTTCCCAGCTGGACAGGGGAAACAGGTGCTGGCTTGAAAGGGGCATGGGTGAAATTCTGGGCCAGGTTTATGAGGACATCAGGGCCAATAGCCTGGTATCAACTTATGAGGCTATGCATGTAGTACTTTACATGTGTCCTGTATGTATAGCAGACTGTTCTGCAATGTTGTCTGAAATGAATCCATGTGAGTCTGAACTGTGTATGTACTGCAGTGATACCATATAGTCTTGTCCCCTCATCAGTTATCATCACATATCATTACACCTTGTTATTGTGTGTGGTCTGCATAGCAGTAAGTCAGCTCTTACAGTACGTGCATATGCACTTGGTGACACTGTATAGCTCATTCCAATAGCCTTGGTCTTGGCCACAATTACCATTTTGCTACTATGCCCATCACACAGTAGGATTTGTCACCCTTTGTTGTGGGCCTGACAGTAGCAGTGAAAGAGATGGATTGCGGCAGGCGGAACTACCGTAAGGCCTGCCCTGAAGGTGTCATAGCTGTGCCAGACTGTGCCAAGTGTGTGTGTGTGTGTGTGTGTGTGTGTGTGTGTGTGTGTATGTGTGTGTGTGTGTTTGTGTGTGTGTGTGTGTGTGTGTGTATGTGTGTGTGTGTGTATATCTCAGCAAACATAATACTGCAGGGTCTTAATTTACATATGCTGTGTTCCCCTCACAGGTGAACACAGGGGTTGGTGTCCCTCCCCCTCACAACCTGATGTCAGTGTCTTAGCAGACTCCCATGATGATGGTGGTTGTGATGGCTGCCAGCCTAACTAGATAGGATTTTGTCGATAATTCTGTCATTTATAAATATTAATGCAAGCCACATGCTTGTTCTCTTTGTTAAATGTCGAACTTCAAAAATGTAACCACATTGCACTCTGCTGGAGGAAAGCTGATGTCAAGCATTGTATAATCATTTGATCTCAAAACTCAGAGCTGGGGTGTCTGGATGAAGGAATTCTTGTTATTGTTTTGAGACCAGAGTTAATTGCTAGAATTTGCATGTATAATGTCTTTTATTGCTGTAGCTTCCTGACAAGGTGCAAGATAAAAAGGGCTGCTAAACTCCGAGTTTCTCTTAGCCTGGGAACCAGAGAAAAAATGTAGTCAGAAATGACTCAGTAGTACTGTGTTACCAATTTAAGGATAGAGAGAGAGTCAGAGCATTTTGCATTTGTCTTGAGAACATCTAACTCACCAGCACTCTGCCTGTGCTCTGTATGTAAGTAGGCTCTTAGACTTTAGTGTCTCTCTTAGAAATAGCTAGGGAATAGGAATATTAGACTAGTTGCTTTCTGTATTGATGTCAGAACAATTCTACAATATTATTTTGAGCATTTTTCTGTGTCTGAACTCTTGACTAGCACTGTGTAGTAAGAAGTATTCTCTTGTGTTTTTATTATTTATGATTAAATATTTTAAACCTTTCAACTGCGGCTGCTTTGTGTAGAGATAATTTAAGTTCTAGAGTACATTGCATGCATATAGTGATATAGGCCAAGCCACTCCAATAAGCCTTAACAAGTTCTGGTCACACTTACTAATTGTATAATAATATTGCACAGTAATAATTGAACACCCTTTGATAAGGGCCTTATTAATAGCTGATATTAGTGATTGGTGACAACTGGTACTACCGTATAGTCTGGGCCGAAGGGGCATAGCTGGAGAACATGTGCTAGCCTTCCCCAGGAGTGTCTGTATGTTTGTATATAGCTCATATCTCAAAGTGTGTGTGTGTCAAGGTTTACATTTACAAAACCAAATCACAGTTGTGCGAATGCTCATATGAGTGACTCGTAACCAAGAAAGTGAAAACCGCAACAGTTCGTAATGTTCGAAAATCAGCAAATCAAAAAGCAGATTCGCTGATTTTCAAACATTAATGTTGAATAAAAAATGTAATAAGGTTTAAAGCAGCCCCCTATGTGGGGAGCTGCACCCCCACACCCCTCTACTTTAATATTCTAACTCGGAGAAGAAACTACAGTGGGGAAATGGACCATTTCCCGATCCCCACTATAGGGCAATCTGCCCCAAAATGTCAATTGTGCAATGAGCAAATGTCAATGTGCATTTGCTCATTGCACAGTCAATCTTTTTCCGTTCGGCGTTTGCAAACTTCGCAAAATGTCATTTGGACAATTGCTGTTCACCCTTGTGCAATACGCACAAATGAAGGCAAACCATGTGTCAACTACTTGGGCAGGGGCACGAAGCACTGGTTGGACAGAGAGGGTTCTGGAGGTTTTAACTTGACCACTAGGCTGAGATCTGGACCCTATAGCCTTGCCAGTGCAGAGTCTTATTGGGGATCTGGAGAGAAAGGGAGAAACCAGCCCCAGACTGACTGTGATCTCTGTGTGCTCTTAAGGGAAATTGTACTTTACTGTGTGTGTATTTCTTATTCTTCCCAATGTGGACTCCCCTGACTTGTGTTAGTGGTGAGGATTGAGGCTCTTTGATTGCTGGGCCAGTGCACGGGCATCACATATTAATTGGTGGCAGTGGTGGGATATCCACACCACATATTATTTAGTTGGCAATTGGCTTGTAGTAGTGTGGATAGTGAATTCCTGTAGCTTGCGTACAGTGATCACTGAAGGTGTTTTTGTACTCTAAATCAGCCACACAGTGAATATTCAGAGTTCAAATCACAATTGATTTATTTCTTTTGTTAGCATAGTTAGTCAGGGAGAGTAGGCAATCATGTCAGCAGAGGAGCATAGAAGCTGTCAAGGAGCCAATTGGCTGAGATGTGCCAGGCTAAGTGTCTGGTGCTTGGAAACCTGACTAAGGCAGACAAGATTGCAGCTTTGATCTCAGCTGCAATCAGGAGGGTGATCAGACTGACGGTGGAGATGTACAACACTCAGAGAATGGACAGCTCAACCTTTCTGCAGTGGACTTAAAATCAATCTGGAGCTAAAGAGACTTGAGTTGGAGGCCAGGCATTTGGAAACAGAAGCAGCAGAGAGACTGAGAGGTCTACATGCTGAGGAGAATGATAAACTGCTACTCTTGGAAGCTGAAGAGAAGGAAAGGTAGAGGCAGCATAAAAAAGAGATGCTGACTATTTGCCAGAGTCATGGAGGTAATGGGGAAGGGAGTAATTGAACCCCAGAAGCAAAAAAATTCAGTAAATTATTTCTGCAGTTTACACAGGGGATAATTTTGATACTTTCATTCATATGTTTGAGAGGGTATGTAAACAGTATAATGTTGAACAAAGGCTCTGGGTATGGTTCCTGACCCCCTTACTCCATGGTAAAGCTGTAACTGTGCTGTCCAAATTAACTGATTGTGAATGTTTTGATTATATTGCTGTTAAGAATTGCTTGTTAGAATTTTTTAAGCTAACACCTGAAACTTATAGGAAAAACTTTTGTGACCATAGACGCAAGGTAGATGAAAGTGTCTATGAATATGCTGCTGAAATGAGCACTTATTTTCATAGTGGGCAAGTGGATGTCAGGTCACCACTTTTGAAGGGCTGGCGGACCTTTTGGTGAGGGAACAAGCCCTTAGCACTTTGCCGGAGGACATGAGGATCTAGTTAGCTGACAGACAATATGCTACTTCAGAGGAGTTGGGGAAAAAGGGAGACCTATACCTACCAAGCAGGGTATCCCTGCACAGGAAAGGGACCCCCAGTACTGCTCATGGGTCTAAAGGAACCCATGGTGGGCAGCCCAAACTGCCCCAACAGAATCTGCCAGTAGCAGGGAAGGCCACTAGTCCAGGTACACTTCCAGGACCTAGGCTTAAATATTTTGAATGCAACCAGTGGGGCCATGTGGCATACAGATGTCTACAGAGGCAAGGTGGGGAACAAAAGGTGAGAGAGCCAGTAAGTGTGAAAGACAAAATGCCAATAGTAGGTTGTCTTGAGGTTGTCTTGAGACAACAGGGGTACCAAACTACCATCCTGCAGATGTCCTGATAGGGAAGGATTTTCCTGAGGCAACACCAGTAAAATTATATATATCACCAAATGTATGTCATGTCCCAGCTTTTATATAGGAAAGACAGAAAGAATGTTTAAAAAAAAGAATATATGATTACGTATACGCTATAAGAAAAAATGACAACACTAATGCACTTTCTAGACATGTTGCAAAATATGGGGATAGTCATGAATTTAGATTTGCTATACTAGAACAGATAAAGGTGAGACATAGAGGAGGCAATATTAAAGCCGTTTTGGGAGAAAGGGAAGTGAGATGGCAAATATTAACAGATGCCTCAACTGCACCAGGATTAAATGACTACATAACAATAAAACCAATGTTGCAGAAATACACTTAATTAATAAAAATTATTTGTCACTGTTTTAACTCTTTAAGTAATCAATGGGCACACTATAAATAGGTCAACTTGGAGCAAAAGATTTAACAGTGTTTATTAGAGATGGTCGATCATTTTATTTATTTATTTATTTTATTTTACATTTGTTGACCGGGCTAGTCTAACTGGATACATGTCCATTTTCAGTAGAAGCCCGAGGAGAAAAGCTCCACTGTAACAGTCTATGGTAACAAACTTAAGAAAAAAAAATATGTACAAGAGTTTAACTAAAACTACTAAGCAGGAGTTAGTAACTAATTAGAATACAGAACAACAGAAAAGCAATTAGTGTAACAAAAACACACAGCAATACGAGCAGTATTATAATACAGAATAAAAATTTTTTTTTTAGCATCTTAGAGGTGATAGGGGGTAAAACATAAGCAAAGTAAGTAGTTGTAATAGGAGGTAAAATCTTAAGAAAGAGGAAGTCACAAGCTGAATAGAGTCAAGGGAAAAAAGAAATTGAGGTGGTGGGAGGAGTGGTATCAGCTAGATGGAGACAAGGCAGAGAGAGAGAAGGAGAAGTACTACTTATCTATATGATGGGTTTGTACAGTGCAGATAGAGGTGTTTGGAAAAGAGGTGGAAAGATGTGGAAGTAGAGAAAGAGAGTCAGTCAGGGGAAGAGCAAGGGCAGAGCCAATGTGATTTGAGGTGGGTTTTTAAATGTTTCTTGAAGAGGGGTGTTGAGGTCAAGGTAGTAAGTTCACAAGTGAGCTTGTTCCAGTGTGTACCCACAGCATTTGAAAAAAGGGAGTCACCTGCTTTGTTCTGAGATTTACATGTGGCTACTAGAAGTTTATTAGCTGAGCGTAGGTTAGAGAGATTTTTATAGGGAAATAAGAGTACTAAGAATAGGTGTATTAGAAGGAAGTGGAGTATCCTGTGGGTAATAGTCAGTTGTTGGAGTAGAATGAGATTTTGCAGTTCAAGCCAACCTAGCTGTCTGAGATTTAAGCAATGATGAGTCGATATGGGGCACCTGTAGCAAACCTGACAATGTTGTGGTAGGATGAGGCTAGTTTTGATAGGTTTGTTTTGATAGGTTAATAAAGGTTGGAGAGGCATACAGTAGTGTTGAGATGAGATGTGTTTGAGCTAAGGATATCCTAGTCTCTGGTGTGAGAAATTGTTTAAGTCTATAGAGTGCACCTATTTTTTTGTTAACTGTTTTTATTGTTAAATTGATGTGAGCATCAAAGTTTAGTTGATTATCTATTGTCACACCAAGCAGTTTTGTAGTGCTGTCGGGTGATATAATTGTGCCATTGTTAGAGACAATAGTAAAGGAATTTGGGATGGACTTATAAGTTGGAGTAATCAATAGTAACTTAGTCTTTTTAGGATTAAGGAGGAGACAGATGTGTTTGAACCAATTTTCTGCTGCAGTAAAAACATTTTGGGTACATGAATGTAGTTCAGCAGGAGACATTGCAGTGCAGATGAGTGTAGAGTCATCTGCATACTGAATGCAAGTGGAGGATGGGAGGGAGGTATTCAGATTATTAATAAAGATGGAGAAGGAGGGGACCTAGAATAGAGCCTTGTGGGACTCCAATGGAGACTGGGAGCTGGGAGGATAAATGACCATCCCAGAGTACTGCTTGTTGTCTATTTGACAGGTAGGAGTTGAACCACAGAATAGCCATTGTGTCAAGAGAAAGGGATTTAAGCATATCAATCAGGAGATGGTGATTTACCATATCAAATGCTTTTGAGAGGTCAAGAAATAATGCAGATGAATATAGATTATTGTTGCGATTTTTGTTGATGGTGTCTGTAAAGGAGAGAAGGTCAGTGGTGGTACTATGGAATGGTCTAAAGCCGTGCTGTGAGTCAGCAAGTAGGTTATTATGTAGAAGGTGTTCTAGAAGTTGTTGGTGGACACATCGTTCCATAATTTTAGCTAGAGGAGAGAGTACGGCTATAGGACGGTAGTTTGAAAGTTCAGTTGTATTTCCCCCTTTATGTAAGGGGATGATATGGGAGATTTTCCAGAGAGATGGAATAGTGGATTCGGTTATGGTTCTGTTTATTAAGATGGAGACTGGGAATGCTAGTACCTTTGCAGCTAGCTGCAGATACTCTGCTGGCAGTTTGTCTGCTGAGGGGGTACAAGGTTTAAGTTTTTGGAGTTGGTTGTGAATGAAGGCTGTGGATACTGTGTTGAACTTTAAAGAGGGTATTTTATTATTAGGAGGGTTGAGTTCAAGGGTTGTTGGTGGAGTTAAGGTGTTGGCAAGAGAGGTGACTGTTTCAGAGAAGAAGTTATTTATGATATCAGCAATTTTATTAGGATGGGTCTGAGTTAGGTTGGCAGGGGTGGGTGTTTTGGAGTTTCCAGGGTATAGGAGTTTCTTGATTCCAGACCAAAATTTTTGAGGGTTCTGTTGGGGGTTTTGTTGAAATTTAAAGTTGAAGTTTTTTTTGTCAAGGAGTATAAGTTTCTTTGTAGTATTTCTAAGGTGTTTGAAATGTTGGTGGTCAGTGGGGTTTTTTGTGGTTCTCCATTTTGCCCAAAGTTTGTTTCTTAGTATAATTTTTTGCTTGGTTTCTTTGGAAAGCCATGGAGCTGCTTTGGACCTTATTTTAATTTGGCGAGATGGGGCATGGCTGTCCAGAATTTGGAGGAATGTATTATTGAAATAAGTGACTGCCTCTTCAAGAGGAAGGTCTTTGAGAGGTGCCCAGTTGCAAGCTTTAAGTTCTTGGAGGAAGTTGGGAAGGCTACAGTTTTTCTTACTGCGTATAGTTCGATATACTGACTGCATAGGACTACTATATTTTACTATAGAATATCATGTATTGTAACAACATTCAGCTTTGATACATTAAGTATGTATTGTATTATTTAAGTATTTTTGTATATTATGTAGCATGTATATTTATTTATATGTATTACAAAAAAGCAAGTATAGATGGTTACATGCATGTTTTTAGGACGTATACAGTAGTAACATGTATTTTAGATATAATGTAAATGAACAAAGTACAAATATTATAATAATGTTTTTTAGAATCAGCCTGCTAAGGAAAAGCTAGTATTATTGGTTGTGTAAGATTTATTTGGCAAGTCATAATTTTGGGCATAACATAGGTTATTAACTTGGTTTTTAAATAGTGTTTGTTTTTTTAAATGAAAGATTTTTTAACTGAATGATTCTGACTAATTTGGTGCCACAAAGTGTATAAATATGACTAATTGATTAATTTAGATTATTCTGAAGAAGTCCACATTGCAGTGGATAAACACACTTAATGTGATGTGTTAATGAAGCTTTGTCTTTTATTCTATTTTATTAAACTGGTAGTATTATTATTTGCTGGACTTGTGCTTTCTACTAGAGTATCCGGACAATAGCGTTTTGCTGTTGATTGATTCTTGG